>NC_052627.1:52919620-53232181 GCF_016161935.1 Mauremys reevesii
TCCAGAATTTAACTACACTTATAGTTTGAAAATTTTTCCTACTATCTAACCTAAATATCCCTTGCTGCAGATTAAGCCCATTACTTCTTGTCCTACCTTCAGTGAACATGGGGAACAATTGATCACCTTCCTCTTTATAACAGCCCTTAATATATCTGAAGACTTATCAGGTTCCCCCCCACCATCTTTTCTCAAGACTAAACAAATCCAGTTTTTTTAACCTTTCCCCATAGGTGAGGTTTTCTAAACATTTTAGCATTTTTTATTCTCTCCAGTAGTCGATCTGAGTCCTCATCAGTGCTGAGGAGAGCATGACAATTGCCTCCCATGTCTTACCTATGACACTCCTGTTAATACACCTCAGAAAGATAAGCCTTTTTCATCATATTGTTGACTCGTATTCAATTTGTGATCCACTATAACCCCAGATCCTTTTCAGAAGAACTACCACCTAGCCAGTTGCTTTGTAGTTGTTCATTTGCATGCGCTGATTTCAGACCAATTCCCTAATTTGTCAAGGGCATTTTGAATTCTAATCCTGTTCTCCAAAGTGCTTGCAACCCCTCCCAGCGTGGTGTCATCTGCAAATTTTATGAGCATACTGTCCATTATACAAGTCATTAATGAAAAATTGAATAGTACTGGATGCATGCCAGATCCCTGTGTGACCCCATTGGATATGCCCTGCCAGTTTGATAACGACCCTTTGATAACTACTTTTTGAATAAGTTTTGCACCCACCTTATAATAATTTTATCTAGGCCACATTTCCCTAGTTTGCTTATGAGAATGTCATGTGAGACTATCAAGCGTCTTGCTAAAATCAAAATATATAAAGTCTATTACTTCCCTTCTATCCACTAGACCAGTAATCCCTGCCAAACAAGGAAATTAGATTTGGCATGATTTGTTTTTGACAAATACATGCTGGCTATTCCTTATAACCCTATTATCCCCTAGGTACTTACAAACTGATTATTTAATAATTTGTTCCAGCATCTTTCCAGGTATCTATAATTCCCTGGGTCCAATCTGTTCCCCTTTTTAAAGATAGGTACTATGATTGTCCTCCTCCAGTCCTCTGGGACCTCACCCTTCCTCCATGAGTTCTCTGTGCCATGAATCTGTGATGAGCTAGATGATCTACATAATGAAAAATGTTAAGAATCAAGAAGCAGAGGATTCAGGTATTGGGAGGGGAGACGGATCCATGAGAGGGTCACTTTTTTACAATAGCTCAGCAGATGAAAATGATAGAAAACCACTGGTCTAGAAATATGTAGGTACTTCTATGACCCAAATCGCTGCATTTTCTCAGTGCATCCTTAAAAATTCCCTTGCAGCTCTCATATCAACAAGTAATGGGAAATTAGTACATCATATATGAAAGTATTTGGAACAAAGCAGCTTACCGTTGCAGCCACCCACATGATTTCTACATTCTTTCTTTTTTTAGCCTGGATATTTTGATGGAGATTTTCTAGTAATCTCTTTAGATCATTCTGTTCTTGAAAATGTGGTAGGCCTGAAAAGAAATAAACAGTTAGTGATAATGGTTATGCTGACTTAAAGATTTCCTCACTAAAGAAAAACTCCAACCTTTAGGGTATGTCTCCACTACCAGCCGGATTAGCAGGCAGCAATCGATCCTGCAGGGATCGACTTATCGCATCTAGACACGACATGATAAATGGATACCCGAGCACTCTCCCGTCGACTCCTGTACTCCAGCTTGTGAGAGGCACAGGCAGAGTCAACGGGGGGAGTGGCAGCAGTTGACTCACCACGATGAAGACACCACAGTAAGTTGATCTAAGTACGTTGACTTCAGCTACGTGAATAACGTAGCTGAAGTTGCGCAACTTAGATCGATCTCCCCCTAGTGTAGATCAGACCTTAGAGTCTCATTTTGGATTCAGGAGGATTTTGATAGAAAGTAGCAACTAACTATTTAATGAATAAAAAAAAATATTTTCCCTGTAAACAGAGGGCTTCACTTTCTATAGGTCATATTCTGAGAGCTGCTGAAAGTCCTCAACTTCCATCTTACCAACTACTCAGCACCTTGAAGGATTTGGCCTTAGTTCTAGATTCTAGTTGTCAGTTTAAAATAGAACATAGAAAGGCTCTGGAAGTGAATGGAGAACTGTCTGAGAGGGTCTGGTTGTGTATTCCTTGCATATCCAGATTTCCCACTGAAAACAAGTCAATGGGAAATATAAGTGACTAAGCAATCCAGGACTAGACATTTTAATTTATTCTAGGGCTTCATGGGCACAGACATAGCACATTACTTTTTTCCATGTTACCTCTTTCCAAATTAGTAGTGAAAATTATTAGAGACAAGTGCAGTCAATTTTTCTGGATTACTTCTTACAGACATGAACTAAAAGTGATTTATCAACTGTTAACATTTTAAAAAACATAACAATATCTTAGACCCACAGTAAGTGGTATGAAAACAATTCTATCCAGGTGCCTTTCTTTCCTTCAAATTGGCAAATTGAGTAATTTTACCTCAGTAAAACCAGGCAGAGGGATCCCCCCACTACTAAAACCAAATCCTTCTGAAATAGAGAGATCCAAGATTTACTTCCAGATCAGAGAGTGAAAACTAAAAAGAATATTACAATGCAGATCAAATAGCCATTCCCCTAACCTGATCACAGGCAGAATGATATCTGTTTGATCTACAGACTTTTATTTTCTATCACTAATGAAGGTGATAGTTTCTCTCACTCATGATATGTAGTTGAGAAGTACACCTCTACCCCGATATAACGCTGTCCTCGGGAGCCAAAAAATCTTACCGCCTTATAGGTGAAACCGCATTATACTGAACTTGCTTTGATCCTCTGGAGTGCGCAGCCCCCTCCTCCCTCCCCCCGCAGAGCACTGCTTTACCATGTTATATCTGAATTCGTGTTATATCAGGTCACGTTATATCGGGGTAGAGGTGTAATTTTAAAAATACATAAAAAGAAATATGTTAAAAAGCTCTCTGAATTGCCCGACCCACATGCAATATTGCACTACAAAAAGAACACAGAAGAAATAATAGAGAACACTTTAAAAGCTGGCTTTGTAATTCATTTTTGTAATTGTTTTATTGAAGATTATCTTATCTGCCTATATAAATATATATTATCTTATCTGCACATTGTGTCTACTTTTGAAAAAACACACAGCATACTGTGGCAGAGCTCTGACCTTGCTCCTGTGGGTCCTGCGCTTCTAGGCGGTTTATGCTTAGCCTCAGTGGCTCACTGTGTCCCTCCACGCAGCCCTTCTCTCTCTAGGGCCAGGGTTACAGTCTACTGAGCCCTTTTCATTATAGACCTGCAAGGAGGTTGGTGAGAGAACTCCCACAGTTTCTGCTCAGCCTCCTGTCCTGACAGGGACCTGACTTCCCCTTCCAGGAGCTGTTCCTGTAGTGGTGGGTTGGGGGGAACCCGGGCCTGCCCTCTACTCCGGGTTCCAGCCCAGGGACCCTAATGGTAGCAGTTGTTGGCAGCCAACCTTTCACTGCCAGAGTTGCTATATTTCCCTTGGCCACTTCCCCACAGCTCTCCTGCTTCTCCCTTCTTCACCCTTACCTTAGGGCTCCTTTAACAATGTTTTAGGGTGTCTTCAGTAACCAGCCCTTCAGCCGCACTTCCTCTCCTCTGGCTCCCTGACTCCCCTGCCTGACTGGAGTGAGCCCTTTTTATAGTATCAGCAGGGCCTTAATTAGAGTCAGGTGGTCACATGAACTGAATGGCCTCACCTGACTCTTTACAGCTTAATTAGAGTCAGGTGTTCTCATTAGCCTGGAGCAGCCCCTCTCTGGTCAGTCAGGGAACAGAAAACTGTTAATCCAGTGGCCAGTATATCTGCGTTCTGCTATTCTGCTGTACCCAACTGGCCTGGGTCTATCACAATCACAATACATACAGTGAATATGCAGAAAGGAGTTTATAGATATTTTGAAACTTTATCATATTATCATTAAGAAAATATATAAGTGCATCATAATATGGTCTTTCTCAAATACATCCTAGCAAATCCTTAATTTTGGGCATACATGCATTTTACCATGGGTACAGGAATAGTCTTTTAATAAACTGTATTGCTAAAATAACTCATGCCTTCGATGTGAATCCTTAAATCATATAACAGTATTAAACTGTCAAATTATTTTTGTGGATTATAAAGAAATATGTCCTAGAATTACTGTATCCTATCAAAGGGGTTGTACTTTGGAGAATGCATGCTCTGCACACATAATATGGCACCAAAGCAGAGGTTCTTGATTTTCATATGGCTCCAGAGTGCTTTGCATGCAGCTCTCTTCTCAGGGTGGAGCGTATCATCCCACAGCATCCTGACATGGGTGTGGCTATTGCCCACATATCAAAGTGGCAATTTAAAACAACAGAGGCATAGCTTAATCTACATTTATGCTAGTAGCCTCTTAGGGTGAGTCGTGAACAATCATTCTCACCATATATTGTTACCTTTGGGTATGTTTTATTAAATTTACTTTTCAATAAGTATGCTACATTTTCATATCCTTCATATGTTCAGCTCTTCTGGGATATTGTAAAAGTGGTACTGTATTTTGGAAGCAGCAAAGAATCCTGTGGCACCTTATAGACTAACAGATGTTTTGCAGCATGAGCTTTCGTGGGTGAATACCCATTTCTTCGGATGCAAACTGTATTTTGGCTGAATCGAGAGGGTTATATAGAACTTTATTTGTATGCATTTTCAGTAGGAAACTATCCCAAAACAGTTCACTATTATGTATGGTTTAATAGGAGTAGAGAGTCAAAGGGAATGAGAAATGAAGATGAATGCGCAAGTGAAAACTGTTTTCATCTGTGGTTTGAAAGAAGATGGAAAGTCAATGAAGCAAAGAGGTACAGAATAGCTGCTCCAGATGGCAAGAACTATGGAGGAAGAAGTTTGCTAACGAAAGGTGGTGAGACGGTAGAGAGGCACACAGAGGAGGCCAGATGAGCAGAGAGTGGGGACAAGAGAGAGACTAATAATGTGCGCTATAGTAGCTACGTAGAAAAGTTTGTTCTTTTTCTTTTTAAAAAGAAATTTGAAAGGAATCCAGAAATGAAAGGGCCATCAGCTTGGTAAAAATGTTTATGTCCAGTTACGAATTCCATTTGGTTTTAAGAATATTGCAACTGTCATTGTAAATTAGACTATCCACTTTGTAGCAGGAACTTGGCACACAGGAAGAAAACTCAGCCTGGAAAGGTCTGACAAATCAAGGGACAATCAGTAGGGAATGGCTTTCACCTGCTTGAACAATGGGTTCCTGCCAGCAGGGCCTTTGCCTTTGAATGGGCTCTCACTTCACAGAAACCTGTTTCAGGGAAAAGGGGGTGGGTACCCGTGGTGAGCATGCCTTAGTGGCACAGTGGTAGGAACAGTGATCAGTTACAACTCAGTCCCAGGATGACTAGCAGCAGGTGGGATTCAGTGCTCAGATCCTCTCACAGCAGAGTGCTATCTCTTCAGAGAGCAGGACTGGGCCAGGCCGTGACTGTGTAATGTGGGTCTTTGTACAGCACGTTTGAAATGGTGGAGTCTGAAGAGCTGGGATTTTTGGAGGCCACAGGGAAATCCAATAGTGAAGACAAGAGGTGAATTAGTAGTACAACAGGCTGGGACTCAAATCAATGGCATACCTGGGCAATTTTGAGGTGTGGAAGAATAGATAATGGTCAATAGTAAGCTCCACTTAGTCAAGAGAGGGATGTCTGTCTGCAAGACATTTAACCGAAGGCTGTTGAAATGAAGCTGAACATTTACTTTGGGCTTATCTTCATGGTGAGTTGCATCACAGCAAGACAGGATGTGAATCTACAGTGCATCAGCTTGTGATGCAGTAACTCACCATGTGGACACTGCTACAGTGCAGCGAAAGCCCTAGAGTGCAGCTGAGCACTTGCACCTTAAAGCGTACTAAGCTAAAGCTCACAAAGTGTGCAGTAAAAGTGCTCGTACAGGGAGTAACTGCAGTGTAGCTAGTGTGCTGTAAATTCACACCTTATCTTGCTGCGCACTAACTTCCCTTTATAGACAAGCCTCAAGTCAAGAGAGCAGAGAGGGTGGATGGAGGTGAGCTATTAAAGATGTTGAATGATATATATACAGTTGACAATCAGCATTATGGTACACATAGTTAAAAGGTGGAGAGAAAATAACAGAGAAGGAAGAAGGTAAATAAAAAAAGACCAGAAGAACAAGAACAAGAACAAAACATTATGACTCTCCATAGAGCAAGGGCTCTTGGCTCACCAGAAATGGAGAAACCGCAATAAGACAGGTACATCAGCAGACATGTGCAGTGAGGCTAGATAAGCATAGTTCTTGAAGGGAACCAGAGATGCCTGCATAGATCTGGAGGTGGTCCAGGAAGATGGAGTGGCACAGTGTCAATTACTATGGTAAGATCAAGGAGACTGAAAAGACAGCATCAACAGTAAAAACGAGGTGAAAGGAGGAAGACACATGGGAGAACAGTTACAAATTATTACCAGAATGAGTCCCAGAATGAAACAGCTGACAGCAGCATTTTATAAATAGCAGATGGAGTAGAGGTAGATTTGGGGGGATTGTTGACATGGGTAAAGGAGGAAGAACTTGTTGACAGTGATAGAATATGCATAGAAGATAGGAATCAGGGGAGTAATGGTTGGTGTGAGATAACCATTGCACATTATGCACATCACAGGGTAGCCCAGAATAATACTGCAAGAACTCCAATCTTTAATAAGTAATGTAAGATGAAGAATAAAAAAGAAGGAAAAACTTTCCAGAACATAAGTCTCTGTTGTGGAGATTAATAACTGTAAGACCAGAAAACAGAGAAAAAGATTGAAGATTTTCCATCCCTATTAAATTACTAACATGGCATATAAACAAACACTCAGGGTCAGCTTCACAGGTGGGTACCCAGGTGATGAAAACTAGGGGTTGCCATTTGCATGAAAATTTTTCTTTTAGTTATTTAGGTCCAATGGAGGTAGTAGGTGATCTGTTTTAGCAATGTGTGTGTGTGCACGCACGCTCACACACATACACACTAATCTGAAGGACTACTTAATAGAAATTAGGAGTTATGGTGTCGGAGGTAAAGTCACTTCATGCAGCCATTTGAAAAGCTGAGTTTCTCAGCCTGTCACCTATTTAGGTTATTGCTGCATGCAAGTAGTGAGTAAATGCATTAGCAAGAGACTACTCTTCAGCTAATGCAACAATTCTGGCTGCTTCAGGCAAGAGAGGCTCTCTTGCATAGTACTTAAGTTTCCACGCATTTGCAGATTAAAGCGATGTCTATTTCAAACACCAAAGTCAGAAAGCAGCAGCAAAAGAAGAAAATAATTTTCTGATTAGCTCTCAAGATGAAAAAAAAAAAAAAAGACTAACCTGAACACCACTAATTCCAGTGCCTGTTAAAGATTCTGGCAAGAAAAAATCTACTAGCCTATGCAGAGTATAATTATGTTGTGAATGCAAAGTGTGCACTTGATAACATTCATCACATGAACCCACAAAGCTCTGACTCAAACCTGTCAAAAAACAGTGAGAAAATAACCATAAGTAGCAGTAATGATGACGGTGAAAAATGCTGCTAAGCACTGAAAGTCACCTGTTGTGAATAACTTTCATTTAAAAAAAATAAACCAGCTTGTCTGTCTGTTTATATTGCTGTTGTCATCTCATCATAAGTGAGACAGAAGAATATATTAGCTAGTTATAAAATAGCAGGTATTATACAAAAATAACTGTATACTGCTGGGAAGCTCAGATTGAACATATTAGTCAACCTGTGTAGGATTATTAGTGTACTTTCTATTCAGTATCATGACCTCTACAGAAGAAATAAATGGTGGTGTCATGTAGTATGAAGGTTTATTGGCATGAATTTGGGATGTCTCTAGTACTCCTGAATAGCAAATATCAGAGGGGTAACCGTGTTAGTCTGGATCTGTAAAAGCAGCAAAGAATCCTGTGGCACCTTATAGACTAACAGACGTAATGGAGCATGAGCTTTCGTGGGTGAATACCCACTTTGTCGGCTGCATGAATAGCAAAGGCCCTTTGAGTTATGCTAATCAACCCAAACATGTAACAATTTACATTTATTCTATTATGGTAGCCCTCACAATGTGCTAAGCATGGTCCACATATGCAGGAAGACACAATCCCAGTCCTGAAGAGCTCACAGACTAAAAGATAAGCAACAGACCAAGATATTAAATATATTATCACATAAAAAACCCTACTGACTACCTTTCTGACTAGCCATAGTTAGGTGAGCAATTTCATTTTGGCATCATGGTAGAAGTGAGTCTTGAGAGATTTGAAGCAGGAGATGGTAGTGGCCACATCAGGGAGTATGTTCCATGTCTAAGGGATGGCATGAAAGAAAACATGTAGAGAGTTGTAGGAGAGGCAAGAAGTGGTGTTGTGAGGGAGCTCGACTCCCTGACCTCTAACTAAGAGACTATTAAGGGTATGCTCATTCTTTCAGACCCCGTTCTCATGGCCTTCAAAGCCTATAAAGGTTACTCCTTAATCCCTGTGTTGGATTCTTCTCAAGTGCCTGGCAATATGGGCCTTAGGAAGTTTCAACCCATTCCCTATTGGGTTTCTAGGTCTGTTCCGTAGGTGTCTCTTTGTCAGACTTGTGCTGAGAAGCCTCTGTAAGGTAGTTCCCAGCCTCTTTGGTTGCCACCACTTCTGCCTGAGCTTTGGCCTTTTTTTCCAGGCTGTTGCTAGTCAATTAATTAGCCACAGAGGGGGAATAATTGCTCTGTCATTACCTTTTTTTGTGGCTGTTGAAGCGTAGGGTTCATATACACCATCACAGACATGTGGAGGCTGGCAGAGCATAGGGCAATGTGACAAGAGATGTGAGACGATAAGTAGAGATAAGCAGATATGTGAAGGCCCTTGAAGATGATGACATGAAGCTTGAACTTTAATGTGGTAAAAAAGTGATAAAACCTTTATATCATACCACATCATACTGTGTTCCAACTGTCTCCTTTTTCAGAAAAAAAGATGTTTTTAAAGAGAGAGAGTTGTAAGAACATGGTTTTGGTACTATTTACTATATCCTTTAATGGAAAGGCAGAACATTTTAGTACTAACAACTGTACAGGCTTAGAGAGGAAAACCACAAAAAATAACTTTGTTTAGATTGCAAGCTTCTTGGGGACTGACTCTTATGATTATCTGTTTACCACATTGCTCTGCAATTTATCACATGAATATCACCACCGCACATGTGGTATAAATATACATATTAATAATCATATATATATATCGCTTAGAAGTTGCTTTTGTTCAGTGGTAATCAAATGAAACACTACACTCAGTGCACAGATAAATAATATAAAGCAACATGATGAATTAGTTCTGTGTCCAGAAAGAATAATAAACTCTCCAAATCCAACCATGTTCCCTACAGAGCTGACACCTACCATCATCTCACCCCAATACTCACCCTGCCCCTTAGAAAAAAAGCCAGAGAACACTTCAGCCTTGCAGATTGACTTGAAGGTCAACAGAATAAAATTGACTAACCAGGGCAGAAAGCAAATTCCACTATTCGATGACTCTTCATTGAAATCCCCTTGCCTTCAGCCCCTGGCAGTGAAACCATGTGGGAGTTATACCACCTGCCTCTGACAATCCCAAATGCAGTAAGAGGCAATTTTGGAGTAACTGGGACCCAACCCATTGTATGCCCTATAGTTAAAAATAACATCTTAAATTACTCCGGGACACAAAATAGAAGCAGATCACAGAATAAAGGTGTTATATGCTTCCTGCAAGAAATATTTATTAGCCCAGAGGCTGCTGTAGTCAGCAGCAGAAATTTATAAGGAATAGACACATCATAACAACAATACACACTTACACTTTTCATCTATAGATCTCAAAGCCCTTTACAAAGGTGGATAAACATGGCCACCCACATTTTACAGACGGAAAAAGTGAGACGCAGCGATGGGCAGTGACCTGACCAATCTTGAGATGACAAAAAGTACGGATTATCATGATAAGGTCTGCATCACAAAGAAAAAGAAAAAGCCACACATAAATGACAGATCCTAAACCAAGCCCTGATCCTTGTAACCTAAATCACACTAGATGAGTCAGATGAAATAGAAACCTATTTTAGGATTATATAGACACAAGAAAGAAAAAAAAATATTGAGGATGGTTCAAGTGTCTGAAAGTAATATTTTGAAATTGAGCAAAGAAAAATATAGGGTGAATAGCACTAAAAAAAACCCCAATCTCATAATGGTGAGATCTTTAGATTGTGGAATAATTTCCCAAGGATGTGGTGGAAGACCCATTGCTGAAGTTATTTAAAAGTAGATACATTAGACAAAGCACTTGAGAACATAACCCTGCTTTGGCAGGACTAGATGACCTAATGGGTCTTTTCAGTGTTTGAGTTCAACAATTAAAGTAATAAAACAATATTCTATTTACATATAGGGGCTAATCCAATGTCCATTGAAGTCAATGAAACTCTTTCCATTGACTTAATTGGACATTACAATGGGACTCATTGATAGGGTCCACAGCTGCAATTCAGTCATTAGTTTTGTACATCTTGTTAAGTATTCAGAAATGAATAAAAAGTTAAGTGAATAACTGGAGCTAATTGACTCAAACTTCTGACAGGTATCTGTGCATGAATACCACAGGATACCTCTACTTATGTTACTAGAAATATTATGTTGTTAAATATGCAAACATTATAATTTACTCCATTGTTACTGTTTCACCTTTCTACTATGACCTGGATCCTGCAACTTGTGCTATGCGGATGGACCTCTACTGACTTCAGTGGTGCCCCATGTAGTCACAGGGGTCCACCTACTTAGAGTAAGTTGCAGGATTGAGGTCTAAACGTAAAGAAGCTGCATACTAACACTTTTAAAGTTTCAGCATTACAATTTGCCATGGTCTATCACCTGTAATTCTTATTAAAATCAGTTTGAATGCTATATTATTAATTTTATACTTACAATCAGGAGGCATTTTTTCAGTAAACAATTTGTAATATTCTTTAAGAAGTTCAAAATTTTCCTGGTTAACACTTTCTTGCAAAGTGGTATCTCCAAACCTAAAACAGCAAAGGACAATGTTGGAAATAAAAATAAAACAAATTCTACAAACAACACCCCACCCCCCCCATTTCACTCCCTTCTCTAAAACCAAGAAACCCTAACTCAGCCTCAGCTATGGCTTCCTTATGCAAATAGAGAACTGTTTTTTCCCCTAATATTTGTTTTAATAGATTTATACAACAGGAAATACACATTACACCATTAACAAATACTAGTTTAAACCACTCCTGAACATCCTTCCAAAAAACACAAGCTAACAGACAAAAATCCCTGCTTACTTTCATCTCATGACTATTCATTAAGTCCCAAATCCTGCTTCCCTGTAGACAGCCAGAGTAAATGATCTTTGTGCCAGGATTTGCTGTGGAAGTCTGAATGCCAGCCTGCTTTTGTACAGACATCACCAACTTTTACATCTCATTCACTTTTGATGCTAATAATGCCTTTGCTTCAGCGGAAGTCAGCAGCTGAAACTGAACTCAGGCAAGATGGAGGTGATGTCAGCAGGAAAACATTTTGCACACCTAACCACTACCATTGCAGCACTCTCTGCTGAGATTGTCTGCTGCAAATAATCAAGGTTCATATCCTTGGATCCTTCTGGCCTCCTCTCCTTTCTCCTGAACAGTTAGATTCAGCTTTCAGGGATTCCTTCTGCACCAGCAACTAGCCAGTAGGCTATGTCTTTTGCTGTTAGATAGCGGCCTAACCACTGTGACCCCCATCTTTGTGACCTCCAGGCCAGATTACTGTGACTGCATTTAGGTAAAGCTAAAGTGCACACACTTTAAAAAGGCTTCAGTTGTTCTACTATGCAGCAGCTCATTTTTTCAGCAACAGAGGCTGCTGGGAATGTATCACCCAAATGCTCACTAGTCTGGCTCCTCACAGGACACCTGGTCAAATTCAGGATGCCACTGGAAACCTGCTGCTGTCACTTGACACCACCTCAGACTTTGGGTAACTATATTTTGGGTAACTAGAGCATTGCTAATTTTGAAGTGTTCTTTGTATTCAATAAAAAACATGGATTTTTGGGTGAAAGCACTCTTGTGTAAAACAATCATTTCTCAGACGGAGGTGCTGTGTCCCCTCACTGATTTATCTCCTGACACTGCCTGGAAAACAGAGACTAGTTACCATAGCTCTGAGTTCAGATAACCCCAGATAACCATCCAGATAAGTAAATAATGTCACATGGTTGTTCCACAGCCACTGTTGCATCCACTGGCTGCAGTAGCTTCAGCCACTACTGTGCCCTATTTAATCTATTTATCATAGAAATATTTCTGAAGTGTACATCACCACAATATCTAGGTGCTGTGAAGGAGAGGGGGGTAATCTTACATAGGTAGTTTGGCTAGCCTAGCTACATTGTCATGGATAAATTACCATACCATCACCCTTCCTCTCCACCTTTGCACTGTCCACATCTGTCCCAGTTGAACTGTACTATGGAAGATGCGTGCGTGAATGCAGATGCACATGCAGAATTTGGGTCTAAATTCTTTAGCTGTTGTGTGATACAGTGTGGGAAAAAGATGATCTATGTACATAACTCCTAAATGTAATCCTGTATTTTAACACTCTGTCATGATTTCTGTATGTTATATGCATGATTTCTTATAATGCAACCAAAGTAGATATTAACTATATCTCCTCTTCTGTTGAAGCTTGCCTATTATTTTCTCAGTGTCTCAGTATTACTCTTAATCAAATATATTCCCAGCTATGGCTCACTGAAACTGGAGATGTTCAGTTCTATTGAAATAACATTTACTAGTAGAACATTAATAATCAAAAGATGATTTCTATTGTTATTAATGTTTCCAATTATGATTATTTCTCCCCCCCCAATACTTATACACTTTTACTAAAAAACACATTCAGTGTTTCCAATCTTAATTACATATCTCTAGTACAAATGTGAATCTCTAAAATTCAAGGGAGTCCAATGAAGTCAGATAATATTGTGAACTCCAAGTTTTATGTTTATACCTGAAATGGCAGAATAGTTATTTCTCCATAGATTAATCCAATTTGATTTGCTTGACAGACATGTTTTCTTAATTTTTCATTTTTATTATAGGATTTTCTTTTGTATATGCATACAGAAAAGAGAAGTGTACTGGTCACTGTGGACAACAGCACCATCCTCCCTGTCACTCAGGCCCATAATCTGGAAATCATCTTCAGCTCAGCCCTCTCTCTAAATCCTCTCATCCAGGCTGTACCTAAATCTTGCTGATTCTTTCTGTTTAACACCTCTAAAATCTGGCCTTTCATATCCATCCACATAGCTAAAACTCTCTTCCACGCTCTCATATCACATCTCGATTACTGCAATACTCTTGTCTCTGGCCTTGTCAAATACAATCTTGCCCTGCTCATATCCATTCCGAATACTGCTGCAAATGTAATTTTCTGAGGCTGTCACTTTGACCATGTCACCTCTTTCTTTGCCTCCCTCCACTGGCTTCCCTTTTTCTACTGCATCAAACATAAGCTACTTGTCTTCACTTTTAAGGCTGTTAACAGCCTATTCCCACCCTACCTATCATCTCTCATTCACTACTGAGATGTCAACTCCTGCCTCTGATTGGCCCATGCCAGCCTCCATCACCAACTTGTTAAACTTCTCAAACAAGTCCCTTCATGCCTTCTCCCACGTTGCCCCTCACACTTGGGAGGCTGCTCCCCATAAACATCCACAATGCTACCTCATTATTCTCCTTCTAATCCTTAAAACTCTCCTTTGCCTTGATGCCTATACAAAATTTGACGAAGATTAGGCCACTGGTATCTTATTGTTTCCTTGTATTCCCCTATCTATCCACCCATCTGTCGTCTCGTCTTATCATCAGCCCCCCCTGCTGCTGAAGTTACACTTTATTTTTAGCATGCCCGCTCAGTCAAAGCTTGCACAGGTGTGTCTCCTACTCCCAGTGCAGACATAACCTTATATTGTAAACTCTTTGGGGCATGGCCCATCTTTTGTTTTGTGTTTGTACAGCACATTGGAATCCTCGTCCATGACTAGAGCACTACGCACAATGATAATACAAATAATAAATAAAAATATGTTTTGTCTAATTGCACAGTGCACCTAGTAATACTAGCAGCATGTAACTCTGGAGGCTCTTCTTTGTAGTCACGTATATTATTTAACATTTCCCGGAGCTGTCCTTCACCTAGGAAGCAGATGAATAGTTTGGTGAATCTCTGACAGGAACTGTACTATAGGCTGACTAGCTTGATATATATAACTGTCTTGAGGCTGTAGCTAGGCGAGGCTGTGCAGGCATATTTATACATTAAAAGTTTAAGAAAATATAACACCACCATTCATGCCATTATAAGACTATTAATAACATAATTCATTGCTACTTTATTATCTATTACCTCTATTCATGAGCCCCATACTATCAATTTAAAAAAATGTGAGGAAAGTATGCATCTCCCAATGCCTGTTACCTGCCCAACATTTCAGCTTCACATGCTATGACAACAAATTAAGTGGTTTTAGGATTTTCCAAGAGATGTTTCAAAGGGCCAACATCTGCTCTTTGAGAATACATTGCTTCTGTCAGTGTGAATTAGAGCTAAGTGTGTGTATTAAAGAACAAATCAGGCTTTAACTGTAGGAAATAGATTGATATACTTATTACATATCTTTTCCTGACTTTTTGCACTGTTTGTTTTAGTCCATACCATCCAATTATCTCCTTTAATGTGATTTATTTTTCCAATATGTACCAAAACAATCTGAATTGGCTCAAGGGCAAGTAATAAGCAAGATTCCTATGTAATCCTGTGAGAGACCATCTGGACTAGCACAACATCCAGAAGCAGAAACTAAAACATGTATCTTTCTAAAGGTGCTGCCTTACCTCTCTGCAAGTGTTTGCTGTTCATTGATTCCAACGTTAAAGAGGACTGGGTACACATGCAGCTGCTTTCCTTCTTTGATCTCTTGTGGCAGCAACTCAAACATCTTTGCTGGAAGCTTGACCTCTATTACATAATGTTCACTAGGAAAATAAAAGGAAGCATAAGAGATGAGAATATCTAGCTGTTCAATCTAAACTATCATCCTTGTAGGTCTCACAGCAAAGAATGTTTACACTTAGAAATCAACGTTCTTCCCTCCTGTTAATTGTGTTAAACCTTCATTTAAAGTCTTTTTTATTTATTTTTGTTTTGAAACCATAGCAAATCTATAAGGAAACACGGTCAGTAATATAATTATACACTAGGTCTTGATAATGACTTCTTCACTGAAGTGGAAAAAAAAGGATTAAAAAAAGTGAGGGCAGTAGAAAAATTAAGAAAAGCCTTTTGTCTCATTATCACTTGGTACAGAAATATTAATGAAGGTACTTCAAATCTTAAAATGCTGTATGCTGAGCTACACCACCATTTTCGTTTGGTTTACTCTTGAATTGACCTGAAGTACACTCTAATACCATTTGCATAATTTCTTGTACCAGTGAAAACCCTGGGTGAAATCCTGGCCCCACTGCAGTCAATGGCAAAATCTGCATTGAGTTCAGTGGGCCAGGACTTCACTCCTTGGATGGAAAGCATCCTCTGAAGCAAAAGTGGCACTATGAATATACAGTTTAAAAGTACAGGATGGTTCATTACACAAATATGAATTCTGGTGTTTTAGAAGTGACATGATGTGACAGTTTGGGTGTTATAGCCTTGTCCCCCGTCTGATTTTGTGAAAACCATGATTCAGCCTCTATTTTGAGTATAACCTTGATTGTGTCTTTCCTTGTACATTGTAACCATCATGCTGGATTGCATCATCTTGTTGAAGTAGGGCTTGTGCCTAGGGTCTGACCCTGAATGAGAAAGACAACAAAGGTGCCTCTCCCCTCTGAGAACAATGAGTTTGATAAACAGACAGACTAAGTTAAAGGAAGCTGGTTCTCCCAGTTTTTCTCCAGAGGGCTGGGACTTTAATTACTCAATGAAGGCTGTCAAGGCAGCCAGAGGGGACTGAAACCAAACACTGCCAGGAAGCAGAGAGCATGTCAAGAGGAAGAAGGCAAGGAGGCACTTACCCACCTCACACAGGGACAGAGCTTAAGGACTCTCAGAAGGGGTTAGCGTAGACTCATTGGGGAGAGCATACACGCGTTTGTTGTTTTTTCATAGCTTTTATATCCTTGTACTGTTTAAGAGTAATGTGTGGGTGTGTTTAAGAAGTTCTTTGGTAAAGCCTCTGTGTTCCTTACGTGTCATGCAGTCTCAGAAGAGTTAAACTATAATCTGGCATGGGTGGAGCTCTGGAGAGAGTGTGCATAAGCTACGGGGGAAACTTGGAAGGGGTCTTGGAAGTCTGAGCAACTGGACCATGGTACTCCACCATCCAATGGGCTGTCAGACATGGAATCTACACTCTGGGAGTGTGTCTGAGAGGCCAAAGCTAGAGAGACTGTCCAGAGCTGGTGTGCTTGGAAGCATGCAGGATCCGAAGGTCGGGTCCAATAAAGCAGACTGGTGACTACACACAGGAGGGACTCAGCCTGGGGTGTGATACATGCCGTAGCTCAGTTAGCACTAGTGCAAATCTGGTATTGTTAAGCAGCAAATGCTCTATAAAGTAGGCACTCTCATGAGCAGTATCATTAGCTGTGGAATAGTTATGCAAGTCTCCAAGCCCCAGATAAGACTAATTTATGTTTTCTGTATTTAATTCCCTAGTTTAAAGCAGTACAGAGTTTATGAGGTTTCTGCTTGTACAGAAAATTCTTTTCAGATGACCTCTGCATAATGCCATTCGTCCCAGGCCTGCGGGTTGGAATTCCTAATTGCTGAATCTTGACTGTCAAATGCTATTGTGCTACTAATCAGGTATGATGGTATGCTTGCATGAGATTGAAAAGAAATGTTGATTTAGTCTAATTTTAAAAATATGTGATGCTAAACATCAAGTCAAGAGGACCATCATAATCACTACATTTCACATCCAAGAATCACTATGTCTCTAGGCTATAAAAAAATCATTGTAAGATGTCGCCTTCAGATATGACAAATTGAAAACAGTGGTGTTGTACATGTGGTGATTTTTGTTTTTGTTTTTTGTGTGCTTGGGACAGAATCTCCACACTCCATCTTGTGTGACTTTTTCAATTGATATTAAATTGCACAATGACAAAAGCTGCCTTTCAAATTATCTTGAGAAATACTACTAAGCTGGGATAATAGGATATCTTCATGGCCCAAGAGCAACACTGAAGTCAGGCAAGAAGACAACAATCATTGTAATCCAAAGCACTCATCTGAGACTAATTTACTATTACGTTACCGGTTTGATTTAAATAAGGTATAGTAACCAAACAAAATCTTTTTTTGCCATGTAATTTATTTTTCCTTGATGGCTGGATTCCATGTAGACAGGCTTAGTGGATTTGATTTGGGTTATACAACTACATTTCCCAGCGAATGGAAGGCTTAGCATAAAAATTAAAGGACAATTTTGGCTAGAGAACAAGTGTCTATAAACTGGCCATGAATAAATTTAGCTTTGAAATTAGGTTTCTAACCATCAGAGGAATGAAGTTCCGGAACAGCCTTCC
Organism: Mauremys reevesii; assembly: GCF_016161935.1. Classification (NCBI taxonomy): domain Eukaryota; kingdom Metazoa; phylum Chordata; order Testudines; family Geoemydidae; genus Mauremys; species Mauremys reevesii. The sequence goes on from NC_052627.1 coordinate 52,937,373, forward strand.
ATAGGTTGTTTGCCCCTACTATTCCTAACTAGTTTTAAGATAGAGCTTGATAAACTTATGTACAGCATTATGTGCAGGGTTGCCTGTGATAGCAGGGGACTAGATTTAATGACCCAGGAGGTCACTTCCAGTCCTGTGTTCCTCAAAATCATTACAAAATTTTAGCATTTAATATCGTCTCTTGCAACAGAAAAACTAGGTTATTTAAGAGAATAATAATAAATCACAACAGCACATTTAGGTATTAATGATTCAAATTTTGGGATTATCTACTTAACTTTACTTGCCTTGCACCTTAACCATGCAGCGATGATAAAAAACATTAGTTGAAAGTTTTTATAATAAACTATCCTGTCATGCCTCAAAGTTCATGGAAATAATAAAAAAAAAAAATGCTAAGGAATTTTTAAAAATACTACTTTTTTTTTTACTTTTGTTTATAATAACCCTTTAAGCATGTGAAACTGAACATTGTTTACTGAAAGATGTTTTGGGGCTGCAGCACGCATTAGAGCTGTGACGTTTGGACTGACTTATTTTCATACATAAAATTGAGGACCTAAGCATTTCCCTGCAAAGCAAATTACAGATAATACTCTGACTTTGGAAGCTTTATAACAAAAAGTGGTAAATTAATTTTCTGTCTAGCAGCTCTGCATTTTCCCTGCAAGTTTCATTTTAGAGACCTCTATTACATAAGATCAACTAAAAAAAGGACAGAAGTTAGTCAGAAAATATTTTTTTTTGTTACAGTGATCAGAAAACTGGTAGGTTTTGACCCTACTTTTGCTCTTTACATTTAATCTCCTGTGCCCCTGATCGGTACCGTGACATCACATCTCTAACAGGAATGGGGCTCAGCAGAGGTAAAGCTTCCTTTTAATAAACTAATACCACCAATTTCATTCAGTGACTCACCCACCAGTAAGTATAGTATAGTCATGATAGCCAGTAAATCCTCTTCCTGACAACTATCTGTTCTGTCAATCCATAATGCCTCAGGCATCTTAAAGCCCATGTCTATTTCAAAACCTGGACCTCCTAGCATGACAGTTCAATCAGCTGCAGTAATGGCACCAAGCCAGTAACAGTGGCTGTTGGATTTTTCAAGACTTTTGATGGGAATGTTTACAAAGAACATATTACTTCTGTTCAGGGTCTACTTTTTCTTAATTATTCCTGATGTTTTCCCATCATGCTCTGACCTTCCTGGATAGTTATTTCAATCCCTTTTCGGAAAGTGCACAGCACGAGAATGAATTGTCAGGAATAATAAAGAAAAATAGTGGTGAATTCCCCCAACTCCTTCCCCCAACAGTGGCAATACACCTTTTCTAAAAAGTTGCTGCTTTTAGCTGAATTTAATTTACTGTCATCTTAAGAATTATAGCACTATTAAGGAAATAATTCCTGCACAGGTAAAAACATTTGAAGTTTTAGACTAGGATAACAACAAAGAAAAGAAAGTTTATCACATGCAAGCTATCCTTTTCAATCCCCGTATGTTACGGACCCTATTTCTGTATTCAACTTATGTACTAAATTTCAGTACTACTTCTTTGAGAAGCAAAGTGTACTAGTATTTAAAGCACAGGTAGGGATTAAAAATATCTGTTCTTTACATCCAGCTCTGCCCCAAACGTCCTGTATGATCTCAGGCAAATCATGTAGGTTTAATTTTTCAGAATTTTGGGTCACCTTAATTTTGGGTTCCCAGTTTAGAGGGACATCAGGTCAGATCTTCAGAGATGCAGCGCCACATCTCCACAGACATGAATGGAAACTGAGTGCTCAGCACCCCTGAAGAAAAGGCCTCCAGTGTTTCAAGCTGGGCCCCTGCGTTGAGACAACCAAACTTAGAGGCCACTTTTGAAAATTTTGGCCCTGTGTGCTTCAATTTCCCCATATATAAAAATGGATAACAACAAGTACACAACTCACAGGGACACTGTGAGAATTAATATGTATTAACATTTGTAACTTTGAGATCCTCAGCTGAAGGCACTAGAAAGTCCAAAGCATTATTACCGTTACAGGCTCTTCAGGACATTACTGCCTTTACAGGCCATCTATTCACTCTTCAGACAAGTCACATTTATAGCATTTCCCACATAAGGAAACACAGCAACAAGAAAAACATTGAGTTTCCACTTGATTTTACTGGCACAAGTTAAAGCTACATGTCTCTGGGCTTGTGCTTCAGGAAATGGACAATACTTACCGCCTTCCAGTTATTACAGGCAAGAAGTCATTGGATTTGGCTTCAATTATTTTAAACGTTACTTTCTGTAAATCTGAAATGCCCACAGCCATATCTTCTAGCATCCCAATTTCCTCACCTGTACAGAAACATTACAAAAGATGTTAACAGATGCAGATGTGACTGACTAGCTGGTGTCTATACCTGAAAGCGTTCTAGTACAATAATAAGTGTAATACATTTCAAACCGGAGTGACTAAAATTACTCTACTAAATTCACATTTAAGGCATCTAAATAAAAATAGTTGAGAACTTTCTTCACCGAATGACCTTACCAGTGTTTGTGGGTGTTGGATACTTTTGAAAATCAGGTCATTACATTCAAGGGACACAACTTTAGGGCAGCCAGGTTTCAAAATTTTGCCCATATTGACAAGCCCTTTAAAGACTGTTCTGCTCTTGGAGGGCAAATATTTTGAGTATTATAATGGGTGCACCTCTGACAGACTTGAGACAGAGAGCCCCTTATACTGAGGTAGTCTTATAGTGGGGGACAAACAGTAAAACTTGATTTTGGGACTGGCAAAGGGCTGCTTAGATACCGACTGTCCCTACTTAAGTGGGATAGTCGCTATTTTCAGAAAAAACAACTCGGCCTGACTTTAAAAAATCCATTCTTTTCAGTGCACTTCAAGGTGCGTTGCAATTTTTCCCTCCAAATGTCCCACTTAATAGCTATCCGTGTTGCCATCTGTGATTCAGAAACCTCTTGGTGCCAACTGGCAGAGTTACAGGTATGTAGGGTTACAGGGTTCACCAAAAGGAGTCATGTAAGGTCTCTTCTGAAAGCCTGTGTCACCCTGGTCATTATAATCATTACAAAATGTATGTGCAGATAATATATAAAAAGATGTGTGTGTGTGTGTGTGTGTGTGTAAACGTGGGAAATTATGTTCTTAAGTCCTTGTAGTTAAAGGGAAGTCACTCAAAGGTAGAATGCCTTAAGGAAAACTTCTCCATACAGGAGGTGGGAGACACTTATCTCCCTAGCTAACTATTGTGTATTGAGTGTCTTGTGGTAGAAGTTTATCAGCATCTGAAGTCAAATGCTAATGAAGAGCTTGCGGGGGACTTCAAAATAAAATTAACAGGAACAGGTAAACAGTGGGATTTGAGGGGGGCAGGGGTTATCCTATTTTCAATTGAAAATCAAAGGTATGGTCTGGTTATCTAGTGGTGAAAAAATACACTCTGGAATCCTTCACCAAGGAAATAAACTGACAGTGGGTTTGCTTCATGAAAAAGGGGTCTCAGTTGGCTGAAATCACTGGGAAGAACTTTGGGTGAGATAAACTTCTTTATACAGGAGAACAACTTGTTAGTTAAGTTTTGGCTATAAAAAGCACATTACAATTTTGTTTCATAAGTAATCCTTTGTTTCCGACATTTCTGTCTGCTATCAAATGAATCTGCTATCCTTCCTTAAATAAACCTGTACTTGCTTTCTCTATAAACAAATCTAAGTACTGTGTATTAAGCAAAGTTGTGTTCTAAGGTGAACTAGTAAGCTGTGGTGTATTGCATCATAGCATCTATGAAGCAGTTGGAAATTTAAATAGCTTAGTGCTATCTTCACATCACAAGCCTGACATGTAATTTCCAGAAATACTGACTGGCAGGAGATTATAGATTTAGTAGCTATTTAAACTGGGTATCTGGGTTAGTTGTATAAACCAATTATTTGGGTCAGCCTAAACACCTGTACTAGTATAGTTTACAGTATTTTTCAAATATAAAAGTCACAATAGTTGTATTGCAGAAACTAGTCTGTTGTATTAATGACATTACAATTCAGCACTCCACATGGAATAATTAGAACGTATGTTTTCAAAAGAAACTGAACAAAAACAGATTACTATACTTTATTATGCTGAACTGACATATAGTACTATATCAATGGCTTTAACTGTGCTATTGTATGGAAGCCTGCTGTTTTGTATTAGGGTAATATTTGTTGATTCAATAAGCCAAATTACTGAATAAAAGTTAAAATAAGAACCTACTGGGTGAACTTCTTGGTTTGTAAAGAAGACTAAGCAATGTTGTTCCAGAGGAATACTTACTATACGTGCTGAGAAGTCCTTCGTATTGAACAATTAACCCAACAGTATGAAGCTGCTGTAGGAAGCCTTGATCATGTAAACTTGTGTGCAATTTGATTATAAAGCCACAGACCAATCCAGCAAGCTAAACAAACAAACAAACAAAAAGATGGTAGAAATTTTGTGGGGATACAGGTTGTACTTTGGTGACTGGAGAACAAGATGGAAATTACTGTTTGGCGAATATATATAATCTCAATTGTATATTATGGTATTTTGTAGGGTAACATATACATAAAATATATGGATCTCATTCTGACCTTAAATTGGTTTTACACCCATGAAACTTCATTGACTTCCAGTGGGGTTACTTCTGATTTACACTGCTGTAACTGAGATCAGAAAGATGCCCTTAAGTCTATTAATATTTAAGGTTGGGGTTTTCAAAGGAGCCTAGGTAATTAGGCACCCAACTCCTATTTAAATTAGATGACATTTATTCATTTAAGTCCCTTAGGCTCCTTTGCAAACCCAACCTAAATCAATTAATTGCTCATCATAGTACAGAAAATTAAAGTGAATGAATTAAAACAAATGAAGGAGTTGTGTTGCGTTAAAAGAAACAATGAATACCTGCATGTATGTCATGATTAATTACAATAATGAAAATAACAAACAGTAATCACAACAGAAAAACAGTGACTCAAGAAGCACCTACTGCTTGACTAAAGACGATGTCTCTTCGTAGGGTCAGCATCAAATGCTGTGGCAAGCCACATGCAAGTTCCTGAAGTAGAACAAAAGTCATTGATTGCTTTGCCCTTGTCACCACCTCTCCCATGCAGTCTTTGAGTGTAATTATGAGGGGATAAAGCTGCTCATACCAGTCACCTGGAACAATACAGAACATGAAGACTAGTTATACTGTAGAAAAACAGGTAGATGAAAGCTTTTTCTCGGGGACAGAGAAGTTGGCAGTGGCTGTGTAGATCCTCCAGTCCTTCCAACCCCATTCTAACCATTATGCTAGAGCAGGCTCCATGGAATGGTTATCCTGGGGAAAATATCCATCTCTCTTCCTTCCCCTGTATATCTCCCCTGCAGGGGCGGCTCTACATATTCCGCCGCCCCAAGCAGTCATGCGCGGGAGGCGCCCCGGAGCCCCGGGAGCAGCGGACCTCCCGCGGGCTTGACTGGTGAGGGTCCGCTAGTCGCGCGGCTCGGCTGGACCTCCCGCAGCTGCGGGCGGTTCGCTGGTCCGGCGGCTGCGGTTGAGCTGCCGCAGTCACGCCTGCAGGAGGGCCACTGGAGCCGCGGGAGGAGCGCCCCCTCCGCAGTCATGCCTGCGGCAGGTCCGGTCGTCCCGGGGCTCCGGTGGACCTCCCGCAGGCGTGACTGCGGCAGGTCCGCCGGCCCAATCTGCCGCCCCTGCCGGCAAGTGCCGCCCCACGCGCGTGCTTGTCGCGCTGGGGTCTGGAGCCGGCCCTGCTCCCCTGTGTCTAAACTACATACTCAGGGTGGGAGCTGGGATTAGATTTAATCCCAAACAAATACTCCTGTATAAATCTAACTGTCATATTTACGTGTGTTATTATTTCCATAGCACTATAGTTATTCACAGCTCTGTAAGAAACACGTGGAAAGGCATGGGGCCAGATGTGTAAATTGTTATAGCTCACTTGAAGTTCATGGAACTATGACTGAAAAAGCACAAATATAGCACCCATCTATAAAAAAAGAATATAAGGACAACCTGGGGAATTACAGACCAGTCAACTTAACTTCAGTACCTGGAAAGATAATGGAGCAAATAATTAATCAATTTGCAAACACCTTGAAGATAATAAGCTGATAATTAACAGTTAGCATGGATTTGTCAATAACAAATCATGTCAAACCAACCTAATAGCTTTCTTTGACAGGGTAACAAGCCTTGTGGATAGAGGGGAAGAGGTAGATGCGGTATATCTTGACTTGAGAAAGGCTATCTCGCACGACCCTCTCATAAACAAACTAGGGAAATACAACCTATGTGGAGCTACTATAAGGTGGGTGCATAACTGGTTGGAAAACCGTTCCCAGAGAGTAGTTATCAGTGATTCACAGTCAAGCTGGAAGGGCATATGGAAAGGGGACCCCCAGGAATCTGTTCTGGGTCCGGTTCTGTTCAATATCTTCATCAATAATTTAGATAATGGCATAGAGATTACACTTATAAAATTTGCAGAAAATACTAAATTGGGAGGGATTGCAAGTGCGTTGGAGGATAGGATTAAAATTCAAAATGATCTGGACAAACTGGGGAAATGGTCTGAAGTAAATAGGATGAAATTCAATAAGGACAAATGCAAAATACTCCATTTAGGAAGGAACAACCAGCGGCACACATACAAAATGGGAAATGACTGCCTACAAAGGAATACTGTGGAAAGGGATCTGGGGGTCACAGTGGATCACAAGCTAAATATGAGTCAACAGTGTAATACTGTTGCAAAAAAAAGTGAACATCATCCTGGGATGTAGTAGCAGGAGTGTTGTAAGAAAGACACAAGCAGCAATTCTTCCACTTTACTCCACACTGATTAGGCCTAAACTGGATTATTGTATCCAGTTCTATATGCCACATTTCAGGAAAGATAAGGACAAATTGGAGAGAGTCCAGAGAAGAGCAACAAAAATGATTAAAGGTCTAGAAAACATGGCCTATGAGGGAAGATTGAAAAAATTGGGTTTGTTTAATCTGGAGAAGAGAAAACATTATAACAGTTTTCAAATACGTAAAAGGCTGTTACAAGGAGGAGGGAGAAAAATTGTTCTCCCTTAACCCTTGAGGAAGGAACAAGGGAGGTTTAGGTTGGACATTAAGAAAAAATTCTTAACTGTCAGGGTGGGTAAGCCCAGGGAGGTTGTGAAATCTCCATTATTGGAGATTTTTAAGAGTAGGTTAGACAAACACCTGTCAGGGTGACTGGAGTGCAGGGGACTGGACTAAATGTGCAGGGGACTGGACAGATGACCTCTCGAGGTCCCTTCCAGTCCTCTGATTCCTAATGTGTTCCTGAGCTGCTCATTTGAAGCCTTAGGGATCTCTCCAGGTGGTCCAATAATCACTGGGATCGTTTTTTGACAATTTACACCAGCTAACAATTTGTTCCTCATTCCTGCACTGAAGAGTTTATAATCTAAGTTATACAGAGCTGAACAAATACAGTTTAGTTGTGAGAGTGGGAGCTTCCCACATCTAACAGGAGATCAGCCTTGGAAGGCAAGGAAAAGAAGCAGCTGGGTGCAGGATTAGCAGACTAATGTATGGTATGGGCATTAGTCATTCTTCTCTATCTTTTTTGAACTTCTTTCTATTTCTTTGTTTTGGATATTTAAGGATAATAAAATGACTTTTGGAATTATCTGAAGGACAGATGTTGGTAATGAAAATAACTATATATCACAATATTTTGAAATATATTTTGATGTTTTATTAAAGTGCATATTAAAAATAAAAGATTTTCAAATAATGAAATACTTTAAAAAATGGAATGCTTGAGTGAAATAAAAAGGAATACAACAAACATATCTTAAAATTAGATGTGAATCCAAACCACCCAGGAATTGCCTAATCTCTAATACATCACACCCAGATTCACCCTCCTCAGGAATCTGTCCAATTTTCATCACCTTACCTTAAGAATTCAGATGTGTAGAAAATACCAAGATTATACAGTATGTGACAGACTGAATAACACACAGCAAGCCACCGTATTTGCTGTGGATTGGTGTTATGAAGGATCACAGACTTAATGAAAATATGTTCCATTTAAATATATTGTGATAGACCCAGGCCAGTTGGGTACAGCAGAGTAGTCCCATTGGGATCCAGGAAGTGGGCGGGCTTCCCTTAGGCTGGGGGGAGGTCCTTTGGCAGTGGGTGGGCGAAAGCTTCCACCCGCCCATTGCTAAAGAACCTCCCCCCAGCCTAAGGGGAGGATCCACAGGTCCAGCATTCCAAATAATTGCGGGGGACAACTAAGGAGTTAACAGGAATGGGAGTGAGGTCACAGAGCTAAACGAAGGGAACCTGACAGGGACCAAGTAGAGAATCCCGGATAGCGCCCACTGCTCCTCGAAGGTGTCAAGGGAGCCAGCAGATGCTGCCCAGAGGAACTCTGCACAGATACGTGAACGGACTGAGGAGTGGAAATAGGCCCCACAGTTGCAGGAAACCCCATCAGCCAACCTCCTCTCCCTGGTTTTGTAGATGGTCATTTTGGCCAGGGCTAGGAGGAGGTTGACAAGGAAGTCCCACGACTTTGTTGAGCCATGGATAGGGAGTGCGTCGATGAACAGGTGAGGGGAAAAGTGCAACCAAAACCGTAATAATATATCTAAGAGAAGCTAGAATAGGGGCTGCAACCTGGTGCACTCCAGATATACATGAGCCATGGTCTCTCTCACACTGCAAAATGGGCAGGTGTCTGGGAGGGGAGTGAACCGCACCAAGTACACGCCCGTGCTCATGGCTCCGTGAAGGAGCCACCAGCTGATGTACAGCAGAGTAGTAAAAAGAAGATATACGGGCCACTGGTTAAGCAGTTTTCTGTTCTTTGGCTGACCAGAGCGGGGTGGACACATGACTCAAATTAGCTACAAAGAGTCAGTTGAGGCCGTTAGTCTAATGAGAACACCTGACTCCAATTAACCTGCAAAGAGTCGGGTGAAGCTGTTAAGCTAATGTGAACACCTGACTCTAATTAAGGCTCCTCTGATATTGTAAAAGAGCTGACTCCGCTTAGGCTGGGGGAAGGAAAAGGAAGCCAGAGGAAAGGAAGTGCAGCTGGGTAATGAAGACACCCTCAAGTCACTGGAAAGGGAGCCCTAAGGTAAGGGTGAAGAAGGCATTAAGAGAGAGAAGCAGGAGAGCTGTGGGGGAAGTGGCCCAGGGAAGTGTAGCAGCTCTGGAGGTGAAAGGTCGGCTGCCAACAGCTGCTGCCACTAGGGTCCCTGGGCCGGAACCCAGAGTAGAGGGCGGGCCTGGGTTCCCCCCAACCCACCACTACAGAAACACCTCCTGGAAGAGGAAGACAGACCACGTCAGGACAGGAGGCTAAACTGTTCTTGAATAAGCTCTAGGGACAACAGAGACTGTGGGAATTCTCTCACCAACCTCCTTGCTGACTTATGATGAAAAGGGCTCAGTAGACTGTACCCTGGCCCTAGAGAGAGAAGGGTCGCAGTGAGCCACTGAGGCTAGCATAGACCTCCTGGAAGTGCGGGACCCACAGAGACAAGGTCGGAGATCTGCCACAGTATAAATTAAGTTGGAGATAATGGCAAATTGTTTCAAGTAACATTCCAAGCCAGATCAGTGAAGGACTAATTAACACTGGAAAGGGAAGACAGCGGTGTTCTGTGGGGAAGTTAATTTAGACTATGATTTGAAAAGATATACCCATGAACTAAATTCTGACCAAAAGTGTATGTTATAAGTTGGGAACTATGAAGGATAAAAGAAACTTTTGAAATGCTGGGTTGCAGGAGGTAGGAAATAATTATGAGGTCAGGGCAGTCATCTAATGATCTGGATTTCTTGATAAACTGGGCCCATTCAAACAAAATGTGTTTTAATAAAACCAAATGAAAAGTTATACATCTGAGAAAAATGAATGCAGGTCATACCTATTGAGCTGGTGACTGTATCCTGGAAAGCAGCGCAGTGGACTAGGAACTGAACACGAGCACCCACTGCAGTGCAGTGGCAAAGTCCAGTGTGATCCTTGGACATATAAACTGGGGAGTAGTTAGTAGGAGTAGGGAGGTGATTATATCTCTGTATATGACATTGGTGAGATGGAGACTGAAATGCTGTGTACAGGTCTGATGTCCACATTTTTACAAGGATGTTGAGAAATTGGAGAGGGTGCAGAGAAGACCCACAAAAATGATTGCAGGTCTAGAGAAAATGCCTTACAGTGAGAGATTTAAAGAGCACAATCTGTTTAGCTTATCAAAAAGACTGAGAGGTGACTTGATTACAGTGTGCAACTACCTTCATGGGAAGAAAATAGCAAGTGCTAACAAACTTAGCAATCCAATGGAGAAGGTCATAAGAACCAATGGCTAGAAACTGAAGCCAGACAAATTCAGATTAGAAATTAAACATAGATTTGAACTGTAATGGTAATTAACTATTGGAACAAACTAATAAGGGAAGAAGTGGTGGATTCCCCATTTCCAGATGTCTTCAAATCAAGCCTGGATGCCTTTCTAGTTCAAACAGGAATAATTTAGGGAAAGCTCTATGGTCTGTCTTATGCAGGAAGTCAGACTAGATGATCACAGTTGTCCCTTCTGGCCTTACAGTCTATAACTCTATGAAGATATGATTTAGCCAAACACTATATAAGTTATTGGGCTCATGACAGGGGTAACTGAGAGAAATGTAAAGAAACACAGTAAGTCATACTAGATGATCTCGTCCCTTCTGGCCTTAAACTCTACGAATCTATGAAATAAAACCGTTTGCCCAGGAAAGCAAACACAATAAATGAGATTGGAAGACACAGCATGTGCTGTGCCAGAGAAGTCATTCTATATGCGATAAGAGCAGAGTTTATTGTCATAGTATTAATATGAAGGATGCTTCAATGCCTGATATGGTAATAAGCAAGGTCACATCTGACCACATTAAAGTAGTCTCAAAAGTATAATTGACATTCATCCTGTTTCAAGAGGTAAAAGATTGGTAATCTCTACACTGCAACTGGGAGTGAGCCTGTCAACTTGGGCAGACAGACTCGCACTAGTGGGGCTTGAGCTAGCGCACTAAAAAATAGCAGTGTGGGCATTCTGGCTTGGGCTGGAGCTCAGGCTCTGAAGCCTAGAGGGTTGGGTGGGCTTGAGAGCCTGAGCCAGGACATCCACATTGCTATTTTTAGTGCTCTAGCTCAGTTCTGTCCATCTTGGCTGGGAGACTCACTTCCAGCTGTACTATAGACATACCCCAAGGCAGTGGTTTTCAAACATTTTTTTCTGGGGACCCAGTTGAAGAAAATTGTTGATGTCCGTGAACCAATGGAGCTGGGAATGAGGCGTTTGGGTGATGAGAGGGGCTCAGGGCTGGAGCAGGGGGTGTGGGAGGGGATCAGGACTCTGGGCTGGGGGTGCAGGCTCTGGGGTGGGGCTGGGGATGAGGGGTTTGGGGTGCAGGAGAGGGCTTTGCATTTCAGGGGGTGCTCAGGGCTTGGGCAGGGAATTGGGGCTCGGTCTTACCTCAAGCAGCTCCCGGTCAGTGAAGCAGCAGGGGTGCTAAGGCAGGCTTCCTGCCTGTCCTGGCACCATGGGCTGCACTGCGCCCCGGAAGCAGCCAGCAGCAGGTCTGGCTCCTAGGCAGAAGCATGCAAGCAGCTCCACACACCTCTCACCTGCAAGCACCGCCCCCCACAGCTCAACCAGCCAATGGGAGTGCAGAGCCGGTGCTTGGGGCAGGGGCAGCACGGTGTCAGAACAGGTAGGAACTAGCCTGCCTTGTCCGGGCAGCACTGCCAATGGGACTTTTAACGGCTGACCAGACACGTCGCGAACAAGTTCCTTACATTCCGTGACCCTGTACTGAGTCGCGACCCACAGTTTGAAAACCACTGCCCTAAGGTGCTGAGGGTCAGGCAAAAAGACTGGCAATCACAGAGAAAGAGAGAGAGAGAGCACAGTGTAGAAATGTGTCATATTTTCTGATCTTGTTTCTAAAAATTCGTTGGATTGAGACTACCTGGGGAGAGCTAAAGAGTCTTAGATCTAGGCATGGTTTTCTTTGACAAGCTTTATTTGTTTAATTTAAGATGCTTTTGAATCTTAGAATTTTATTACAGTCTTATCTTTCAGTCAGGAAAATAAACTTTTGAACCCCAGTGAGAGGGAGAAGTGGAACCAACGATATGTAACTGGGACCACTCAGTCAAAGGAGATAACCCATCGATATTACAAAAAATCACAGAAGTAGTTTCTTTTTATTATAAATATACTATGTGTTACATATGGCGTTCACTGCTTCAAGGAATTATTGAGGCACATACCGTGACAGGATTTTAAAAAGGGTTAGATAATTTTTTAACCATCAATATAATTTAATAACTTACTTTATATATAACTTTATATGACTTACTAACAACACTTAGTGGTTACAAGCAAGTTACGATGATCGGATTTCAGTTTCAGGTTCTAATTATTATTATTATATTAATCATGCCTAATGACTAAGCAAGAATGGGTCCTCATTGTGCTAGACACAGAGTAGTAGAAAGTTCCTGCCCTGAAGAGCTTACAATCTAAATAGGAAGTCATCTGAATTTTCTTCCCTCTCTTTCCCAAAGTATTCCACATAAGATTCAGTGCACTGGTTGTTGGGAGAGTGTGCTTTCTTCTATAGCATCAAATTTTGTCCACTGCTGACTTATCAAGAAAGAGACTATTGTATCTGAACCAGTGGGCTAGAAAAGAATGGCAATTGCAGTGCAGGGCCATAGGCCTCTATCGTCTGTGTTCAATGTACAGTAAGTAAAGAAAAGATATTACTTAAAGACTTTTCATCTCTTTTCTTAATGAAAGGTCTCAAATACAGTTTGCAAATATATACACATAGCAGAACCCTAATTGTGTGAATACTCCCAATACCTTCATAACTGTGGGTTTATATAATCAGATTTACCCTGATTATAGCACAGAGCTGGCTCAGCAGAAAAGGAGAGGAGGGGAGAAGTCTTCCAGGGAGCTTCAGTTTTGCAAAACTCGTAAATGCTGCAGGACTGACATTTGGCTCCTAGGGAGCTCACAAGCGCTGCACGACTATATCTCCCACAAGCCTTAGGGACATCACAAGAGTGGATCTTAACTCAGTGCAACCCTATGGAATATAACTACACTCCAGTTAACACAGACTTTTCAGCTTAAGAGATTTCAGACATGCACACAACATTTAACTTACCACCAAAACAAAGTCACTTCTGAGATTAACAGCTGTTGCTGTCAAAGAGTACACAGCAACCTATACCCAACTGAAACTTCATTGTGAATAGACAGAATTCTAATTATTCAAACTGAAATTTATGCTGGACAACAGAATAAAAACCCTTACTCTTGTCAGCATTGGGAGTACTTTATGTTAATACCAACATCACTATACCAATTAATAAAGTACTTTTGAAGATCTAAAAGCATGGAAGTACTAAACATTATTCTACTCAATTATCAGAGGTGCTTAAAACCTTGGTTTTATATCTCACACAAAAGGTGGCACCACCAATAGCACCATACTCATTAATGTCATGAAAATCACTGGAGATTCAGTAATTGGAACCTCTTTCTATATCTAGTACTGAACTAAAACCACTTCCTGCACACCTGGGAAGTCTCTAGGCATCTCCCTGCAACTGTGTTTGTAGTGTCATCGCCCACACAGTGATAAAAACAGGGCATGCCTGATTAACTTGATCTCTGAGAGTTGACCTTGTATATTAAATAAACAAGGGATTCATAAGGATAATTTTATTTTTTTAATCAAAAATTCTCACACTGAATATCTAAAAATGTCTCAACTCTTGTTGAATTTTTAAGTTCCACAAACGCTATGAAATGGCAGCAAAATTACCCATCAAAATATTTATATCACTTACAATATACATCTCTTTAGTAATGTTTTAAAAAGCAGTTTTCCAGAATCTCTAGGCTCACTACATTTCGTCTGATCTAGGAGGAACACATTCAGTTTTGGACAATAATAGAATGTTATTCTAGAATATAAACAGAATTGCTTTTTTCCTGCAGGGTACAAGATAAAATTATTCAAACTGAACTAAATTACTTGTACCAATCATCTGACTGATTGTTTACACTGAATTTTTGTTCATTCAGTCAACACAGAATATGTTTAATCTCCAGTAGGTGGAGCTAGAAAATAAGTCTGAAACAGGATTGCATTATCACTTATTATTCCCCATTATAAAATTAGAATAGCCCTTTACATTTAGAAACTAGGGAATTTACCCACTGAAGGATAAAGTCTCATTTTTTTAGTTTAAAAAAAAAGTAAAGATTAGTTTTTGAATAAGTACCAAACTGCCTAGCCTGGAGACACCATAGGGAACAACAGTACAAGCTTCCCCTCTATGCCCTGTCAATATGCCTCTAAGGGTGGTCTCCATGATAATTCAACCCTTGGCATCTCTAAAAAAACACCAAGAAGGATGCCAGTTGTGATGGTGGGTTTTCAGGTGCAGACACTTTTCCACTAGGAACTGAACTGAGATCACCAGTTCATTCCACATAGATTTTTGAACAGCCATCAGAAGCAATTTTGGTAGCTACTGCATTGGGCCTGATTTGAACCAAGAGGTGAAAAAATCTGTGTTCTATTACCAGTCTCAGGAGCCTTCCAGTCCCATGCACAGCCCTAATTTAGTAGGATTTATATACACAGTTCACATCAATTTTAGCAAAAGTTGTGCATGTCAATACCCAGTGGATGAAGTTGTGTCACACGCACACCTCTGAGTGTAAACTGTACACCACCACAAGATATTGATCTCATTTATATTCTCAGTTTTCATCCCAAATACACACACAAGGGCTAAAAGTGAAAGGTGAATTCAGCTTTTTAGTTCTAAATAGTATTTTAAGCCCATTCGCTCAGGAACAACTAGATATTTTTATTTTCAGTGTTTGTGTGCAAACTGTACCCGGTAATGGCAGTTGCAGTCAGTGCTGTTGCTCCTTCAACCTCTGCTTTCACTTCACACTTTTTATGCTACTTAAAAAAGTGTTATTTTGGTTAGCTAACTGCTTAACAAGCTGAGGAAGTTGAGGGTAAATTGCCAGAAATTTAACCATTTTAAAACTGATAAAGCTATGCTCAAATAAAATTTTCATAAATTCAGCTATGAATTTTTTCTTTTGCACAATGAGCTCTTTACTGCTATTAGGCTTCTTTTGGGAACCGAGGTCTATATGATTTATATGAACACCCTCCCCCTCCAACCCCCCTCCACACTACAGTTTGGAGTTTATTACAGACTTCAGCACACTTGGCTAGAGTATAACTCTCTCATATCTGAGAGCATTTCTACGCTGCAATAAAACACCCATGGCTGGCCTGTGTCAACTGACCTGAGCTCATGTTGCTCAGACTATGGGGCTATGATGTTGCAGTGTAGATGTTTGGACTCCCCCCCCTCTCACAGGGCCCCAGAGTCCAGGCTTCAGCCTGAGCATCTACACTTCAATTTTATAGCCCAGTGAGCAGAGTCAGCTGACACAGGCCAGCAGCAGGTGTTTTATTGCAGGGTACACACACCCTGAGAGGCTTTATAGGAGTACTTTATAAAGAGAAAACACTGTTGTTTGAGAGCATGAGCCAGATTCAGCCCTAGGTTCTGTTGTCTTATGTAGTCATAAGTTAGGGTGGGAGAAGCAGTGAGAAGAATGGCAGTGGTGTAAGGTCCCCCACAGCTTCCCCTCTGTCACTTAGGGCTGGTTTACACTGGGGGGGTGGGGGATTGATCTAAGATACGCAACTTCAGCTACGTGAATAGCATAGCTGAAGTTGAAGTATCTTAGATCGAGTTACCTACCGTCCTCACGGCGCGGGATCGACGTCCACGGCTCCCCATGTCGACTCCACTACCGCCGTTCGTGTTGGTGGAGTCCCGGAGTCGACAGGAGCGTGTTCGGGGATCGATATATCGCGTCTAGATGAGACGTGATATATCAATCCCCGAAAAATCGATTGCTACCCGCCAATACGGCCGGTAGTGAAGACGTACCCAGAGTCTGCAGTCAGACAGCACAGCTCCAAACTGCATGTTGCTGTCCTGGAGGGGGCATGGCCTGGAAAGCCAGAAGGCAGTCTTGATTGAGAACACCTCAGAGTCAGTCTGCAGCAGAGCAGTGTGACTACTATGGAATCCTGATTTCAACTTAAAGCTGCGCTTTCCTAGTGGAATTCCTGAGGGAAGGAAGTGGTGCAAACTACTTCTCCCCAGCCCAGTTGTGTGTACTAAGCACAAATACTGACCCTTCAGACCAATACAAGAAATCTATTCATAGCAAAAGTAAAGGCTTGACAGAATCAGGCACGTAAGGCCATGTAAAAAATAAAATAAAAAACATGTCCACGATTACAGGCCAAAGTTTTCTGTGCAATTACCATGGCTATATGCGCAAATAGTCTGTCTGGCAATCAACTGGGAATTTCTGCCTCCCAATACCCAAATTGCATGTGCACAGTGGTACTTGCTCATACAAATTAGGCAAACTACATTAGGATATATACTTTTGGGCACGGTCATAGACTCCTGACCTTTTCAAAATCAGGCCCACTATGTGCACAGCCTAACTGGGCCCTTTAATGAGAACTGAAATGTACTAGGTGTGAGCTAGCAAAACCCCAAGCTTCTCTCTTAGTTTTCCCAGAAACATACTTAGAGGATTCAGATGCGGCTAATTCTAGCTTTGCAGCCTAATACAATACACTCCTTACTGTAAAGGGAGCAAAAATGCTACAGACTTCTGTGGATTTCAACTGTCTCAAAATTAAAATGGTATGAAATTAAAAAAACAGGAGAGTTGAATGACAACAGAAAGCAGAAGGAAGTGGGAGCTATGATAACGAAAAGGTAGCTGGGACTGTACACTATGAGTAATTTCACTATATGCACTATCTAATCTCTTTCACTTTTATTTACATGAACTATGTAAATAAACTACTCAGACAGGATATGAAATGGAACAGACAGGACATAATGAAGGAACAAAAAGTGCTGTCTTAATATCCAACATCAAACAGGTTAGATATAGTCTAATGTCTCAAGGGAAGAAGCAGAAAAAAATAAGCTTCACATGCTACCAAATAAT
Source organism: Mauremys reevesii (assembly GCF_016161935.1). Classification (NCBI taxonomy): domain Eukaryota; kingdom Metazoa; phylum Chordata; order Testudines; family Geoemydidae; genus Mauremys; species Mauremys reevesii. Next base: position 52,954,572 of record NC_052627.1, read on the forward strand.
GAACCTTCTTAGTCCAAAATGTATTATGAAGATGACTGAAATAATTAGTCTCAGGTAAACTTCTTAAAAAGAGAGTTCAGAAATCTTATTTACCATGGTTCAAATATTTTATATATTAGTACTATAAAATGACAGTTAATTTCTTCCTCTTTCCAATGAGGACTTTGAGCTAGGTTTAACTCAAAGACAGTAGCTAAGCCCTTTGTGAAGGGGCCATGTCTTACCACACATTTGTGCAGCATTTAGCACAATGGGACCCCCATCCCGAGAAGGCATCTGTGTATTACTGCAGTAAATGTAATAAAATAATAACAGCTTCATCTCTTTGCTGTATGGAAAGCAGAACCTGCTGTAATGTTTATTTTAACTGTACAACTTTGATGCAGAAGTGGAACAATTTACTGTTTATGGAGATTGCTATTCTACTGCCTAAAACCTAAAATTTTCCATATAATCACAGTGATTAACAGTGGATGCTGAAACCATCTGACCACACTAAACATGAGTGTGCCCTCAGCATTGTTTAGGAGAGAAATCAGAAGCCATACTGAAAACAAATGAAGAAGGCTGATAACCTGAGACAGGAAGCGAGTCAAATCTAAAACACACAATAAATAGGATTAACAAAATAACACTTGATATAAAATTGCTATCTTGCTCTAGATTTTCTGATAGTATTTTAAAACATTATTGATTCATTTAAACACTATCTCCCTCCCTCCTGAACTGTGGACAGCGAGTCTTTTAGAAAGACCTCATTCCCTCCTAGCACCCATCAGTTAATTCAAGTTGTTGAAGCTGGGCAGTCTTACAGTTTGAGAGAGAGAGAGCGAGAGAGCGTGCTAAGTAAAGGGAGACAGGGAAGAAAAAAGGAATGAGAAAGATGAAAATAACAGATATGAGGAGTATATAAGGGCTGTGGAAGTAGAAGAATAAAGGGGTTCCACAGGAAAACTACAGAAAAGGAGAATGTGAAAGAAGAGACAGGGAAGAGAAGACGCAGAAAAAGGAGGAACACAAGAGAAAAGTTTATGGAAATTTCCATGCTCCTTCTCCTGAAAGTAGATGGCATCTGATGCTTACATAAAATACATTTCCACTGGGGAACTTTTATACAGAAAACTCTTCACTTGAGGAAGAAAACTCAAAAGGGAACATGGCATTGTTTCAAATCCCCACCAGTTACTCTGTCACAGAGACAGACACTGGTTCAGGTGCAAAAGCACCTGGCTCCCTAGAGCACCCAATTACAAAAGTGCTCCAATCTAGAGCTGTGGGGTCCCTCTCAATTTCATCGAGCAGATCATTCCAGAAAACTATCCTAGCAGTCTGTCCACATACAAATCTTAACATATACATTAGGATGAACGTAGAATCCTGTGCTTGCATGAGAGCAAGCTACTGCATGGTACAGACTGGTAACACTGAAATCCTTAAAAAAGGACTTTCACAGTCTGAGTACTATGGAAAAAAAAAAGGGAAAATAACATAATTTAACTTTGTCAAGTAATTTTCCATAGCAAAACACTGAAGCTTAAGAAACAATGTTCTCCCTTAAAACCCATCTTCTCTTTATGCTTTATCCTGCAGTGAAATCATAATCCTGTGCTGATGACACCATAGTCTGTTACCTTGGAAACTGGTATCTCAAATTCAGCCTTAAGAATATACTCAACGGTCAGACTGTAAGAAAAGATAGATTAAGGAGGGCATAATCCTTGTTTGAAGTAAGTATCTATGAGAGGGGAAAAAAGCCAAGAGGTAAATGTATTCACATTATAAAATTTAGGAAATTTAATACAATGGATATGTTACACACCCTAAAATTCAAGAAGTATATACTCAGAGGGTGCAAAGAAAATGAAACCCTACCTTTTCACCCTTTGAGTATGTATTATGATGCAGTCCTTAATTGACTGAAACATATCCTATTGCTCAGATAATCCAATATATCATGATAACATTTTCTACAACCTTAGATACGCAGGTGTAGAATCCTGTAACATTTTTTCCATTTTTTAATACTTACACTAATTTTATGTCATAACGATGAAATATATCTTTACTGACAGCCCTTTTATATGATCAGTTCTCTTCTCTACAAGGTACATATTTTAATAATCTGGTTATAACTTCATGTGTTATATATATTTTCTTTTCAACCAACAGCACAGCTTTTCTTATAGGGTCAGTTTGAGGACTGAGCTAGTCAACTAGGAAGCTAACTGAGTTAACTGGGGACCTATGCATGCTAGTACATTTACAGTATTACTCAGTTTTGTTATGTTTCAGTTGTGGTATAACATGTAAGTAACATCCATTGAGAATTTTTAATATAAATGACTTTCATGGACTTTGTCTTGCATACACAAAATAGTATACAGCATTGCAAGATATAAATGTGTATCTACGGCTGTAAAATATCATGGTACTATGCTGGATTTCTTGAGAAATAGTATGACATCATGTAATGTAACCAAAGGCTACATATACCCTATGGAGCAGAATTAAAGTTCAGTTTATCACCTTGACTATGGCATTTCCTGACTTCTGCGTACATAACCATAAATCTTTAATCTTCCATCTCACTGGAGTCTATTACGCAACATGAACTACACCAGTTCCTGCTGCTCTCCAATACCTGAAAGCTTTCCACACTGTGCAGATAACTTTTTAAAGTAAGTTCTACAATAGGAGGCAACTTTCAAAACATTTCAGTTTCTAGGTCTACCCTTCCCAGCTCCACTTTAAGCCATCAAAATTTAATACAGAAATGAAGCCACACCTCCTAACAAATAAAATATAACAAAATAAAGAACCTACAATTTACAAATAAGTAGACATTGAAGAAATCCAAAAAAAGGTCTTTAAAACACCTCAATTCTGTTCTCATTGAAGTCAAGTCATATGAACTTCACTGGGAGCATGGTCAGGCCCTTAGTAAACATCTGAGAAAAAATAAGGGCAGAATTTAATTAAAAAAGAATTTGCTTCATTGTCATAATTACTACAAGGTTTGTTTATTCTTGGCCTGTTTTTCAACTCTGGAAGAGATTTTATGAGCAGAACAAATGATGTCTCCTGTAATTTCCTCAGATTAAAAATAGTACTGTTGCTTAGCATAGGGGCAGGATCTTATTTTGCTTGGAGAACATTTAGCACATTTTTTAAATCCCTTTCAAGCTAAACATTTTTTGGGGAAGGTAATTCAAAGTAGTTTTGAATTTGAGAGATAAAGACTCTAATCAACTTTTCACCTGGCTTTGCAAATTACGAGCCTGAGTGTAAGTTTTTGTCCCTTTGTTATAGCTAAAGGTAAAATATCATACACAAATAGAATGGGACTAGTCAAATATGTTTCAATCTAAAGAGCACCACCTGGAAAATGTTCATGAAGCTTGAAAGAGCAAGGGGAAAATGGACTTTTAAAATTTATACTTCTCTAATTTCTTATTTTTGTGGGCAGAGGACTTCCAAACACATATGCAAAGTTTCTTTCAGTTAAGGTAAACAAAATTAAAGTAATGTAAAATCTTGTTCTACAGTCAAAATGATCCATGCCATCTGGAGAATAGATAGAGAACTGTACGTATCTAACACACAGGTAGCGTAACAGAGGCCTCATTTGCAAAACAAATCTAATATTCATTATTAAGAAATCTACTACTACTTCATGATGTTGAAAAAAAACTAGTAAGAGTTAATTATCATCACGGGGGGGGGGGGGAAGAGAGGGAGCATGGTGACGAGAAAGAGGAATAGTTTGCCACAAGAACATCTAAGATTCAGTTTTGCTGTCTTTATCAGACCCAGGACTGTTGAGTTTCCCTTCCTGAAGACAGTTTCAAACTGAAGACTATTCCTAGCTGATCTGTGAGATTTTGTACCTCACTCCAACGTACAAGAAACATTCCAAGTAGAACACAGTTCTGAATCCACATACTGTGCCTACACTCCACTCCCACAAATTATTACTGGAGAATAAAGAATAGACCAAAAAATTGCCACCCATTCCCCTGACCTTACAGCTGAGGTAGATTCTCACTTCTTATAGAGAGAAACTCTCAGAGGCAAATGTAACAGGTAAGAAAAGTTCCATCTCTTTACTATAAAAATAGAGTGACACATTTGATGCAGAAACTTTGGATGCCAGTCTTGGCACAAATCTCTGGTATTGGTAAATAAGCTGGCCTTCCAGCTGCATTAAAATTAGGGCTACAGCTAAAATCCCAGCATCTGTACACAAATGGGATGGAATAATAGCTTTAATTAAATAACCAAATCTTATAACATTTCTAATAATTTAAATATCTTTGTTCTAAAACCAAGTCATGAAAATGTGGGAAACACACAAAGATGTAATTACAGGATAAAAGAAAACACTGTTCCACTAAATAAAAGGAAGAGTAGGTTTTCCAGCAGTTTGCAGCCCAGAATTTGGTTCTGCTTCCAAGACCCTTTCCTTGGGTCTTGGAATACCATACACCTTCAAAGAGGGACTTTTACATTCATTGCAACACACACAAAACAAGATTCTCATCTCGGATTTATACAGCGGATCTTGACTTTATATTTCCATCTCTGTGCAAATGAAAACAATTAGAAATCCAGACATGTAGGAAGAACAGAATAATGGAGCCAAGAATCACTATGTGGATCTGTGAGAATTTTCTCCACAGCATATTGTTAAATCATCCTCTACCTAATATCCAGTTCTGCAGAAACTGCTGCATTCACAAAAGAGAAGCAACTTTATCTTTAAAAATTTGATTTTGGAACCAGCAAAGGATTTATGAGCAAAAGACATTTTGAAAGTATGTGTTAAAATTTCCTTAAGGGTTAATGTATGCTCTTGAGTCATTTTCTGAATGGGAGTTTCACGAAAAACCTAAAATAGATTAAATTATGTCAGAGACTTCAAAAGAAAACACTGTTCTTTCAAGGAGGCTTTTATGTAGCACAAAAAATTGAGCACTGCAAGCAGTTCTTGAGTGCACAACTGAGATGCAATTTGATAAACAGCTTTCTGTCATTCAAGGCTAGGAATGTGCAAAACCATACTCTCAGCACTTTCATCAACAACACTATTCACTCGTTCTATCTCATTTTTATTGTGATTTTTTTCATTTTATTTACCCAGTCAATCATAAAAAATAGGTTTCTTACCACTTGTATGTGATACCATGTGATCTGCAGATGAAGGGTCATTTTCGCTTTCCTTAATGCCGCTGCTGCTGTTGTCTTTTTCAAGCAGTCTGTCCACCATTGCAATAATGCAGTTTAAACTCTTCCCCACATTGGTCCACACCCTATCCTGAAAAGAGCATCAGTATCACTACACATTATTGAAAGAAGCATAGAGAGAGATGTATTAGTAGACCACTGGCTTCTTAATATTGTCTACAGTAGAATTACTGAATTGTAAAGTGAAAATTAGGTGTCTACAAATGATGTAACTTAACATCTTTACACAGCATATCATCATTTCAAGAATTTTTTTCCATTGTCCCTGTTTCTTTGGTGTAAATAACTGAATGGGAACTGATTTTTTTAAGACACTAAAAGCGGTACATTTGTCGTTCACTTCAGACTGTCCAAAACCAAGGGCTAAATCTCCTAAATGCGCCCGCATTGCATGTACAGTTGCATGCAAAGTTGTCCACTTTAGGTTCAATCCTGTGAGCATCCTCGCCTCCAATTAACTGACTGCAATGGGAGGTGAGGGTGCTCGTTACCTTGCGGGATTGGCTCTTTGTTTGCAACACCATGGTTTGCACATGCAGCTTTATCAAAAGGATGTGCCCATTTACTGAACCCTCCATTTGCTAAAATGAGACCTATGTTGAATAAGCAAACATAAAAATGAGAGATGGTACACCAATATTAGCAGCCTGCCTATATGCCACATTCAGTAGCTAATGCAATTTCATTTTGTACATCATCTTCCATACAAATTGCAACCCATGACACTTTACAGAGTTAACTGGACATAACAAAAATTGCAGAAATAATAGAGCGGGAGTGAAATCAAGAGGTGTAAGCACAGATGAAAAGATAAGGTCAAGTCATTTGGAATGAGACAGACTAGAATCACTATGCTGGAGAGGAACAGGAAGGCTCCTGTAGGTGTCAGGAGCTGCAGAAGAGAAGGCTCTTAGATCCACACTAGTGGGATTGCGTGGAAGGACAGAAAAGAGGCCAGAGCCAGATAAGTAGAGAGAAATTGTGAGACAAGGCTAGTGACAGAGCTTGGAATGACTCCATCCACATTTTAAAATTAAAATGAATCATTTGACCTGAAATAAATGGATAGCTAATGGAAGAAAGAGGGTGAGTGATGCGATCATTCTTCTATATATGTGCGATGTGGTGCCCAGAAGTGTACTGTGTGTTTCTGTCGTGGGAGGCATGGGAAGGGAGTTTTACAAGACAAAGTGAAAGAAAAGAGTAAGCAGGAAGACTTAAGCAGAAACATAATGAACGTCACGTATGGGCAATGCTGTGGAGGTGAGGGATGGGAAGATTCAGACATGGGATGTGTGGGAGAAGAATTTAGACTAAAAAACAATATTATGGTTACAGACAAATGTAAACAAATGGAAGCTGGCCGGAGATAGAAGAGGCTGGATTTGTGCCAGAACTTCTACTCAGGCAAACTTCTTATTAATCTAAAACTATTCTATATTGTGTATCACCATTATTTACAGCATATACTTCTGCTGTAGAATGTATCACACTTTCAGAAGTTGCTACAGTATTTCAGTACTTATGTGTATAGTTCTTAATGGCTGGTGATTGCATGGTTTTCAAGGGTCTTTTAATGAGACACTTACTATATAACAAAGAATTTGCTAGCCACTTCCAATATGAACACATAATATAATCTTAAACTATGTCCAATTAATCATAGATTGTATAACACATAGTGGGAAAGTGTACCTAATACTGTAAAATAATCCTGATTTATGTATAAGATTCTAAATTTAGAGATATGCAGAACATGAAGTAGATTTGTGATAAGTAAAGTATAATACATGTGTTTAGTACTAGTACTGCATGTATTATATAGCATCCATTACATGTACATGAAAGTGGTGGCAGCTAAAAAGGAACACAAACCCTTCACGGAGAGATGTGATTTCAAAGGGAAACTAACAACACATTTGAATATGAGTTACATATAGGTTAATCAGTCAGTATAATCAGCTGTTAGTGCTTGTAACATAAAATCTGTTCATGTGATAAATCTGTTGTCATGATGATATAATCATGAAAAGGTGCAAAGGTGCATGTATATATATTTATATTGTTTTTTTTACAAAACATATACCTACACCATACACACACACACACACTGTAGGTGTGTGTTTTGTAAAAAAACAATATAAACACTCACAGTGAAAGTACACATAGAAGGCCATACATATTGTATGCATTAGTGAAGCTAGTCCTCATATGGAAGAAATATGTAGTGTTGCTAAAGGAACTGCTTTTGCTTTTGGTAAAAGGTTTTTTTTTTTTGTTTTGTTTTTTTTTGAGGACTGTTTTGATCAGAAGAATAAATAAAGTCTCAACTGTCTGGAAGTGGTAAGAAATTAGTAACTCTCAGGCAGACTTGTTGTTCACCACTTAATATACTAATGAGGCCATAATTTTCAAAGCCAGCCTGTAGAATTTGTGGCTGAAATACTGTATGTACAAATAAACAAGTGGGAAAAACCGGCAGTTGTACATCCATGACAGGCAGTTAGACACCTAACTACCTGATATTCACATCAACATGGGGGATTACACAAGCTAATAATTGCATGCATAATATTGAAACCTAAATTAGATGCAGTGTAGAGGCCCATTGGAAATCTTAGCTCTAGATATCAGCTCTAACTTAAGGGTGCCTGAAAATTGTTGAGAAAATGAAGAAGTATGTTTTATTTCAACCATGAGTGTGAGAGTGATTTTGAGATGGGAATTCTGCAAAGAATAATGAAATATTGTAAACAGGAAAAAAGTAGGGCTGTCAAGCGATTAAAAAAATGAATCACGATTAATCACGCAATTAAAACGATCAATCACACCGTTAATAATAGAATACCATTTATATAAATATTTTTGGATATTTTCCACATTTTCAAATATATTGATTTAAATTACAACACAGATTTTAAAGTGTACAGTGCTCACTTTATATTTATTTTTATTATAAATATTTGCACTGTAAAAATAAAAAATAGTTTTTTCAATTTCACTTAATAGAAGTACTGTCATGCAATCTCTTCATCATGAAAGTTGAACTTACAAATATAGAGTTAGGTACCAAAAAAATGCATTCAAAAATAAAACAATGTAAAACTTTAGAGCCTACAAGTCCACTGAATCCTACTTCTTTCTCAGCCAATTGCTCAGACAAACAAGTTTGTTTACATTTGCAGGAGATAATGCTGCCCGCTTCTTGTTTACAATATCACCTGAAAGTGAGAACAGGTGTTCACGTAACACTGTTGTAGCCGGCATTGCAAGATCTTTACATGCCAGATGCGCTAAAGATTCATATGTCCCTTCATGCTTCAACCACCAATCCAGAAGACATGCCTCCATGCTGATGATGGGTTCTGTTTGATAATGATCCAAAGCAGTACAGACCAACGGATGTTCGTTTTCATCATCTGTGTCAGATGTCACCAGTAGAAGGTTGATTTTCTTTTTTAGTGGTTTGGGTTCTGTAGTTTCTGCATTGGAGTGTTGCTCTTTTAAGACTTCTGAAAGCATGCTCCATACCTCATCCCTCTCAGATTTTGGAAGGCACTTCAGATTCATAAATCTTGGGTCAAGTGCTGTAGCTATCTTTAGAAATCTCACACTGGTACCTTCATTGCATTTTGTCAAATCTGCAGTGAAAGTGTTCTTAAAATATACAACACACTGGGTCATCATCCAAGACTGCTATAACATGAAATACATGGCAGAATGTGAGTAAAACACAGAGCAGGAGACATACAATTCTCCCCCTAGGAGTTCTGTCACAAACTTAATTAACACATTATTTTTTTAACGAGCATCATCAGCATGGAAGCATGTCCTCTGGAATGGTGGCCAAAGCACGATGGGGCATACGAATGTTTAGCATATCTGGCACATAAATACAATGCAATGCCAGCTACAAAAGTGCCATGCCAACAACAGTTCTCACTTTCAGGTGACATTGTAAATGAAGAATGGGCAACATTATCTCCCATAAATGTAAACAAACTTGTTTCTCTTAGAGACTGGCTGCAAAAGAAGTAGGACTGAGTGAACTTGTAGGCTCTAAAGTTTTACATTGTTTTGTTTTTGAGTGCTGTTATGTAACAAAAAAAAATAAATCTACATTTGTAAGTTGCGCTTTCACAATAAAGAGATTGCACTACAGTACTTGTATGAGGTGAATTGAAAAATACTATTTCTTTTATCAGTTTTACAGTGCAAACATTTGTAATAAAAATAATATAAAGTGAGCACTGTACACTTTGAAACTTAAATAAATATATTTGAAAATGTAGAAAAACATCCAAAAATCTAACCCTAACCGTCATATGTAGGTGTGGGCAAGAGAAACATAGGGAGTAAAGAGCCTCCATGTTCTCCACAGAAGAGGCTGAGAGAAAAGGAAGTCACTGCGTTGAGGAGTCACAAGGACTATACAAGGCTAAGCATTGATTCTGATGCTTTTCTCTCAACAGGGGAGAGGGCCAAATTTTTAACAAAGGGGCCCTTCAAATTTTCCATCTCGTTCATATGACATTTCTTAGGTAAAAACCACACTTTCTCACCAAATAAAATCCATCAATTCCATACTATTCCTCTACACATAAAGAAATCCATCAACTTCATATTCTTTCCCACCCCTCCAAAAATCCATGATTTCCAGACCATTTTCCTCCATCCCATCACTCCTTCCACTTGCCTCCCACCTTCTCAACCCAATATGCTTCCCCCTACCCAACACCTCATGAGAACTATTTCACAGATAGGCTCCTCACAGCCAGAGTAATGGTAGCAGGAAAGTGTCCTTCAGCCTGTGCTGGCTGCAATAATAGCAGACAATAGCCGACCTGCTACTTTTACCTGCAGGGCAGATGGCCAGGGGAAAGTGGGTCTCCTTTGATGGTGAATCAGGTATTGGGTCCCCTTTAGTTCTGGAGTGGGTGGGTTTCCCCTGACTGTCAGGGGTCAGATGGAGCAGCAGGTTCCCTGGAGTGGTGGTGGGAAATCAGGGGAAGGGAATTAGGCTTTTGGCTCCCCCTCCAGTGCTTGTTCTTTAAACATTGGACAGGCAGGCCAATGACAGGAAGAGAGGAGGGCTGCAATGGGTGCAGGCTCTTACTCAGTTCAGCAGCAGGTTGGCTTTGCCGCCTCTCCTCCTCCTTCGGAGAAGTTTTGGGAGGCAGCTAGGATTTAGGGCTGCACAGTGTATACAGCAATGCATCCTCTATTCATTCCTACTGGCACTAGAGACGGATGCAGAAGAGAAGTTTCTCTTACAAAAGCTACTGTGGCAGTGGCAGATATACCCACACCATACCAGCCACCTGAGTCACCAAAGCCAGCTCAGCATCATATTTTTAACAAGCAGGCCCAGTCTTCATACTTTTAGATAACCCTGTTAAACAATTCTCTCATTCCCTCCACCAGAGGTGGTGCTATATAGCCCACTGAGGGCCTTAAGCAGGAATATTTTAGCTCCCCCCCCAACACATACTAATAGGGGGGCCCCAAGCAATTGCTTAGTTTGCTTATGCCTAGTGCTGGCTCTGCACTCTCCCCATAAATGTAACCCTCCTGGTAGCAGAGGGCCTGCCTAAGAATTTTAAGAAAGGTTAATAAGGTGGGATCTGATTCAGGAGAATCACTTACACTCATTTTACATCACTGACTTAACTGGAGTTATTCCTGATTTGCACTGTTGGTGAAAGGAAAATCTAAACTGTGATTCTTTGAGTTACACCTCAGACTTAATCATCTCATTTTACACGGGCGAGAGGAAGAAAGTGAGTGTGCGTGTGTACGTGTACGCATGCACACATGCTGAGTTCTCCCTCAGCTTCTTTCTACAGAAGCTGAGCACAGCTCAGCCCTCACAGTGGGTTTACATGGGTTTAAGTTTTCAATGCTATCTTTGCAAGGAGAAGGGGCAGAAACTTGCTTTTCCTTTTGAAATAAAAGACAGAATTCTATGTCATGGGGCCCAAAGGCTGTCTTTGTTTCCACAGGCCTCAACAAACACCCTGCAGAGCTCATCAATGACCCCATCCCTTCCACACCAGCCAGCAGAGCTTTGTTTTTGCAAAGTAGAGCACAGCCACTGTAGTTCCCAGAGGTTTGAGAGGCACTGCACCTGCTTAAATTATCATGCAGGCATGCAGCTATGCGCCAGAACTGCATGTTAATAGTTCTTCATGGAATGTTCATAATAGATCACGCATCTTAATGAACGTTCAAGAATCCTAGCTAATGTCCACTCATGATGGGACAGTACTTTGGAATGGGATATAGCAGTGGTTGCCAACTGGTCAATCGCGATTGACTGGTCGATCCTGGAGACTCTGCCAGTCAACTGCGATCTCTGGCTGCTAAAAGTCCGGTGGTGCAGTGGGGCTAAGGCAGACTCCCTGCCTGCTCCAGCCCCACACCACTCCCAGAAGTGGTCAGCACGCCCCCGTGGCTCCGGGGGAGGGAGAGGCAAGGGTGTCTGCGCACGGCTCCTGCATCAAGCACTGCCCACAAAGCTCCCATTGGCTGGGAACGGGAACCGTGGCCAATGGGAGCTGCGGGGCGGGGGTGAGGGTGCCTGCAGAATGGGGCAGCATGCAGAGTCACGTGCCCTCCCCTAGGGCGACCAGATATCCTGGTTTTTAAAGGGTCAGTCCCGTTTTTGGGGACTTTTTCTTATATAGGCGCGTATTACCCCCCACTCCTGTCCCATTTTTTCACAGTTGCTACCTGGTCACCCTCCCCTCCCCCCAGAGGCCATGTTCGCCCCTTCCGGGAGTGGCGTGGGAGCAGCCTGCAGTAAGTGCCACCCGGCGGGACCCTGCAGCTGGTGAAAGTGAATGAGGGTGGAGGAGAGGCAGTAACGGAGAGGCGGAGAGGAATGGAGTGAGTGGGGCGGGGCTTCAAAGAAGGGTTGGGGTAGATCCTGGGTTGTACTTAAACTAAAAAAGTGATCTTGTGCATAAAAAGGTTGGAGACCACTGGGAAATAGGCTATTGTGGATGGGAGAATATTTCACACAGGAATTACAGTATATTCAGATATTGCACACAGCAGTATTAGCACACTGGTTAAAATACTATAAAAAATAAAATAAAATTATATACAAAATACTGATTACTTTCCACTGTCAACATTCAATTGCATAATTTTTGGTATACTAATTTCTTTTATAAATATTTTTATATGTAATCTTCTAGAAGTGCCATTTTAACTGGGAAAAAAGTCAGCTTGTTCTCACCATTGTATGTTTTTATTATTACTATACAAATAGCATTGTAACGCCAACCATGTTAACTAGTAAGTCAGAAATGTAGAGCAGAAACACTTCCAAGTGGCAGTCTGCCCACCCACTCTTGCATTATGCATGACATGATATTTTTTTCCCTCCCTGGAGGGAGGTTCTAGGATAGCAGAAGCAGCTGGCAAGCAGAGAAGGAAGTAACTATTCACAGGCAATCTGTAACTATCAAGTTAAATATTTTTTCTTAAGCAGTAATGCTTTGGTACTACCTAAGCATAGTGCTTACAATTACACCAGTATAAGTAGCTCAATCAATACTGCTGTCAACTGTCTGGCATTAATGTTTGTATTTGACATCCAAAGAGAAAGGTGTATTATAGCACTGCTGCTCAGGGCCCTGATCCTGCAACTGGATCAGCATAGCAAGATCCCTAATGGATCCACCAATTTGGATCCACTTGCAGAAATAGGACCTACAGTAAGTTGATTAGAAATGTATACTCAAAAAGGCTAAGAAAAACCTCTTACCCGATATAAATAATCAACAAAGAACAGAAATACAAAAAGCTATTTTTCATAAGGGTTTAGTTTGTACATTAAGTCTTAGCCTAATGGTGTATACGTCTCAAGGAATATAGGCAGTTTCATAAGTTAGTAAAAATCTGCATATGCATTCTTTTTAAATATAATTTCTTTGTATGACACACAGATTAGTTAAGAATAAGAATAATTCAGTTTCTCAGATATCATTGCCCACTCAACATGAAAAACAGAACATTAAAATAGAAAGTTGGAAGCTACTCTTTATAAAGAATTTTTTTTGCATTTTTTTTAAAGTTGGACCTAGAACTCATGACTCCAGATGCTTGTAAAATAAATCACCAGTATTGTAATAAATAAATAAATAAATAAATAATTACGGAGTTATTTAAAGTAGGAAGACCTGGGTCAGTTTAAGAGTTTTGTAGGACATTGTTTTAGATTTCAGACAAACTAAACTTAGACTCCCAGCTCCAAGAAACTTCTGTTTTCTTTGATATAGTGAAAGAAAAGCAATATGTATCTTCACCAACACAAAGATGAAGAATACTGCATATGGCATAGAGCAGGGGTAGGCAACCTATGGCACACGTGCCGAAGGCAGCACGCGAGCTGATTTTCAGTGTCACTCAACACTGCCCAGGTTCTGGCCATTGGTCCAGGGGGCTCTGCATTTTAATTTAATTTTAGATGAAGCTTCTTAAACATTTTTAAAACCTTATTTACTTTACATACAACAATAGTTTAGTTATATATTATAGACTTATAGAAAGAGACCTTCTAAAAACGTTAAAATGTATTACTGGCACGCGAAACCTTAAATTAGAGTGAATAAATGAAGACTCGGCACACCGCTTCTGAATGGTTGCCAACACCTGGCTTAGAGAGTCACAGAAAGCACAATATTCCTTTGAGGTTTAATTGTTTTCTAACTTCCAAACAAATTTTCAAAGAAATGTTATTGTATAACTAAATTGCAGATTAGCTTAAGCATTTTTCTCACACTTTCCAAGCACTTGCTCTATTTCCACCATGTTGACAAGAGTTCAGTAATTAAAACTAAGATAATATATGCCATCAGCTTTCCATTAAAACAGAGACTGGGAAGCTAATGAGAGGATAATTCAGCCCTGATCTCTCAAAATACTTAAGCATGTGCTTAACTTTAATGGGAATACTTACATATTTCAAATTAAGCATGTGCTTAAGTGCTTCACTGGGCTGCTGATTTAGACAACTGTTAGGAGTCTGTAACTCATGTTATAAAGAAATAAAATAAAGCTTCAACAAACAAATAAAACCAAGGTAGCGTCTACATAACTGCAAATGTAATAAAATGAACTAAGATTCAATTCGTACAAAATTATTAATCTTTTCAATGTCATCAACACTCATGATTTTATCACAAGTCTTGCAATATTATTTGTTCTTCTTAAAGCTCCAGCACCCAGAGTCACGTTATTACATGAAAATTTCAGCTTTCATTTAAAATAAAAAGCACATTTTTTGTCTTTTCTTTATCTGAAAAATATTCTTCTTTCCATATTCATGGTATAAGCAGAACTTTAGCTCAGGTGTGAAGATACTGAAGCTCACACAAGCAAAGATTAATTATTAATTATTGACAGCAAAGATTAATATGTTGGAGTACTTGCATCCATGATACCACAGCGATGAACTGCATATAAGAAACTGACGAGAAATAGAATGGAGGATGTGGGAGGAATGTGTTGAGGAAAAAGATCATAAAAGCATCCACTGAAATAACGAATTCACAAAATCTGAGCTGTATAAATTGTGCAAATCATTGAAAGATCTGCTAAGAATGTTGACATTTAAAAAGCATGTTTGATTCTTTTATGGCATTTCAGATATCCTCTAAGAATAGATTCATAGAAAACAGTTCTCTTTCACTGATCATTAGTTCATGCATTTTGAAACTATTTATGTTCACTCTTGGCAAAAATTGAACTTTGATTTCATACTCCTTTTTAGTCCCCTTTATATCTGCTTAAATGACAAAAAGAATTGAGGTAAACACCAGGGCCGCCCAGAGGGCCTAGCACTTGGGCGGCAGGTCCCAGGGTGGAAGGACCCCCCGCCGCAGGTCTTCGGGGCACTTTGGTGGCAAGTCCCGGAGCAGAAGGACCCCCCGCCGCTGAATTGCCGCTGAAGATCCGGCACTTTGGCGGCGGGTCCCGGGGCGGAAGGACCCCCGCCATGGGTCTTCGGGGCACATCGGCGGCGGATCCTGGAACGGGAGGACTCCCCCACCGCCGAATTGCCACCGAAGACCCGGAGCAGAAGACGCTCCAGGGGCCCGGGCCCTGCGAGAGTTTTCCAGGGCCCCTGGAGTGAGTGAAGGACCCTGCCCCAGGAGCCCCGAAAAACTCTCGTGGTGGCCCCTGTGGGGCCCGGGGCAAATTGCCCCACTTGCCCCCCCTCTGGGCAGCCCTGGTAAACACACAACATGGCTTTTTCCCATCTGGTCATGAAGATTTTCGCTTCCAACACTGCTATACGCACAAACTAAGCAGTCACACACAAGCAAATTATTCATCAGAAAATTGTTTAAAGTTACTTTTGTGGGACTTCATTAGAAAAGTATTCTTGGGATTCAAATGAATCAGAAAATGGAATCTATGCGTCTGTAAAATAAAGTAGTATTTAAAGTCTAAAAATTCTGTCTTTCTAACAAGAGGGGACATGGAGATTAAGACTTGTGTTTGTCTACACTTAGCTGTGGATTTTTTGATAGAGTTTCAAGCAAGAACTTGGAGGCTACTTACCCACTCTTCTTCATCATATTCTGAATGGTGAGGTATAGAGTTCTGCCGTTTGATCTGAGATGGATGGTCCTGACTCTGTGGCTCACCAGACCCTTCCACACTGTTTCTGGGCACAGTTGGCTTCTTGAGGACACAACCTGGACGGGCTGTGTATAGCGCTAAAAGGGCACTTCTGACCAGCTGATCCTTGAAGGCATGCACAAATAACTCTGTCTAGAAAGAAATTAATGGGCTGTTAGACCGAAGTGTGTAATGTATATGTAATTATTAAAATACACATTTTTGTTTAGGTAGAGTGAAAATTAATTGCTATGCAGTCTGAGACACAGAAAGGAACTTATACCAAACATTGGGGAACAATGTCAGGTTCTGGAACATTGCCAGTCTCTGAAATTCCACTCTTCTAAAAGTTAATGCAAAGGTACAGTATCTGTTATAAAGACCATCTGTCTACATAGTCCTGTTTTATTCTAGTTCCAAATCCTCTCTGTTGAGACAGGTTTCTATGGGGATAACTGTTTGAACAGTATTAATCTGCTGCTCTTTTTAAGTATGTTCCAACAAATGTCAAAAGAAAATGTGATTAATTTCAGAATTTTCTTTCCAAAAAAGAAAGAAACAAATAAATAAATTCAAGTAGAGTATAGCACAAGGAAGGCAATGCTTACAAGTGGGACTGAAGCATATGCACAAAGCATGAGCTTAGATCAGTGCTGGAATAAGTCAAAGGCATAGGCACTATAGGCTCATGCCTAGGGACCCAGCTTTTGGAGTTAGTTGTGCGATGGTGTCAGAATCTCAGCTTTCCTTAAAAAAAAAAATCTAGCCCTTATGGTTGCAAAGACAAGTTTGAAAATGTGACTCAAGCATAACCAATGAAGTGACACCATCACAGAGAAACCAGAACAAAAGCTTTAAAATTACATAATGTTCCTTCACCTCAGTGGGGTGTTAACTCAAATCCACAGCTCTGGGAGTCTTTGCCAATACCATCCCAGCAGGAGACTCTGAGATGCAGGAGGATATGAGAGCAACAGGCCTGGCCTACTCACCCAAGCAGATATACTCCAGTTGCTGGCAGTACTGAGAGGTCTGCTGCCTGCCTTTTTGGGAGAAGAGGGACCTTGATGGCATTCCTAGAATGAGAACTGTGACTCTCAGGCCCATTTGTGGTTGACTACTCTGTGACAGCAGCTCTTGTCAGGCCTGACATACTCACTCTATCCAACATACTGTCGTCATAATCTGTATCTAAAAGGTGCCATGTAAAATATCATTGGAAAATTAACAACTCACTGGTTATTAATATTCTTGCATGATGTAGGTAGAGGATGTGTACAAAGAGTTACAAATATGTGCTAGAATTATGTCCTTAAAATGTGTTTGGCAAGCAGCATACAAGTCCATTCTGCCCTAGACAAAGGAATGCTCATTTGCATGTCAGGCAGAGACAATGAAGGTCTGTTTACATACAAGATAAACAAATTGGTCATGGGGAGACAGACAGTATGGTGTCTATACCCCAACAACAGAGAGTAACCATTTGGGCTATAAAGTCCAGGGTCTGAACCGCAAATGATAAGTAACTGAATCAACTGATCGTATACAATATTATTGTATAACAAATGTGTATTAAGTAAGGTCCTTTCTGAAAGCTAATGATCCACTGGTAATTAATATCATTGTGAAATCTATGTATTAACACTATATGAGAAAATATGGATAATGCATGATATTACACTTTAAAGTCTGTGACAAACACAGGGAGAAACAGGTTTTCCCCAGACAAAAGGGAAGAGACATATTGACCTGTCTCCAATGAAATTAAACAGGGTGTGATCAAAAGCAATGGAAGCTCCATTTACATATGAATCAGCAGGGGGATAGGAAGTCCACAAGAAGAGAAGAACAGCATAAGATCATCCTGAGTCTGAGGACAAAACGGTGAATTTGGGAAGCTAATATAAGGAGAAAAAAAGAAGCCATTTTGGCATCCATCACTGGACACAGACAAGAGGTCAGAGCTCTTGGAAGCTGAGAAAGATGGGGCTGTCCTCTGAGTGGGCTGAAGTCTCTGGGAACAAAAGATTGGTAAGAAATCTACCAAGGCCGTAGTTTTTAAGTCTTAGCCATTACAAAGAGTATTTTTACTTTTGTTTGCAACCCTTTCTAACTTCATTTATTTTACTTGGTATCACTTAACCTATATCGTTTTGTTAATAAACTTGCTTTATTTTTACAATAAGCCATTTAGTGCTGGGCTTGAAGGGAAGGGTGTGTTTACTCCAGTGAAGTTAATAAGCTGTAAAGGAGCAAACAAACCTTATTATTTCTCTGAAATGTTCCAGGAGAGGGCTGGACACTTGAGGGAAGATTGTTTTGGGGAAATTCAGGACTGGGAGGTGTTGGAGTTACCCCTTCATAAGGTAACTGTTGATAGTGACTAGAGTGGGGCTGTTGTTCTGTAGGCAGTCTGCTGGGGTCTGAGCAGAGTGCTGAACCAGGGCTGCACAGCACACAGTCACTCAGGATGCTTCATGCTTGCCTGATGGCTGTTGGTGTCCAGGCAGGCTATGAGCCACAGCAGCAGAGCTGTTAAGACACCCAGGGTTACAGGGCAGGTGGTGACACAACCCCTGACTTGTTCTGGATCGCACCCCAGAACATGACAATAACTCTGCCCCATCCTGCTGCCACTGAATATGGGAAGTGAGCAAGCCTTCTCCCCACCACCATATCAAGAGGGTGATGGGATGAAGCTACAGTGCAGAAGCAGGGCCCAAGGAGTGGAGTTATGGGGTGCCTTATGTTATGGTACTCCTTGGGCAAAGGTTTGCCTTAAATCTAGCCCTGAAATATATTACTCTGTTAAGCTTTCTGTTAGGAATATCATGGAAAGACATAATTTTCTACAAACTATGCCAATATGTTGCAATGAAATACACCTCTGACTTGCACAATTTATAAAGAACCAAATTATTCAAGCCTTTATCCAGTTTCTGTTCAATTCTTGCTCAGGTAAAGCTCTAATTGTCTTAGGTTGGAGTAATGTCAAACAAGGATTGAATTAGAAAAGAATAACAGAAATAATGAATTAATGATGACTTCAGCATTTGGCCCAAAGCTTCTATAGCCACTGCATGGAATTTCATGGTGCAATACGGGGGTAGAATTTCTGTTCCCCCAATCCATGCATGGAGTAGTTCTCTGCACATGGGCCTCTTCCCTTCCATGCAGAGGAGTGACTCAGCTATTTTTCAGACTGTCTTCCCATCACCTGAACATACTGGAAACATTCTCTGCATGGTTCATGAGCTACGCTGGGAGAGTGGGTGAAGATAGAACAGATCTGGGGTAGTAAAACAACTCTTTTCCTCTCTGGTACCTCAGCCTT
Source organism: Mauremys reevesii (assembly GCF_016161935.1). NCBI lineage: Eukaryota > Metazoa > Chordata > Testudines > Geoemydidae > Mauremys > Mauremys reevesii. Next base: position 52,973,785 of record NC_052627.1, read on the forward strand.
TAGTAGACAAGATGATACATCTAACACGGGGTGAGCAACTTTTTGGCCTGAGGGCCGCATCTGGGTATGGAAATTGTATGGTGGGCCATGAATGCCCGGTGGCGGAGAGGGGTTCTATGGGGTGTAGCATGCGAGGGGGCTTTACAGGGGCGGTACCAGGGACTCCTAGGGGCCCTGCCAGCAGTGACACCTGGGTGGCCATATCAGGCACCACGATGGGCAGAGGCACCTTAGCTGGGACGGAATCAGCCCCTGGGCTGTTTCGAAGCTTTTGAGGGTGGGGAGCTTACCTCAAGTTCCGCTTGTGACACTGTGCAGAGATCCCATGGAGCTAGACTTCGCTGAAAGGAGGATGTGGCACCCCTGTACATCTCAATTCCTAACCCATCCTCAGTGTAACCAACTACAACAGATTCTTGTGCCTGGGACCCACAGGATTTGCTCCTTATCAGTGTTCCTTGTCTCATCCTAGGTTTGTCACCATGTTCTAGAACTTTGCAGTAACTCAAATAGCCTCCAGCAACTCTCTCTTCCCTTCAGAAATGTGTATGTTCCATATCAGTGAAGTCCATATACAAGTGTGAAATAAATGTGTTAGTTGAGAACAATGTCAGGCTTCTTAAAAATACAATACAATATAATTCATCTAATTGGCTGACCACAGCATATAAAAAGGTCTACATAATAGGAGTTACACGGGTATATTATATTTAAGGTAGAAGAGAAGGTTATCTGATCCACTGACATATGTCCCAGTAAAATCTGACTTATGGGATTCTCAAACTTTTCAATGGATATATGAATTTTTTTTGTTATAAAAGGCCGAAGAATCCTCAACTACGTTATATCAAAACTTCTTCCATCATAAAGCAGGGCCAAATTCATCCCCCTTGTAACTCCAGAGACACAAATAGAGTTGCAACAAAGGTGAATCTGGCCCATAATATTATTTTTTTTTTTATCATCTGAATGAGTAGAGTAAAAGTAATTTCAGTAATTCCAGGCTTCGAATAAACAGGATTTTTTCAGTGCAACTGACATATCACATGGATCAGGACCTCAATTACTAGACAGGTTGTTTTTGGATAATCAAAGTTTGGATAAATGAAGTTTGACTAAACTTCATATATATAGATAAACCCCAAGACCTCTTTGCCAAATACAATGCAGATGGTTTAAATGCACGATCACTGCTAATTGCCAAATTTTTCTGGTGCTATATGCTGTTCCTGTGTTCTCACTTATGCCCTGATTGAAAGCACATTGAAGTCATTGGAAAGACTCCTACTGGATATGTCTACATCTCAAATTTTGGTCAACGCAAGTTACATTGGCACAAAGCCGTTGCAATTAGTATATCACTGATGCACGTTCATGCTTGGCACCATTTGTAGGCATTACGTGTACTCACCGGAAGCATTTGTATCAATGCACAGTGCAGTGCACTATGGGTAGGTAACCCAGTGTGCAACCTGCTACCATCCAGAGAACTGTCTTTTGAGACGTTTTGGCAATGCAAGGTGGGGTCGAAATGAGTCATGCAGGGGTGATTGGAAGCAAGGGGTCAACTTCCCAGTGTACAACTGTCTCCATCCTATAATGTCAGCTATATCTCATAATTATCCCACCTTTTTCAAAATCCCACAAGCCTGCATGGCCCTCCTCACAGTCTGCCATCTCTGACAGAAGCATGGACTCTTCTCAGTGGTACCAGATGACAGAACATGGAGTAATGGTCTCAAGTTGCAGTGAGGAAGGTTTAGGTTGGATGTTAGTAAAAACTTTTTCACTAGGAGGGTGGTGAAGCACTAGAATGGGTTACCTAAGGAGGTGGTGGAATCTCCTTCCTTAGAGATTTTTAAGGTCAGGCTTGATAAAGCCCTGGCTGGTATGATTTAGTTGGGAATTGGTCCTGCTTTGAGCCAGGTGCCTCCCAACCCTGATATTTTATGATTCTGTGGAACCTGCACAGCTCTCCACTATTGTCATAAGCGTTGCAAGCACAGGATGCATGATCCTCTGGTATGTGCAGATCTGCAAGAACTGACTCAGTCGGGAACATGATGATTTTTTGGAGGACAGATTGCTGTGGGTCATAGTGAGAACCAGTTGAAGGTTGTTGGTGGTGTTCATAGAGCAGGAGCATGTGAAGTGCCACTTCTGGGCCCGAGAAACAAGTACTGACTAGTAGGATCACATCATAATGCAGGCTTGGGATGATGAGCAGAACTTTCAGATGCACAAGGCCACAATCTGTGTGCTGAGCTTGCCCCAGCCCTCCAGCACAGGATACCAAAATGAGAGCTATACTGACAGTGAAGAAGCGATTGTTGATTGCTCTGTGGAAACTTGCAACTCCAGATTGCTCCCTGTTAGTGGGGAATCACGTTAGAGTTGGAAAATGCACTGTGGGGACTGGTGTCATGCAAGTGTGCAGGACCATTAATTGCCTCCTGCTAGGCTGGATTGTGATTCTTGGCAGTGTGCAGGACATAATAGAGGGATTTGCAGCAATGGGATTCCTGAACTGCAGTGGAGCAATCGGTGGCATGCACATCCAGGGGCGGCTCCAGGCACCAGCACGCCAAGCTCGTGCCTGGGGCGGCAAGCCATGGGGGGCGCTCTGCCGGTCGCAGCGAGGGCGGCAGGCAGATTGCCTTCGGTGGCATGCCTGCAGAGGGTCCGCTGGTCCCGTGGCTTTGGCGGACCTCCCACAGGCGTGCCGCCGAATCCGCGGGACCAGGGACCTCCCACAGGCAAGCCGCCGAAGGCAGCCTGCCTGCCATGCTCGGGGCGGCAAAATACCTAGAGCCGCCCCTGTGCATATCCCTATTTTGCCACCAGACCACCTTGCCACAGAGTAGCTCAACTGAAAGGCTACTTTTCTATCATTATGCAAGCATTGGTGGATGACCAGGAATGTTTCAGTGACATCAAGGTGGGCTGGTCAGGGAAGGTGCATGACACTCACATCTTAAGAACGCAAGACTTTTCAGAAACATTGGGAATGCTGAAATGCCAATAGTGATCCTGGGAGACCCAGTCTATCCCTTGCTCATGAAACCATACACTGGCCACCTTGACAGCATCAAGGAGATTCAGCTACCGGCTCAGCAGGTGCAGAATGATAGGTGAATGTGGTTTTGGTAGATTGAAGGGACGCTGGCACTGTTTACTCACAAGATTGGATCTCAATGAGAAAAATATCCCAATGGTTATAGCTGCCTGCTGTGTCCTGCATAATATTTGAATTATGTCTTGATGCATCTCCCTCTCCTTTTCCTGATGGGATTCTCTCCTCTTTCCTTCTGCAGGCTGTCTGCAATGATCACCCTCCAGGCCCTGTCTGATACAGCACGGACTTGCAGGGTCTCACTGAAAATGTCATCCCGAGTCCTCTTCCTTCTCCTCCTTATCTGGTTCAGGCGTTCCACAGGTGCGGAAGGGGAACCCCTCAGGGCTGCCATAGCAGCAGCTGCAGATAAAGCACACAGATGTTATAGTCAGGATAGTCACAACAGAAAGTGAAACTTAAGATTCAGAACTCCCCACTCTTGCTCCCATAAAGTTTTAAACAAGACCAGCTCATTGCACTTCTGCTTGGAAGTGCCTGTGCACGGTGCCACTCACAGCACCAGCCATGGTGAGTATGGCCCACAGGGTGAGGGAAATGAGGAAGGAATTTCTCATTTGCATGTAACTATGAGTATATGGCAATGGCACTGGATACTGGCATCATTTTCCACAGATGGTGATGATTTTAGCTGATCTCACTCCTGAGGGTAACAAAGGCACAGAGAGAACAGCTGCTGCTGGTGTCCTGAAGCCACCCAGGCCTGTATGCTGCTAGCCTGCGTACTGCAATGGTGCCTGCTAAAGTTGTTGCTCACTAGAGCAGGAGAGTGTCCTACCGCCAAGGAAGAAATAAGGCTGCCATCCCTAGAAACCTCTGGGAGAGGATTGCAGAGAACCTACATGAAAGTTTCATTGAGACCTCTCAGGAGGATTCAAGGGACATCCCTGTGCACATAAACTAACTGCTCTGCATGCCCACCCTTGCTTTACTCTACAGTGGAATAAAAAGCAGATAACTCTACCTCTCTTTGTTATACTACCTCGTCTAGTACCAGTAAATTAATGAAAAGGCAATCATTGTGTCCTGTTAAGTTGGGGAACCCACCACTGTAATAGGAAATAAATTTACACACTTACCAAAGGAGCCGTCTCCCCGCATCAGGCTCATTGGTGCTCGACTGCCAGGACTGACTGAACTGCGGTGGTCTCATACAGGTCCTGGCCCATGGCATAGCTGGAATCCATCAGCTGCATGTCCCCCATCCTCCTTGTCCTTGCTGTTTATGACAGGGGCCAGTGGCTTGGGCTTCTTGGCGATATTAACAGTGGTCTGCAGGGTGGTGGTGGTGTCTCTGCCAAGTACGGCATTCAGCTCTTTGTAAAAGTGGCAGGTCTGCAGTTTGGCACTGGATTGACTGTTGATTTCTCTGGTCTTCTGGTATGCCTGCTGCAGTTCTTTTGCTTTCACACGGCACTGCTGCTGGTCCCTATCATACCCCTTCTTCTGTATCCACCGTGCACTCTGCTTGTAGACGTCTGCATTGCTGTGGCTGGTCCACAGCTGTGCTTGCACAGCCTATTCTTTCCACAGGCCCAAGAGAGCCAATATCTCCTGTCTACTCCAAGTTGGAGCACATCTGGAGTGTGTAGCCGGCATGGCCAGCTGAGCAGTTTCACACAACGATGGAGAGCTGCTAGGTGTACTTTCTAATCAGAAAAAGGCATCTGAAAAATTCATGGAGCTTTAAAGGGGGTGGGGGGTGGCTTTTGGTCTGTGACCTATGAGCAATGGAATTCACAATTGTGACCAGAGTGGTCAGTGTTAGGCACTGTGGGACAGCTCTTGGATGACTGTTAGGGTCAACACAGCATCCACACTCAGTACATTGACCATGACTCAATGCCGCTCAGGGAGGTGGTGCTACTAGGTTGGCGTAATGGGGCACTTACATCATCAGGAGACAAATTTAAATGTAGACACATGCACAACTAGGTCAACAGAAGGTGGCTTACGTTGACCTAACTTGTAATATAGACCAGGCCAGTGACTTCAATTGGCTTTGGATCAGGCCCTTAGATTATAAAAGCTATTATAGACAATAGCATTGGCATGATAAGATATTGGCAAACCATAAAAAGCAGATGATGATGATCTCTTACTGGATATAAATTATTTTGTACTATTTAGAGATACTCTAAGATCCCAAAACATTAACAGAGTACTGTGTAATCTTAAAAAAATATACATTTTAAAACAAAGATTGAAAACTCTTCTTTTATATGTTAGAACCATTAACTTTCGAGTTTTCTATGTTTCTTTTATGTTGATGAGATCATGTACATTTAGACATGATGCAAAGCCCACTGAAATCAATGGGAGTTAATGGCCTAATCTAATTGGATGCTTTTGAAAATCTCACTAGGTGCCTATCTGCACCTGTAGGTACCTAAATATCTTTGTAAATCTGGCTCATAACCCTTTAAGGCTACATCAAAAGAACTTAGGTTTGCAAAGTCAAGGACTTTAAAGCTAGGAAATGCCAGAAATAAGATTGCCCGGGCAACCTTAATTCAGTTCCCTTGTGCATATGCAATATGATACAATCTTTAATTACACAATGACATGATATTTACTCCATAGGACCCCGGCTCATTCAGTGAATGAGAAGTTATTCAACTTTTCTTTTTATCTTCCTCACTAAATGTGTCCCTCCAGGCTACTGCACACCATCCAAACCTGCACTGAATATAAAATTGTTAATTTTCCCCTGGGTGTGTCTAGGATGTTTTTATTATATTGTCTGAGTGCTTCACAGACATTAATGGATTAATCTTCATAACACCCCATGAGATTAGAAGGTATTATCCCCCCTGTGACGTTATTGACATAATCTGGGACCATATAGAACATGGTCGTAACCAAAGTCCTGTAGTGGCACCAAATCTTGTATAAAGGGGGTCAAATGAGGTGTCTAAGACCAGGTTATAGGTTGCTGGTTATAATTATGCTGTCTGTATGCATGTGCCATTTTTGTAGTTGAAGTTATAAATATTGGCTATATACTAGGGTGACCAGATAGTAAATGTGAAAAATCAAGATGGGGGTGGAGGGTAATAGGAGCCTATATAAGAAAAAGACCCAAAAATCGGGACTGTCCCTATAAAATCGGGACATCTGGTCACCCTACTATATACTGTCTGTATTTCAAACTTATGCTATGCTTCTGGGTAACATCCCAGACAAGTTGGTGTTAGCTCTGCGTAGCCTGCTTGATGGCCCATTAAGGACCATCAGCCATACAACTGACCCATTGAGAGAAGGCAAATATGCTTTGTAACTTAGCAAAGTATGCAGGAACTTGCCCATGTGACCCCAGACTCCATTTTGCTGTAATTTTCCACAGTAAGAACAAAGAGGTGTTCTTACACCTGGAAAAGACTATAAAAGGCTGATGCCGCATCTCCATCTTGTCTTCAATCCTGCTTCTTACCTCTGGAGGGACTTTGCTACAAATGGAAGCTCTACACAAAGGACTGAATGACCCATTCCTGCTGGGGATGTACTCCAGAGACTTGATTTGAATCTGCAGTTTATTCTATCACTGCTACAAGCCTGAACCAAGAACTTTGCCATTACTGTATGTAATTAATTCCATTTAACCAATTCTAGCTCTCATATGTATCTTTTTCCTTTTATGAATAAACCTTTAGATTTTAGCTTCTAAAGGATTGTCAACAGCGTGATTTGTGGGTAAGATCTGATTTGTATATTGACTTGGGTCTGGGGCTTGATTCTTTGGGATCGAGAGAACCCTTTTTTTTCCTTTATTGGGGTATTGGTTCTCATAAACATTTGTCCCCATAATGAGTGGCCCTGTGGTGATAATGGGAAACTGGAGTGTCTAAGGGAATTGCTTGTGTGACTTGTGGTTAGCCAGTGAGGTGAGACCAAAGTCTTCTTTGTCTGGCTGGTTTGGTTTGCCTTAGAGGTGGAACAACCCCAGCCTTGGGCTGTAACTGCCCTGTTTTAAGCAATTTGTCCTGAACTGGCACTCTCAGTTGGGTCCCACCAGAACCACATCGTTACACTATTTTACAGATGATCAATTGAGGCACAGAAAGAGAAAGGTCAAAAGTGTCCACTAATTTTGGGTACCCAACTTGAGACACATAGGGCCTAATTTTTCAGAGAGCTTAAAATTTTTATATCAGTTGATATGTTTCAAAGCACAGCTCCAATTGATTTCAGCTGCAGTCGTGAACTTCTGCAAATCTTGCCCCAAGTCTCATGCTGGGGACCCAGAAAATGAAGAACACCACGTAACTTGTTGCCGTCTGTGAACATCTTGGTTTAAATGACTTGCCTAGAATCACACAAACACTGTGGCAGAGGTACAATCCAGTTCTCCAGGATGGCACTCAACTATCTTAGCCATGAGATCATCCTTTCTCTTCCTGCAATTCCTGCCTCACTTACTACACACCTTCCAATGTCTGCAACAAATGAAGCAGGGGACCTATAAATAGCAACTTTCCTCAATACACAACTGTGATTGATCCCCAGAGTAGGTCATCTTGTGAACAGAATGAGGCCAGGGTCCTGTGGAAAAAATTGTATGTGATCATGGAAAAGCTGCATAGAAGCAAGGGAACCAAATCAAGATTGCACAGGCAACTTTCATTCTTGCATTCCCTAACTTTTGAGTGGTTGACTTTGCAACCTCAATAATATTTTCAATGTAATGTAATGTTCTAAATATTCATAAAAAGGAAACTGGAACAAAAGAAATCTCATCAGCTAGCATCATACTGACCCCCAGCTTGGGTCCTCAGTAGTTTTTGACCCCTTAGCTCAAGTGATAGAGATCTGTGCTAAGAAGCTAAGGGAATAACAGGTAGCAGTAGTAGGCTGTTATCCTCTAGATGGACCAGGTACTAGAGAAGGATGAGACAGACACTTGGCCACTGGGTTTTACAGCTATTTGCTGACAGCAGAGGACTGTAGAGATTCAAGACTCCTGGGTTCAATTCCAGGTTCCAGAGGGGTGTGTGCTCTACTCTCATGATTACACCATAAAACTTGAAATATTCAGTGTTTTTCTTAAAGCCCTGCTGCTGGTATTAGGAACTTTTGAACCCTCATGGTTACAGAGAAAAAGCTTGAAAACATGAAGCAAATGCACCCTAAAGGCTCAGAAATGAGAAGGTGAATGAAAAGAACCCCAAATCTATTGTTAATTATTTATTATTAATAATTATTATTATTTTTAAAAACTCAATATTTTTATGTCAATCATGATTTTTCAGGTGTGATTCATGGTTTTGGGATTTTTTGATTTTGGTTTGGTTTGCTTGGTTGGTTGGTTTTTTTAACATTTGGAGTTGGCAATAATTCTTCTGGCATTTGAGTCAGGCCTATTCCTCCTTCTCTTCCTTGCTGCCTGGACTCCAGCAGGGGGAGGGCATTGATAACACAGGAGAGAGAAATTGTCCCTGTTCTCAGTGACTCCATCTGGTACAAGTGCAGAGAAAGTCCCACTCAGTCACGGCATGGAGCGTGTTCAGTACAGATAGAATCTTAGGAAAATATTGTTGCCAAAATCTAACAAAGTTTTATTGAGCATGTGTAAACTGAGATTATTAAAAAAAAAAAACCAAAAAACGAGGCGTCCTCGTGGCACCTTAGAGACTAACAAATTCATTTGGGCATAAGCTTTCATGGGCTACAGCTCACTTCATCAGATGTATGAAGTAAAAAATACAGGAGCAGGTATAAATACATGAAAGGATGGGAGTTGCTTTACCAAGTGTTAGACTGACCTAACGAGATAAATCAGCAGGATACCAAGGGAGGAAAGGTAACAGCAGGATACCAAGGGAGGAAAAATAACTTTTGAAGTGGTAAGAGAGTGGCCCATTACAGACAGTTGACAAGAAGGTGTGAGTAAAAGTAGGGAGAAGTTAGTATTGGAGAGATTAAGTTTAGGTTTTGTAATGATCCAACCACTCTTTATTCAGGCCTAATCTGATGATATTTAGTTTGCAAATTAATTCCAGTTCTGCTGCTTCACGTTGGAGTCTGTTTTTTGAAGTTTTTTTGATCTGATGAAGTGGGTTCTAGCCCACAAAAGCTTATGCTCAAATAAATTTGTTAATCTCTAAAATGCCACAAGGACTCCTCGGTTTTTTTTGCTGATACAGACTAATGCGGCTACCACTGAAACCTGAGATTATTCAGAACTTCTAACCTGGGAAAATTTGGGCAGCATTTGACAGAGATGATGAATGGTACATCCCTGACACCAGGGCAACCCACCCCATGCCAAATTTAAGGACCCCCGCCTGTAGCATTGAGGTGCTAGAACTTCTCTACTAAACTGCTGTAATAATTTTTAACATAGTCACAACAAACTATTTTCCCCAAGTCTCCATCTCTGAATGGCTGAATCATTTTCGCTGAAGCTTTCTCAAAAAATTCATCCTGAGGCAGACCCCTGGCATGGAAAATTTCAGCCCAATTAAAATTTGGGAAGTTACAAGCAACTGAAAAACAGGGTCTTGTAATAGAAAACGTTGAACAACATTAATTATAGGCTGCACTCTGCCTATAATATACTTTTAACTACCTATCAGTTTACTTCCCTGTGCCTCAGTTTCCCAATTAGGAAAATTATATCTCCTTTGTATAGTGCTTTGAGATTTACTGCTGGAAAGTGCTATACAAGATCTAGGTATTAGTATTAAATAGTTTAATTAAGGTGTAAATGTTTTTACAAAAAATAAACTGAAGAGAAACACTGGCATGGAAATGAGATGAGAGCTTCTATTTTCCCTCGTACAGACTCAAAACTGCTTCTGTAATTAAACGGTATTCAAGGGTTCCATTTGGATTAACTACAGGAATGGTACTCAAAGAACATTTTCTTTTGTGCAGCTAAATTCACAGAACATCACTATTTATAAATTTGTGCTAATCCCTGCAAGACCAGTATGCACAAAGAAATGCAAACTTTGCAAATGCTTTTAGATACCAGACTAATGAATATTTTAGAGGAAAAAATAAAAAGAAAAAAAGGCATAGCTGGAAAATACATTCAGCAAGTTCCATGCAAGCTGCAAATGCTGATACATTTGTAGACAGAAAAGGGCTTCTTTAATTAACACAAATGTTAATGAATGAATTCAAATAAAAAAAAATAAAAAAGAATCACTGCAGCAAATTGTGAATGATGTATGAATGGTAAAACCCTGCCCAATGCATAGAGAGAAAAACAAACAGCACTCTGCAATCACTGCTGTGATGGGCTTTTTTGCTGTAATTTTTGCCTGAGATGCACCCACTAAAGCTCTTTATGCCTAGAACAAAACCCAAATAAAAAGATTTACTTGCATTTATTGCAATATTTTCCCATTTCTCTGTCTCAGATACACTTATTACTAGCCTTCTGCTAGATAACATCTTTTAAAACACCATTTCTGTATACACAGACTCACCCCAAGGTTCAAAGTGGACAGGGTCCTGGAGGGTTGTAATCCCAGCACCCCACAAATGACCTCTGAGGTGGGCTGGCTGGTGGTAAAAGGGGTTATGACATAACTGAGTCAGAAGCAGAGCTCTCTGACTGCTAAAAAGGGAGCATAGTGTCAACCTTCCTCATCCCAGGCTTTTCGAGACATGATGCTAATAGAAATAATGTCACATATGGGATGTATGGAGGTACATGCACCGGGAATGGGTTTCAGGTTAGAAATAAGTTGTATAGATTTATTTTGGTTTGTCTTCTGATTTTAACTTTTAGGCATAGTAATACCATTATTTGCCACCTGAGGATCAGCACTGCACCACTCCTAACTCCATGTCTATCCCCAGCTAGCCTGTAAGCAGGCTGATTCAGTTAAATTAGACAATACCAGGCTGGATATCCACTCTGCCTCAGCTGCCTAGTGTGACGAAGTGGGATAGAGAAGTGACGAAGTGGGAATGTTCTTAATGTTTTCCCTGAGTGCTGTGTGGGTGCCTCAGTTTCCCCTATGCATTTCTCGAGTATCTAGGTGTGTGTGATTGTTGCAGAGCCCTAGGGGGCAGGTTGAGCCTGTCTGCACAGAGAATAGCCGACACTCTGTGTTCTGGCAACTAATGGCCTGAGCCCCTCCTCTGCAAAGGTGCCAACTAAAGGTGTTGAAGAACGAAGAGATCAGGTGACTTCCTGGCCCGGGAAAGAGACAAAGGGGCTGGAGATTTTTCATTTTGGGGCTAGCTGAGGAATCAGAGGGAACCCCAAGGTTGGGGTCTAAGTTCCTTACCCCCCAGAAGGACCCGACTAAGGGGTCCTGTTTATGCCTACAAGCTCTGGTTTGGACTGTGTTCCTGTCATCTAATAAACCTTCCGTTCTACTGTCTGTCTGAGTCATGGTGACTCACAGGAAGCCGAGGGTGCAGGGTCTTGTCTCCCCTCAAACTCCGTGATACCTAGTATTAAAAATGAATTTTTCTGCCACCCTCAAATGAAGCACTAATATTATATATTTTAATTAATGGCCCACTAAGTGAACTTTTGTTACTAAATAAACCAATCCCATTATTGGGCAGATCCCTGAACTTTGACCTATGCAAAATAATTTAAAATTAGAAATAATTTAAATAATTTATGTAAAAATGTATTAAAGTATGTATTTGGTACACATGAAATTTAGGGACTAGTAGCATTTGCTCGAATAAAGAAAAGTACACACGCATTATAAATGTTTCATCATGAAATTCTGTCAATGCACCTCAAAGATGACAAGAAACAGTCTCTTAATTCCTGGTCTCAGTGCTGCGAACTGTATGGAAAGTTGCTAGGATGTGATAGTGACACTTCAGTTAGAGTATTAGCTTTTCACTTCTGGGAACCTGAGTTCATTTGCTAACTAAGGACTAGGATTAAACCACCAAAGTCCATATTAGTACACACAACTAAACCACCACCTAACTAGCACAATTTAAAAGCTTTCATGAAGTTTCTAAAATATCTTGGGTGTGACCCAAGAACCCCATAGTGCCAACAGGAACGGAGGTCAAGGAATATCTTGATTGTGGTACGTACATTGTGGTTCATTAAAGAACGTCATATGAGGTCTTAATGGAAAAACAGGGGTCACAATGGTCATTAATATCATTGTGAAAGGTATATATGGGTGTTATGTAAGCAGTCATGTATATATACACCAATATGATGTTTTTAAAGTTTGTATCAAGGTATTAGTCACTAGCAGAGGTGAGGAACAGGTTTTCTTCCAGACACGGGAGAAGAAATGTACAGCTCTCTGTTGGAATGCAAATTAAGTATCCTATGCTCAGTGGATGCCCATTTACATATGAAGTCAGATGTTAAAGATGTGGCATCAACAAGAAAGCAGTACACAAGAAAAACAAGGCACAGGTGATTATCCTGTCCCTGAGGACAGATCGTGAACTTTGGAGATATATGTAGGAGGGGAAACAGACACCCCTTCATCCTGCACTTAGGAAATAAATGGACAGCCTGCTTACATTCATCAGAAGGGGATCTCAGCTAAGCTTGGCTGAAAATGCTGCAAAAGACTTTGGGTGAGATAAAGTTTCTTTAGACAGAGGTTAAACTGTTAGCTAAATTTAGTCTCTAGAAAGTGTGTTATAATTTTGTCTTATATGTAACCATTTGTTTCTAATATCCTTACTCATGATTGCTTGAATCTTGAATCTTTGATAACAACTTATTGTTTTCATTATAAACATACCCCAGTGTTGTGGTATTAAGGCAAAGTGCTGATCCTGAACTGAATCTCACAAGTGGCTCCTTTCAGAACAGCAGGCCTAGTAGTTCTATGAGGAGCTAGTGTCAATGGCTGGATAACCAAGGGGAATACTTCAAAGGTACTCAGAGACTGGAGTGCACCTACTGTTAAACTGTAAGGCAAAGTACATGCTGGCACACCCCAGAGCAAAGGGCTTGAGTGACTGACAGGCTGGTGGTGTTCAGGAGCTGCCACCCAGCCAAACACAATCAAGATTTCCTCATACTGGAGGCTATGGTTACAAGGTGACTCTCAGTCCTGGCTACCCAGAGAACCATCGCACTGGGTTGTCTTTTCTGAAGGGATTTTCTTCCCAGCTTCTAAAATAGGGAGCCCTCCCAATGCAATGTTATTTACACAACTGTCCTCTGCCTCATTTCCCAGGGCTTCTACTTCCTCCCCACTTAATAAGTCAAAGAATTACAGGAGGTAGGAGGAAGGAGAGAGAACCTGGTTAGGACTGAAACTCTAGTTCCTAAGTAGTAAGATGCTGAAATCTGCATCACAAAGATCTTTTTATATTTTATTCCAGTACAACTTTCCTCCTCCTTCTTTGAATACTCCCATATCACAGCAGCTCTACTCTTACCAAGGGATCTTGACATGGCTCCCTCCAGAGTCTCATCAATATTATCACTGAATAGTCAGCAGTAATTGCTACTGAGCAAAATGAGGTTCCTCCCTTTTTTCAGGCCAAATTCTGCTTTCAGTTGTGTCACTCAAAGCCACCAGAATTGTATTGTTCTCAGTGGAGTTACTGTGGATTTACACAACTGTAAGTGAGAGCAACATTCGGCTCCCCTTCTTCACCGAATGTGTACTTCCTGTGTACTGCTTCCTTGTTGACTTCACATCTCTTTGTTAACATCTGACTTCATAGGTAAATGGGCATGGATTGTGCTTACAATACATTCTTCACAGAATGAGATTGAGCTCAATATTCAAATTTGAATCTCCCACATTGAAAAATGTATTGTTAGTGTATTCCTGCTTAACAGCTCACAAAGTTGCCTGCTGCACAATAGTTGGAGACAACATGAAATGATTACTGGTAGTGCCATAAAGTCAGATAGAGATCACATTACAGAGGGTATCATCTACAAGGCAGTGGTCACAGTAATAATACTGGCAGAAGGCAGGGTTTCTCCCCAGCTTCTAAACACTTGCCACCATGCCCAGTCTCCTTTAAGAAGGTTTATTCTCTTAAAACAGGCAACTAAAAACACAGAAAAAGAGTCTTTGAACTCACTCCTTTTCTCAGGCTTCAGGGCCACCCCCACCCAGGATCCTTTGGCAGTTTACTAGCTCTAGCCAACTCTGTGCCCTTCTTGGAGCAGTAGTCCCAGGACTGCATCCCTCAACACCTGGCCTCTTGCTCCAGGGACCCACCAAAGGAGTTGGCTCCTCTCCACCATGACTTCCCTTTCCCAGGCACAGCCTGTCCCAATACTCCTTTCCACCTTCCATTTCCTGTCCCCTGCAGGCCCAGGTCTAGCCCCGCCCCCTTTAATTGGCTGGATTTAGCTCACCTACTTTGACATAGAGGAGCTGGGCCTAGTTCTGCTCACAGGGACCAGTTACCCTGTGACAAATACTTAATATTTGCATAGCATGTTATATTTTTGAAGTACTCCACAGACATATATTAACTAACCCCACAATGACCCTATGCAGTTGCTGGGTGACTATTATCCCTATTTTAGAGTTAGGGAAACTAAGCCAGGAAAGTGAAGTGGCATGCCCAAAGCCACAAAGTTAGTCAGTGTAAAAGCAGGATTAGACTCTTGAGATCTCTTGACTCCCATTCCCACGCTCATTCCTCCAGACCACACTGCCTTCTATGGTCATCGTCATGCTATTGGTCCAGAACCGACTCACAAGAATGGCCTCCACTATAAGAGGGAGGTTCAGTAAGTTGTCAGAAGTTTCATGGAATGGGAACAAATAATAGCTTATCATCCCTCAAAATTCAAGACGCTTTATCTTTGGTAAATTCCCAGTGTGTGGCCACTAGAGGAAAGTAAAGACGTGAAATAAAAATTATACTTTAAAATAAAATCCACTCTTGCTCTATAAACTGCATTATTTCCAACATGGAAAGCCTAAAGAAATGCTCAATAATAATGCAAATGGAAATATGACTAGTGTATTCTTTTCCTATGGCAACATTTTGAAGCTGATTTTTACAGAACATATTTAACACTTCCTGATGCTCTGAAAGTCAATTTATTCAGAAAAAGACAGCAGCTAGGCATTTGCTTATTCCATTTTCCATTGCAGTAAAGATTTGTATCTTACTTTTTCTGAAAGCATCTTTAAAGAATTCTTCAAGCTGTCTGGAGAATGCTGGCTTGCAGAATTAAGCAGCTGGTCTGCATGGCTTGATATGAGGGGCTGTAGATGATTGATGTTGCTGAGAACTTCTTTTGCCTTGGCTGTGTTTTCAGGTGAATAGTAAATACACTGGTATCCAGTACTGTAATAACAAATGTGGAGACAGTTATAGAATGTCAAAAATTGTTTCCACTGTAAATAGCCAAATGGTTAACTGTGCACAAGATACAAGTTCTCACTATTTATATCACAAGAATGATAGGTTTTTTAAGCTTTACTATACATCTTTATTGACACCATTTAAATCTGTCTTCCTGATAGGCTAAAAGTAGTCTCTGCTGGAACAAGGACAGGAGGCTATTCATCGATGAACACTCCAGATAGTGTTATTCAAACTAATTATTCCCATGGTGCTCAAGGATGATGATGCCAAGCGAGGGGTGGGGGAAAGGAAAATCCTTGAATTTTTATTTTATAATTGTAGAGAAAGAAATGTTTATATTACCATTAACGACACGTTCAGAGATCCACGCTGGTTGGGTAATGACAAGACAAGCATTAGGCTCCCTAGATTTCCATCTTAACTCCTCCAGTAGGTTATTACCTATCTGGTGAAGTTCTCCAAAATGGGCCATTAACGCTTAATTGATCAAGGGCTCATAACAGGCTCTGATCAGCCTCAGAGATCTGCTCACAAAATGATAAGGACAGGAGTTATTTCCAATGAAAGGGGTCACATGTCTAATTTCGCTAGACAAGCGAAGGCATAGAACTGGGGAGAAAAGACTACGGAAAAGGGAAAAAATTAATTATTGCTAGAACACTCAAATGCCCCACCACAAACTCACTGATTTCCTTTTTCATTGTTTACAAACTAGGTGTATTGATGCCTTGAGTCTCCTGCTGAAAATGTATTCCCTGTTTCCTTTCCTAAACAAGCACCATCTTCTTTCATTTCCTTATTGCCTCTTCCAGTCCTTACAGATTATCATGTCTTTATCAATTTATCAATGTACACGTCTATCAGTTCTCTCCCCTACTTCTCCTTTGGTCTATTGCCTCTTTCCCCTCACCCTCTTGTACAAGATCCTTCCTTTGCCACCCAGAGAATTGTGCTTGAAAGTAAAACTACCCAAAATCTTTGGTAAGTTTCACACTGCAGCCCTAACTTAGCAAAAAGGGACAGAATGCAGCATCTGGGTTCTCTCACACTCCGTTTTGCTCCTCTGGGCTCTGTAGCAGCGTTCATTTCACTTTGATATCCACTCAGCAGAGAGCACATTAGACAGGTGTGGCAAGAGCTAGAGAGTTTCAGGATGACAAGGACAGGGGCAAGCTTTGATGCAGGGTGGTTCTAGTAGACTGTAGCTGAACTGTACAGCTAGCTGAGAACTGTAAACATGTAACTATCCACAAACAGATTATTTTTTAATTCAGACAATATTTAACCCTCCATGATGTAACTGGAACTACCAGTTTCCCAAGTGGGTAGGCTCCTGGAATGTTACTGATAATAAAACAGTGCATACCCTATCTCCCTGGGTGCAACTGTTCATTGTTCTTCTGTATCTTCTCCTGTCTCTCTCTCTCTCTGTAGCCTTTATTTCTTCCTTCATTTCACTGAACAGGATTCGAACCCTGATCCTCCTGTTTGCTTTTCTGACTCTTATTGCTGTCTCTCATTTCAGTTTTCTCCCAGTCCTCTCTTTTTATTGCTTTCCCTGTTAGTGCATCTTTCCCTGCCCCTTTTCCTTGCTGGTTCTCTCTCACTGTAGCCCTGATACAGCAAAGCACTTAAGCACGTGTTTATGTCCCATTTAAATCATCCCGACTTAAGTATGCATAAGTACTTTGCTGAATTGCAACTTGAAATACTGCTGTAATCTGTTCTTCATTTTCTCTCTTTCATTGCTGCTTCCCCTCTCAGGCTGTCTTCAGCGCAGAGTTAGCCAGGATGATTAGCACCTGGGTCAGTCTAGCCCATCTGTGAACAGCCACTCCACTGAGCCATACCCAAATTACTGTGTCCTCACAGGTGCTGCACGCAACCATGTGTGTGACTCACTAGGACACACATCCCAGGATTCTTTGTGCTGCAGTAGGCTCTATCAGCACTTGAGTGATACAGCCTGCATCCTCAGGGCAGGTTACCAGCCAGAGTGAAAGCATCTGAGCTTTAGCCTATACCTCCATCTGGGCCAGCTACTTGCCAAAGTAGCATATAGAAAGTAACTGTGCTTGTTTTTGAGAAGTTGGGTGACAGTTTTCATGCAGTCACCCTGCAGATTTTTTTCTGTACGTTTTTGTTTTTTAACTGAACTATGCCCCGCAGGCGGTTTTTTTGCTCAAACCCTGCCCAGTGCAATGATGCAAATTCCTGCCCTGTGCTAATTTTTTGCAGTTTTCACGGCACTTTTTGACCAATCAGGCTTGTTTTGGGTGGTTTTCCTGGACCTGAGCATAACACGACTAGGAATTTGTGTGTGGATGGAAGTGGGCTTAGGAACAACACCTGAGTAAGAGCCCAAGTTAATTATGCCATGAAGACGTACCCTCAGAATCACTGATGCTTTCTATTCCTGATAGTTCCTCTCCAGTTCTTTTTGATGATCCCCAGAGCCCTGCGCGGATACAAAAATGTGGATCTGCATCCAATCCACATCCACCAGGATCAACCTGTGATCCACTGGCCGTCTTTTACCTGTACCAACATCTGTATTCAATCCGCAGCAGCAAGCTGTCTCACAAGGGCTAGCAACAGGGGAGAGAGGGAAGGGAGCAAGTGAGGGGCAAGGGCTTGCAGGGAAGAGGTAGTGTGAGGGTGGCAACTGGAGGTGGGGGGCAGTGCGGAGGTGGTGTCTCGAGGAGAAGGGGGGGTGCAGAGGGGAGGCTGGGGGGAAGGGCCATTGCATCGTGTGCTGCTCCTGGGGGCTCGTGAGCGATAGCACATGGCAGCAGCAGTGTGTGCTGCATCACAGTGGGGCAGAGGGGTGAGGCGCCAGTGCCACGCCTGCTCCAATCCCCGTGGCCAGGGGCAGGCCCTGTTGCCCAGGAGCTGCCAGGCCAGGCCCAGGACTGGGAGCACAGCCAGTGCTCCCGGGCCATGGTGGTGATGCTGGCACTGCCCGAGGGGCCCGAGCTGCTGTACAGGAAACGGCGCACCGAGCAGGTGCTGGACAGCCCTGACTCCGACCTGCCACCCAGCCCCAGGCACTGGCTGCTGGCCCTGAGTGTGCTGTGCCCCCCGGGTTGCCCATGCTGGACGCCGCGGGCCAAGTGCCATCGGTGAGTAGAGCCCTACGTGGTTGTATCTGCATCCAATCCACTATCTGCAAAAATAGTCCGTGGATATCCGCATCGACGGATATGAAGCGGATATCTGCGGATTTGTAGGGCTCTACTGATCTCTCCTGTCCACCATACTGCAGGCTCCTGATGCATTTGGCTCTCTAACATCCCCATCACACACAGTCTACATTCTTTTCCCTTGGATTCCTATTAGCATTCCATTTCCAGCCTTCCCTGACTGCCCTCCCAAATCTGATCCCCATTACCTATTGTAGCAGGAAAGTTACAGTGTGTGCTATTAAATAGATACCATCCACAGTAATTAGATTTCCTGAGACATTGGAGGTCTTTCCCATTCTATGTATAGGCAATTACAGCTTTTAAATAAAGGTAAATTGTGAAGACAGAGATGGTCTCCCTTCTGAATTAAGGCTCTTATGTGGTTGATTTGCCATACTTTGAAAGACACCAAACAACCAAAAATCTTTAGGCTTTCAAAATTTGAAAGTTAACTCCCAGTGACCATAAGAAGTGTTCGATAAAATTTCAAAGAAATTTAGCAATTAGTTCTCAGATTCAAAACAATTAAAATGACTCCTTTTGGAGATTTTTGAAGTTTCTAATTTTTTGGTGTCTTCATATTAAATAAAGGGCTTCTGTTTAATGTTGTATCTCCATATCTGATGAAAAGGATTCTGTACTTTAAGATTCACCGGAGAAGTCATTTCTGTAATTACCTTGTGCCCAGGATATTTTTCAGAACTCAATTTTCATATACAAACAAATTTCATAAACAGTATTACAGAAAACCTATGCATGAGACCCTGTCAATAAATCTGATGAAGAAACTTTTAAATGACGGCACATCAAGGCAAAAGCTGAATGTAGGATGTTACAACTGAGACTAAACTTGTGCACTGGAGAGAGGAAATGTTGTAGCTCCTGCATGTGAAATCAGATGCAATGTAAAAATATACCCCTGACATATAAAGTATATAATTAGCGATGTATATGTTGAAAGAGACTATAATTATGTCTTCTGGGTTAGAGTAAAACTGTTTATTGGGATGTATAACATAACTTTCACATAATAGTATTGCTGATAATCAATTATATGCAGATTACCTTACGTGATCATTTCAGTTTTTAGATTACTTTTAATGTCAATGTGGTAGTAGTACAATTTGAGTAAAGGTTATATTAATTACTTCAGCACTCTTAACTCTAAGTTAACACAGTTTGTTTGGCAAGAAGTACTGCAATATGCTAAATGTCTAGTTCTTAATGGCATTCCATGTAACTCCAACTCTACTCCTGCTGTTAACTGACTCATTTTTGTAATTGAGTTAAATTGCCACCATCTGCAAGAGGGTTAAAATCTTTTAATAATGAACATTTGACCCAGTGTTTCCCACAGTAATAACTGCTGATATTAAAATGCAGAATTGATAAGGCGCACATTGGAGGAAAAACATCCCTCACAAAATAACTGTGAACAAATACACATGCATATATCACTCTGTCTACCTAGCCAGTGGATTATTGTTTAAACATCACTTATGGTTTCATGGATACAATTTCTAATATGAAAAGTTATGAGGAAAATTAAATTGATAAAAATATGGCAAACTTATTGCATCCAGGAAATAAATCTGAATCTTCAAAAAAGAACTAGATAAATTCCTAGAGGATAGATCCATCGATGGCTATTAGCCAGGATGGTCAAGGATGGTGTCTCTAGCTTCTGTTTGCCAGAAGCTGGGAATGAGTGACAGGGAACGGATCACTTGTTGATTACCTGTTCATTCCCTCTGGGGCACCTAGCACTTGCCACTGTTGGAATACAGGATACAGGGTTAGATGGACCTTTGGTCTGACCCAGTATGGCCGTTCTTATGCTCTTAATCCACTCACCTGGGATTTTAAATCAGACTTTTGGGAGTTGTGCACCCAGCTTCCCCACTGAATTTCACAGGGAGCTGTGCAACTAAGTTCCTTAGGCCTTTTTTAAACACCCCAGTCCAGAATACTAAATCAAACTGAAGAAGAGCTTTGTCTCTCTCACCAACCGAAGTTGGTCCAACAAAAGACACTACCTCCCTCACCTTCTCTCTCTAATATCCTGAGACCAACACAGCTATACCACTTCATAAATTAAAAAAAGTAAAATTCTATATTATATCTAATCTATCTGTACTTAAGTCATCATCATAGGCCATGATCCTCAGCTACAGCCAAGGCCAGATTTTGCGGCTTGGAGATGTTAGCGTGCATAGCTTGCTTTTGTGCACTCTTCCATCCCAGTCCCCAGCATAACTCAGGTCAGCTTGCTGGCTGTTCTTAGTACCCTCAGCTGTCAATGGCCCTAAGCTGCTTGTGGCAGCCAATCAGCAGCTAAGATTAGGACCATCCTGGGTATACTCTCTTTCCCCAGCCCTATACAGCGGCCTCAGTTGGGCTGCAGTGATAACGGCATAGGAACCGCTTTGGTGGCTCTACACTACCATGGTTCTGCCTCTTGGGGAGATCCTCTCTCAGCCCAGTAATTCAACTTTAGGATTGCTGTTGAATGGTGCAAAATGCCCTAACACAGGGGAGAACCTGGTCCATAGTAACTAAGCACAGTTCTCAGGAGAAAAATATTGTGCTTGCACCTCAACCCAAAGCAGGGAGTTAAATTGTGCCATTTTGGTAAAGTCCTTTATTGGGAAAGTGTGGAACTGCACTACTTTTAGGGGAAGCGTGTCTGCTACAGCTGCGTTTATGATGAAGTAGTGTTCTCTCCTCTCCCTGCCTGCTCTTTGTGCTGGCGCAGAAGAGAGGACAGAGCCATAGCTTCACCTCCTCCATGCCACTCTCCTATCCCTTTGAGGGAGAATGCATCAATAGGTCTGCCAAAGGCAGCAGTCCCTGTTCTCTCCCAAGCATAGAGGCTGTAACCATTCATGGCCCTTGTGTAGGAGTGTTATCCCTTCTCTGATACACACACCTGTAGAAGTGCCTGGGACAATCTGGCCCACAGAATCTAGTACACAGAAAAACATTATGATAAGATTTTTACATACCAAATGAATGATTTGGCAAGCTGCTGAGGTTTTCTGGTAAAATTTCCAGCGAATCTGATGCATTAATTTTATGGACACTGAAAAAATGTTCATCTCTCTCTCTCTCTCTCTCTCTCCCTCAGGCACATACACAAAGAGAGGGAAAGTGAACAAAGAGTAATGTCTCCCTGAAAAGTGCTATGTGTGACAGGCTGTGATTTCCCTTTGAAAATAAAGGCTACAATTAGATCAAACACAAGTCATTATTATTTCAACATGACTGGGGGTTTCTGTGAAACATTACCATTTCAGACTCCTCAGAGAGTGGAAATGGGTTGAAGGTTATGAGACACAGGTAATAGGTACTCTGAAGATTTTTGTTTTAATAAAACCCCTGGTAATGAGTACATTATTGAAGAAACTCACCTCGATCAAAGATATGGACTCTGTTTAATAAAAAAGGGTCTGTTTAGACAATTTAAACCCATATCAAATAATTGTAGCCAGTGATGAGCTCCCGAAATCCTAAGAACCGGTTCCCTACCGGGTTCTCGGTGGCACTTCGGCGGCGGGGGGGTCTTCACTCGCTCAGGGTTTTCGGTGGCAGGTCCTTCACCTGGAGCGAGTGAAGACCCCCCCGCCACTGAAGTGCCGCTGAAGACCCGGTAGGGAACTGCGCAGTAAGTACAGTACAAGCCTCACCCCCACTCATCCGACCCCAACCCAGGTCCTGCCACTGACTGCTCCCCTCAGAACCTGCAAGTTTCTCCTTTCCCTCCTCCCCCACTGGGGTAGCAGTAGCAGCCAGGGGCTCTGGGGGCTATTTAGAGGGCCAGGGCTCCCCTGCTTCTACTGCCCCGGCCCTTTAAATAGCTGCCGGAGCCCTGGGGAAGCAGCGGGGTTCTGGAGGCTATTTAACAGACTGGGGTGGCAGAGGCAGCTGGAGCCCCAGCCCTTTAAATAGCCCCTGAAGCCCCCCACTATCCAAGGGCTCTGGGGGCTATTTAAAGGCTCGGGGTTCTCCTGCTTCTACCACCCCGGTCCTTTAAATAGCTGGAGGAGCCTTGGAGTAGTAGCGGGGCTCTGGCGGCTATTTAAAGGGCCGGGGTGGTAGAAGCAGGGGAGCTCCAGACTTTTTAAATAGCCCCCAGAGCCCTGCAGCCCTACCCCAGGGCTCCAGCAGTGGGGCCCTGGAGGCAATTTAAAGGGCCTGGGGCTACAGCCCCTGCTGGGAGCCCCAGGCCCTTTATATTGCCCCCCCACCCCAGCGAAGCTGCGCCAGTCCCAGGGGCGGCTCCAGGCCCCAGCAGGCCAAGCGCGTGCTTGGGGCGGCATGCCGTGGGGGCGCTCTGCCGGTCGCACGGCAGGCGGCTCCGGTGGACCTCCCACAGCCTTGCCTGCGGAGGGTCCGCTGGTCCCGCGGCTTCGGTGGAGCATCCGCAGGCACACCTGCGGGAGGTCCACCGGAGCCGCGGGACTGGCGACCGGCAGAGCGCCCCCCGCGGCGTGCCGCCGTGCTTGGGGCCCCTGCCACCCCACCCCTTTAGCAAGCAGTTCTACACCGACTTCTAAATTTAACAACTGGTTCTTGCGAACCGGTGCGAACCGACTCCAGCTCACCACTGATTATAGCTCTTTTAAAAATCATTTCAATGCTTTTTCAGCTTCAAGTTTATTTTAGTGAAGACTAGAAATATTTCAAGATCCTTGTTAAAAGCTGGCAGGAAAAAAACCCTCCAAACAAATCACAGAACCTAATGCAGCTTCTGGGGCACCTCTGTTTTCCTTGATGGTTAGTAGTGGAGCATTAAAGGTCTTATAATTACAAGCCTATGTGTTTTGGCTGAAGCACATAGCACCAAATTAGCTTTTAAATAAGAAGAAAAAAAGTCCTTGGTGTATCTTGAAAATGATTTATGAACATTTAAAGCACTGAATCATTACATCAATATAATGTATAGCACATCTAACTTCATGTTCCTGAACAATTTGGTTCTAAAAATAATAGTTTACTCTGCCACCTAGATTGGTGGAAAGAGAGGTCTTTCCATTTACTGGAAGATGAAGCAGCCTGTATTAGCAGAACAACAGAAGATTGAGCCTGAACAATTGATTTTCTTTCTCCTTCTGCTAGAAACTAGAGTTGCTTAAAAAAACAAACTCTGAACATAAAAACTTTTAAAATAAATAAATATGCTATCTAGAGATTATTAATACAGCCCAGATGTCCACCTTACAGAAAGTAAAGAGATTCCTCCCCCAAATCAAGAATCATATGAAACTTCTGTATGTCCTACTTTTTAAGGTCTTACAGACATCACAGCAAAACACTTCTATCATTAATACAGTAGATTTTGGGGTTAGTGCTTATCTGTCCATATAGATTAAAATTACTTCATAATTATTCTAATTGGTGCTGAGGTGTTTACCATCTGTGCTGATCAGAGGTCATTCTGTGGATGTCTGATGTTTCTAGCGATAGGAGCTTTTTAAATGCCACTCAGTTTCAGGTAAAGAAATGTATAGATTGTTGAAATGCTAGCTTGAGCCAGTTAGAACCTGACTAACCTGTCTTGGGATCAAATACCCACAAAAATCTTACAATATCAATTTTTGTTTTTTATTGTGTAAGTTCTTTATTTAGAAAATTCATTGTTTTAAGTATCTGGATGTACTGATCATTTGGTTATAATGATCACAATAAGAGCTACAAAAATATTGTTCTTTATAATAGGACTCCACAGTACCTCTGATACCTTCCTCATGGTGAAAATGAATTCCATACATTTTCAAGTTCCTTTAACCAGTCTTCCAAATGATATAGAACTATTATTTTTTTTGCCTTTCTTGCAATGAATTTTATATTCACTGTTTGGTTTGACAATTAAAAATGCAATTATGCTTCACAAACTGTAGTAGATGGAGCATAACCTTGATATCAGTTAACTCTACCTCTTACCATTTCTAATGCAGGGGTGGACTTGAATCAAAGTCAAGACACCCAGTCGAAGTTTTGCATAATTTTTAGTATGCTGATATTGTTGGATATTTCAATAAGCTGTATTAATAATCAAATGGGGTCAAAAACACATTAGGCGCTCCTGTTGTATGCAGTGACAATGTTGCCTAGAAGGCTACAGGGAACCTTCCCAGGTTGACATGGGAGGTAATCTCTTCCACATCTCTAAGTCTTCAGCACAGTTAGCCTGGAGGAAACAGTTGCTATAGCTGCATTTTTATCTGTTCACTTTACATGCTGCCGGATATCGCCAGGTGTCACTTTTTCTCTCAACCAAGGCTTCAGAAAGGTGCTCCCTTTGTAAAACAGAACATTTTAAGCTGCCCGTGGAAATGCTAAGTGTCCTCACAGCCTCTACATGCAGCCAAATAAACATGCATAAAAAATAAAGTCATCTTCAGGGCAGTAAAAGAATTTTCTCCCTAGTAAGAATCAGAAAGTTTCTTTCAAATATTCCCTTTTGCTTTCAAAAGGTGCCTATCTAAAGTATGTCTTTGCCTTAAATATTAAGATATGGGAGATTATTTTAGGACCATTTCATTGCTTCCCAAAGAAAAACCTGCAGGGGACCAAAGAAGGACGACAAAAATCAGTGAATTTCCCCCGGCAGAGTTTTCCTTGCACTATTTCCTCAAGTAGGTGCAGCTGGGGAGCTGTGGATTTTGGAGGCTTTGCTCCTTCCCAGCTGGGGACCCATGGTCAAAGGGCCTGTTTCATGTGGGGGAAGGAATTGTCCTTTCAGGGTTGGCTGTGGGTTCATTGTACCTTCATCCCATCTAGCACCTGGGACCTACCGGAAGCCACACTGACAGTCTGTGGTACCTTGCAGCAGCTCAGTAGCAAAAGGCAGCCAAAGCTCAAATCTGTACTACCTCACAGACATATCTATGCACATATCCAGAAACTGGCCCCATGGAGAGCAGCACATTGCAGGCTCAGCGCTTCTGTAGACTTTAGAGGATGGAGCAGGGAGAGAGAACTGTGGGATCTGGCCCTTTGTAGTAAATAAGAGGTGGCTGCCAGTCCCCTTGCTGCTCTCAGTCTTTTGACACACACCTTACTGTCAATTTCCAACTCCAGACACAAACATGGAAGTTCCAGGAGGAGGCTCTCTTGCAAGGGCCAGACACAATTACAGTCCTTGTGCTCTCTTGAGTACAGGGACTGCTCCCTCCCATCACCCAACCCAGGGGCACAAGACATTCCACAGAGGGGCCAGAGGGTGGAGAATGTGGGGCCATGGCTCCACTGACTCCTACTTCCCTACTACACCAGCCAAGCATGGAGTGGGAAGCACACTGCCCCTTTCTAAGGGATGGTGCAGGATGTACACACACCCTGGGAGCTCCAAGAGGGATCATGCATCTTCTTTACAGGGCACTTTTCCCTGAATCCCGAATAAACAGGATGTAAACCCTAGGTGCTGACCACTTATGGTCACTGATGACCCTATAGGGCTTTGCCACAAAAACGAGGCTGTTAGCCCCGCTATCCCACACACTTCCAATCTGGGTAATTACTTTCTGCCTCACTAAATTCACTCTGCAATTTCAGGTGGATATATTGTTAATTTCTTGCCCTATATATTTGTGGAGTGCTATTGTACTTTGTGTAAAAGCTGCCACATTCCCCCCTAGACCAGGGCCCTAGAGAGGGGACAGAAGAGGAATCACTGCTGCAGCTCCCTTCCCTCAGGCCTGCAAGGGGAAAAAGCAGATTTTCTTGCCTAAGATCCCTGCAGGCAATTATTTTTGGAGTTTGTACTAAGGTAAAGGCACAATGAAAGAGTGGAAAGGGTGGGGGAAATGAGACGTGTTTCTGAGTTTTGATAGGTATTTGGAAAGAACAGACAGAAAAAGAAGAAGCAAGCATGGGAGTAGAGAAGAGAGACCAAAAAGGGGATGTGCTTTGTGATGCTTCTCAATGAAAGGATCAATACAAATGCAAATAATTCTAATAGCAAGTAATTTGAATAATTAAACTCAATTTATGAAATATACTAGCAAATGCAACTTACACACATTTTAAAATATTGTTCAATCATTTACATATGTAAACAAATTCAGTGTACTTGTTAAATAAATCAGACAGAGAGAGCACTAAACATAACTGTCAATATATGTCCGCTCTCTCTATGGGACACTGAAACTGCTCTGAAGGTGAGATAGCAAGCTACTCCTGAAGCAAAGAGTGTCTTGTAATGGAAACTTCAATGTTGGAATAGTTTCTTGTATATTTCAACTAGCTTCAAGAAGCTATATTTCAACTAGGTCAAGAATGTGTAAAATAAATGTTAAAATTTAAACGTTTTGTAAGATGTGATTCTGATAGCTAAGGGCATATTGTACATCTCAGGAACCTCCTATCATCCTTCTTAGCTTTGAAATAAAATGTAGGCGCAACACGTGCACTAGGAAAAATAGGAGGGGGTGGTAAGAGGGAGAGTGGCAGCTCAAAGTGAATGTAGAGGTGAAAGTCACATTCCTGTCAAACCAGCCATGATTCGGAAGGCAGAATCATACTTGGGGAGTAGATATCTTCCTTAGCAGTGGCCAGAAAGAAAAACATCACATATACTTCACTGTCTTTTATCTTCACTACCACAAGGGAAAGCTTTCCCCAAAACATATTAATGTTAAAGGTCAAATTTTCAAAAATGGACTTTAAAAATAGCATGCACTTTCATCTGTATATGTAATATCCACATTTGCACACTGGCATATGAATGCACAAAAGGGAAAGCAAAGGATTTGGATGCAAAGCAAGAACTGGACAGTATTCCTGAATTTGACACACACTTTTGGTAAGACTTTGGACAAGTCACTTAGGTAAAAATTTTCAAATACGGGGGACTAAAGTTAGGCAGCTAAATAACTGGCTGGTTATCAAAGGTGCTCAGCACTAACTATTCTTACTGAAATTAACATACGTAAGTAACTTTGTCTCTTTAGGTAACTTTAGGCTTCCAAGTTCGAAAACGCTGGCCTTAATGTCTCTGTGCTTTAGTTTTTCCATCCATAAAACACATATGAAAATACAAACATATGTTGAAAGTGTTAATACATTAATCTGTGTAAAGTCCTTTGAGATCCTCTAATAGAAGGCACTATAACAGTGCAAAGTATTGTTTGCACACACAAGTTTTCACACAAACACAGGTTTTGCAAGTGATGCACTTTTGGGGCACAAATTTTGGAGGGCTTTTTAGAAGAATTGCGTTATAAAATGTCATTATATGATTATTTGTTTTGTATTTGTGAAAGCAAATTTCATTTGCCTCCCCACTCTTGGGAGAGAAGGGAGTCAGCCTTCTGTATGTATAGCCATTCACTGGCAACAGAACATGAAATAACTCTCAGCACCAAGTCCACTTCATGAAAATCTCTAATACTGAATGATATTTACATTGCATTTTCAAGCTTTCTTGTCTGTAAACAGTCCAGGGAAATTTTATCCTTAAGATTTTTATATCTATGCAACTTAAAATAGTAAAGAAATAATAGTTTTTGAAGTGTCAGATATGCGTGAGCTAGCCATTTTCTAACACTACCCCTTGGCGCTGCTTTAGAATTATTATGAACTAGTAGCTCAGTCATTCACTTGCCTTCAAAACTAAATATATTGCATTTCATTTTACTCCCTTGGCATCAGAGAGGTAGGTGTGGAGTTCCTGCTGAGAGCTTAAAATGCATTCTGTATTGATGGATGACGAGAGAAAATGCAAGCTGTGTGCATTGAGGGGTTAATGCAAAACCTTTTCTAAGTGACACTGAAATAAATAGTTAATCTGTATCACCTCCTGTTTTATTCTTTGTGATACTGTTAATAATAATAAACTTTGCTAAGCATTGGATTGAAGAGGTAATTTCTATGGAGAATCATGGGGATCTAGAGTAATGAGCATGCCAGTGGGAGTCAGTACCTCGAGTTCTAATCCAAGTGCCACTTATTGACTGTATAGGCTTGGCCTAGTCATTGAAGGCCTGAATTTCAAAAGCACAGAGAACTAACAACTACAGTTGAATTCAGGGGGAGTTGCAATTGCTCAGAACTTCTGAAGGGCCCACACAGCACATGCATAATCCCATGCTTAGTCAACAAAATATTTAAGTGTAATGTTGAATGTGCATAAGTGCTTTTGCAGAACTGGGGCTATAATAAAGCTTTTTTTTTTCTCCCTCTGAATCTGCTTCCCATTTTGCAGAATGGGAATAATAATATTTTCTTACCGACTTCACAGGGGCTTGAGAAGATTATTTAACATTTCTATAGTGCTCTGAAAAATGGGAAGTGCTATCTATAGACATGATACATGTAACTTTTACAAGAAACTATATTGGAATATAGCTACAATTACTCTCCACTTAGCATAAAGCACTTTCTTAGCAACATGTTTCCAAGCTTAAATATTCCTTAGGCTCCCTGGAATAGAGAGAGAAAACATTATAAGGTCTTTAATGTTGAGTCCAGAGTTAAAAAATAAATCTTGCTATAAATAAAATATCCCAAACAAATTCAAAGCAATCTATTGGAGAGGGGAAGATGAATGAACTGTTTCATGAAAGATGCCTTAACTAGTCCAAACAGACTATCTGTTATGCATTTAACAAATAAGACTGTTTTATTATTTGATTAGCAGATAATCGTTATTTATAGAAGTACTTACTTTCGCCTTTCTGCCTCAAATTTACTCAACAGTTTCCGAAGACCACCATTCTTAAATCCCTGATAATGTGCTGCAGGGGCTCCCACTGTGATGACATCATACAGAGCATCTGGAATGGGAATAGACAAGTACTGAGATTTGCATGCGCATCCACATGTGCAGGGCATGGCTGCACTGTTGAATCCACTCTACAGGAGATGGAGGGACTGACTCTGAATAATTTACTAGGAATAACTGAGAACAGGGTCACAAGGAGGCAGAGAGAGCTAACCAATCTTTCCACACAGCCACGTGCACACCTAACCAACTTAGAATTTTATCTGATGTATTGCTACCTTAATGATATGCCACAGTGTAGAACAATATGTCCTAGCTCCGTAGTTTACTAAGGTACAATGCAAACTGGCCTTTTGTGTATTTCACTTTATAGTGTCTTAGGTCGTTTAATTTGCAGTCAAGTTGAAATCCATAGATATTATAGCCAGAAGGATCATTATAATCAACTAGTTTGACTTCTCTCATAAGACTGGGCACAGAATTTCACCCAGTGATTCCTGCATCAAGCCCATGACTTCAAGCTGAGCTAGAGTATATCCTTTTGAAAGACATCTAATCTTGATTTAAGGACTTCAAGTGACAAAGAATCCACCACATTCCTAGGTAAATTGCTCCAATGGTTAATCACCCTCACCATTTAAAATCTGCACCTTATTTCTAATTTGTTATTTATTTAGCTTCAGCTTCCAGCCATTGGATTTTGGTATACCTTCTGCTTGCTAGATTAGAGAGCCTTCTCCTATCAGGTATCAGAGGGGTAGCCATGTTAGTCTGGATCCGTAAAAGGCGACAAAGAGTCCTATGGCACCGTATACACTAACATGTATTGGAGCATAAGCTTTCATGGGTGAATACCCACTTTGTCAGATGAATGTACATGAAAGCTTATGCTCCAATACGTCTGTTAATCTATAAGGTGCCACAGGACTCTGTCACTTTCTCCTGTCAGAAATCTTCTCATATAGGTACTTACAGACTGTAAGCATGTCATTCACTGCCATTTAATATTTTAAAGTGAAAAATTCTATGTACTTGCTTTCTTTTAAACTCTTGTGGAGTCCACATGGATTTCTTCTCTGTCTTATGGGAAAAGGTGAAAACCTTTAAAACTGCCCCTTTCTGTGTGTACCAGCAGTGAGCTGCAGGCACAATTATCTGCTAGCACAAATTGTAACGAACAGAAATCTGATTTCACCTTCATGTTAGATATCTAACTGCTGTTGTTTACACAAGCATTTAATAATGGCTGTAATTTTGTGCTCCCAGTTGACTATAGGTGTGAAAACTGAGGCCTTTTGGGCCTTTTAAAAATCTGTCCCAAAGGAATCATAAGAGGATCTTTCTCCAGCTAAGACTAGTAGTATCCATTGATAGAGCCTGACATTTAAATTGAAATACAATCCTCTCAGTCTCGAAAGCTATCAGTTTTTAAATATATTCAGTTTATGGCTCCAAAACATGTCTTTTTTTTGCATTCTGATGACAAAATGTCCCTATAAGCAAGAACACTGCATAAATGGACTGTATTTTATTTGTGGAGCTGAGTTTCAAAGATGATGCATTCAAACTGATTTTACATTGATGTGTGGTTGCTCTTCAGAACTCATTTAAAGCAGAAGTGAAATAATGTCATTAGCTTTTGGTGAGCTCCAGGATTTCTAAGTAGTCCATTCATTGCAGGCCCACCATAGTTTTATCTGTAGTATATAATCTTAGGTTATTAGAGTTCCACTACTATACATGACAGTAAAATCCAGATCCTCAAAAGTCTCTAGGTGCTTAACTCCCACTGATTCCTATGGGAGTTAGTCACCTATATATCTCTGAGGACCTGGAGCCAAGAACAATGGTGACTTTAAAACAGAAGAGGACGAAACTGTGAGGTTAACTGGATAATGGCATCTGAATTTTTTTTATAGATAACTCATGACATATGTAAAAGGGAAGCATTCAAAAGTCTAAACCCCAGTGGTTTTGCTTTATTTTATATTGAAATCAAGTCAACACCCATGTTGGTCACTAATGAGAGCTCACAATACTTTGTATGACCATAAACCATTTTGTAAATTCTCATCTCAGTTATTTCAGAGTAAGTTGTGATAAAGGGTGTAAGTCATCAAATAGTCTCTTGTGTATACCTGCAAAACTGGTGAAGCATGGGGATATTTGAAAATACATCTTAAAATTATTATTTTTGAATGTGAGAGAAGGGAATACAAAGGAGTAGGAAATAAAGAATGGTGTATTTAAATCCCATTACTTTCATAAAGCTATTTACACATATAAAATATCCATCTCAAGCCTCTGAAAACTTATAACATTAAAACAGTAATATCACTTACAAATTAAGACCTTCCTATCATCAAAAGAAAACTCCTCCCCAAGCAGAAATACAAACTGTTACACTCAATCATTTACTGTCAAGCCAAAATTTGAAATAAAAAGATGTCTTACAACCCACTTGAAAGGTCAGCAAACAAGCTTTATAAGACCAGTTCCAGAGCTCAGGGCCTCCTCTCCCAAATCTAGTCCAGCTATAGCAACTGCATTAGCAGTTCTCAACTGTTAGGATGATGTGTAAATTCACACATTGCTTCACAGAGCACAGTCAATACTTCATATTACAAGCAGATGCAAACTATAAGCCTATTTTGAATATACTTGCAATCTCAGCTGGTTGAAATTTAAAAATAAAGTTCACGAAAAAAATTGAAACTTTCAAGGTGTTTTCATTTTGCAAGGTTCAAAATAGACCCATATAGTTTATTTTTTCATGAACATTATTGAAAGCACTGACTAATGTTTTTGTTTCCCAAAAACAGGTAGTGGTAAATAATGCTGATAATATCTTCAATATAAATTTCAATTAAAATATAACAAATTTCTAATTTTTCTTTTTTTGTTATGCAAAAAGACAACTGTTTACAAACTTTTTCAGTTCCAGGGGCCATTTTTCTACAAATCAATTAAGTGAGCAATTGCTTTTTGAACTACTGGAAACTTTCTGCTGGTTTTCAAAGAGACTGTAGGTTCTTGTAAAGCTTACTGCAGTAGTACAGCCTAGAGATCACAAAAAACATCAATATTTACAACATCCATTCTACATCCAAAAAGAAAGGTCCCAATCTCATTGCCAAACTTAGAAAAACACACTCCTGACCATTACTGCTACCAGAACATCGCTTGGTGCTCGGGGAGACACTGAAGCAGCTAGTTACTAGATTCTGTGAATGTATACAAAGACACTATCACAGCAATTCATTAGTGCAAGCCTTGATTCTCAGGAATGTGCATATTTCTGAATGGTATAAAGGCTAACATCTTCCTCTTCATCTCTTTCAAAGGGAAAATCTATTAAAATGTGGTGGTTCTATTCCATATGATTGATTTCCTGTGAATGTATGAGTCAGGTATTGTTGCCCTTTGGTGTATCTTATTTTCCATTTCTGTTCCCAATGCTGTTGCTGGGTTATAGCACTGATAGGAAAGTAAATAAAAGCTGCCACAATAGATAGACACAGCTCCTGCAGGATCATAATAAGAACAAAATAAAGTGTTTGCAAATAAATTTGACAGAGAATGAAATTTTTTTTGGCTTCAGTGTTTGTTACATTGGAAATTTAAACATATATGTATAGTATATTAAATGGGAGTATTCATTAGAGGTCTAAACCAAAGCTCAGTGAAATCCAGCCCTAAATCATTATAAACAAGCACACACACGTCACATGGAAAGCTACATTTTCAGACATGAGTGATTTAATTGCATCTGTAATATTTGTGTACAAATAGGAATTTGGGGTGAAATTTGCCCCATAGAGGTAATGCAAATAGAGGTAATGCAAGGCCTATGCAGCACTAAAATCCCACAAGCGCTATTTTGTGTGTTTAAGTATCACTTTTTAGTAATACACAGGTTCTCTGCACAAGCGTGAGTTTCACCCTCTTTGCATGAAGATTAGATAATTGTGCAAATAAGCCACTCAAATGCCCAATAAACATATGCAAATGTGGAGTATTTTAGTCGCTCATATTTGAAAATGTGGCTCTAAGAGTTTGCAAGGAGAGCTCATTTGTCGTGTAGATATATAAAATTTAAAAGTATGGTATAATGTCACCAATTTTGCACAAATTTGCATTTGTAAGTGCCATCAAACATTCCTCCCACATAATCTCCAGCCTCTCAAGAACTGAGTTTGGGCATCTTAGAATTAAATACTAAGACACATTTGATAGATGGAATTAAAACCTGCCTTTTATCAAAATATTAAAGAAGTCTGACAGTTTCAGGGTTAATGACAGTTTTATGATTCATCAGCTTGTTTAATCACTAGCTCTATTAATGTTTACATGCTAATTTGTTTCTGAAAACCTCTTAAGAACATCCTGGATTCCCTCTGAAACATGACAAGTGAATCATAAGATGAGGAAAGATATACTGGAAGTCAAAGTGCAACTTAGCACAAAAAGGTTAGTAGGTACTACATATTGCTTGGAGCATATATTTGACGCAAGCTGTAAGTCTTTAGTGCTTGTCAAATAAAACCTGTTTCAATGAACATCATGCACTTTGATAGCTGGATATGATATGTGTTCAGGAAGTATTATGCATACATGGGTATAAGCATATCCTGATTCTCAAAGGTTTATTAGTATATATTATTTGTATTGCGTGTGTGTGGGGGGGTGCTATTGGCCCCAGTCGGGATTGGGGCCCCATTCCATACAAACACAGGATAAAAAGATTATCTCTGTCCCAAAGAGCTTACAAGTTAAAGTCCCAATGTTGCAAAGGGATACATGTAAGCAGACCTCTGCCCCTAGGCAGAGTACCATTAATTTTGATGCACGGTATCTTTGCAGGGTCAGCATTTTACATCTGTAATTTTAATTCAGATTAATGGGAACTACATACCTAACTTCCATCTCATTCAGATGAGAAAAATCTTACAAAAAACCCTCCTAGAAACAACAAAAAAAGAGATAAGAATGTTTGGAAATTATGCCTAAGAAAACTTAATCCACTCCTTTAAAACTAAATCAATTTTAGAAGAAGAGTCTAACAGTTGTCTGCTTGTCATAACTCACAAGCTAAGTGGCATCAGGCAGGTAATAGAAGATGGGAAACACTAAGAAAAATCCAGGTACTGCACAAAAACAAACAAACAAAGAAGTTTATTGTTGATTCAATATGTGGTGCTCTTTTTTCAAAGTCACTGTTTAAAAATATATCTACACAGTGTTGTGCTGCTGAGGGGGTGCTTTCATCTGAGACATAAAATTAAGGTTCTGAGCTCTTGTGGATTTTAAAAGATTGATCGAGCTTTCACAGGATATTGCCCACATTCAAATTTGTGTACTTATAGCCTGCCTATCCAAATCCCTTGTGTGGTTTCAGTAAGATACTTTATTCTTCATTTCTTGTATTAAATTGTTGTGTGGTTTGCTGTTAAACAGTAAACAATTCCCACATTCCAGCCAAAGGGTTGATGCTCATCCACAGTGGTAAGTGATTATAATTTTATAGTTTGTACAGTTAGTAGAGGTCAAGTACTTTGGGTTCTGTTTAGAGTCAATGTACCAGGAAAATGTTAGACCCTTCAAAAGTGTGATTTTTGCATTTGTATTGCAATTTAGAACAAAATGTCATCAATTTATCAATGTACTGATATCAATTGATCAGTAAGCCTTGACTTCCTTACTTTAATTCCATTAAACATATCTTTTACCTGTATAAGATGATGCTAAAAATTATATGCAAGCAGTACAGGTAAGGTATTCTGTACTAAACACAGACAACTGACATATGACACAAAATTACACCTTGTGTTGCGTGGGTTACCTTTGTGGCACCTCTTGTGGCCCATCAAGGCACAACACACTCAGCTGCAGGTCTCTGCTGGTAGGTGACTGTCTCCAAAGCCAGGGCTAGGCATAAGCAGACTAAACAATTGTTTAGGCCCCCAAGCACTCAAGGGGAGCCCCTATTCACTTTTATTATGTGTTTTTGGGTGGGGTATTCCTCCTTAGGGCCCCCAGTGGGCTAGCATCACCTCTGGCTGTCTCTGTGAGATCCTAGATAACAGACCCTCTGGTCAAGGCATGCTTCTCTGCTACCCATTCCAGGGTATTAAGATCCAAAGGAAATCCGGGACAAAACCCCCCACAACTCAGAACACAGTGGTCCAACAAACCTTTGGTGAGACCCCGTCTTTCTGTTTTAGGCTTATCTCCAAACAGCCCATGCTTCTGCTGATTCTTCTAGGTGCTTGTCATCCATGCTAACGGGCTCATCTGGCTGGGAAGGCAGCTCAGTCTATGGACTGCAATTAGGCTTCTATCCCATCAAGAGAAGCAGAGCTCTGCTCTCCTCCCTGGTCAGTCCTGCACAGGGCTAGGTCTCCCCTTTTAACTCCCCTTTCCAAGCCTGATATTTGAGGCAGTGGGGGTGGGGCCACTGAGTCTACAGGCTACCTCCCATTGCCAGTATGGGGCCTATCTATCCCCCACCCCTTTTAATACCCTGTGGAGGGAATATGAAAACTTTCTATATTTTCAATAGGATCTGTGGTTATTTGCATTTGGTGCTCTCACTGGTCTGGTTAGTAAGCTAAGAAAAAGTTATTGCTAGTTATTACAATACATCTACACAATGAAATAGGATGAAAAATTAAGTCAGTGGTCTAGGAGCACCTGAAGATTACTGGAGGTTATTTAGTTTGTCATTATGAGACATGACCAGTGGTGAGCTGGAGCCGGTTCCCACAGGTTCCCAAGAACCAGTTGGTAAAATTAGACCTCCATGGAGAACCGGTTGTTAAAGGGCCAGGGGGTGGGCAAAGAACTCCGGTTCGCGGGCCGGACCATCCTGTTGCTCTCAGGATTCCCAGCTGGGGAGGCTGAAGCTCCCCTGGCCCTTCCCCCGCTTCCCCCCAGCTGCAGCGGGGCCAGCCGCTGGCATCAGCTGGGCAGCTCAGCTGAGCTCCAGAGTCGTCCTGCTGCTTTGAGCTGCGGGCAAGGTAAGGGGGGAGGGGTCTGCAAACTCTAGGGCTGCCGGGGGGGGCAAGTGGGGCAATTTGCCCCAGGCCCTGCAGGGGCCCCCGGCCCTACGAGTATGTCTCCCCCTGCCCCAGCCCCTCCCCTGCTCCCCCCCTTAAATCAGAACTTTTTATAGGGAACTGGTTGTTAAGATTTTGGCAGCTCATCACCGGACATGACAGCATTAGTTCTGCTTTATTACAGCAGAGCTGTATATTCATTTATTTATTTACACATTGGGAAATTAGCTTTATAGATAAGTTTTGGTAGACGCAGGTGCTGCCTTGATTTATTTATATTTAAATCTATAAAAAATGCATCTAGCATGAATGTCCCTAAGCACCTGATCATCATTTAAAAAGATTAAACAATATAGTAGCCAAGTCAGACAAAAATTTTCTTGCCACCTAATATTAAATACTCCTAGGAGGATTCTGTGCCAAAAAATTCAAAATTCTGCAAAATGCTGCATATTTTATTTGTCAAAATAATGCAATATAATCACACCAGTTTCAATTGTTTTAGTCATTTATTTAAACTACAATACAGAAAAAAGTTACAATAACTGTCCATCATTTCCTAAACACATGAAACTTAAGTTACAAACACTTGGTAAGTAATACCCTGCATTCCAGTTATAATCCTGGATGTCCATTAAAATTACATTACAGAACACCAAACATTAAAAAAAAAAGTAGAATGTCATTTTAAATTGCTCAGACTTTCACACATGCAAGTCATACACTTTTGCTAATCATTGTCCTGGTCCTGGCTGGGTACTTTAGGAAGTGCTTGGTTCTGATTGTCCTGACATTTTATTGACTTGGTAAATGCTTTATTTGCCCTCAAAGTCTTTTTTTTAAAATGGGTAAGTAAAATAAATCCTGAGCTGCAATCTAACCCCATTGTGCCACTTTGGCACAGGAAAAAAGTGAGAAAGAACATAGATCTTCCTAGCTGAGGATTCCCTTATTGTCATTTATAAGGCTCCGTTACATTACTCTGGCAATGTAGGGGCCTTAAAATTTTCACAAGTTTTATGATCCTGGGGGAATTGACTGAGAATGGGAACAGTTAACTAACAATAGGAACATTAACAATGTTACTACGTAGGCAGGCTGCTACATTTGTGCCTCAGACAATGAGATCAATTAACTAACAGGCAGGCTGCTACATTTCTGCCACTAGCCTGCATCGTGCACAATAAAAAGCCTTACCCTTCCATGCCAGCAAGCTGCAGTAGCAAGCAAGAGGGACAGAGTCTCTCTTTCTCTCTCTTTTGTTGGCACGCATGTATGCCCAGCCCGCATCCCTCCCCCCCACACCCGGTGATCAACCACACAGGCATGTATACACAGCCCACCTCCCCCATCTCTGAGGCTGCTCCAGGCACGCTGGAACAGACGCGCTCCCGGCGAAGAGGTGCATGTCCCCCGTCAGATTTTTTTTGCCTTTTTCTGTGTGGGGGGCACAGAAGAATGCTGACCATATGAATTCTGCCCCACCTTCACAATCAGCAGTGACTCTCAGCCAGTGAAGTAAAACAGAAGGGGTTATTAGTCATTGGGAACACAGCATAGAACAGATCTTGTTAGCAGAGAAATTAGGACTATTCATCAAAGTCCATCTTAGGGGGATCCAGAGCACAGGGTTTCCCTTCCACCCCCAAGTCCCAACAGGAGACTGACCAGCTTCCAGCAGTCCAGCCTCAGTCACACCTAGCTGCCCTCCTCCTTCCTGTGTCTCCTTCCTGGGCAAACAGGTCACCTGGCCTCCACCTCTCACTTGGTCCTCGAACACCTCCAGCTGATTCTTGCAGAGGATGGGCCCTGACTATCAGTTGCCAAGATACAGAGCGTTGCCCATTGTCTGTGCTCAGGCAGCCAGATGGCAGACACATCTTCCCTCCAGGGGCCTCTGCAAGTATCACAAACCTTTGTCCCACCACCTAGATACTTGAGTAACACTTAAGGGAAACTGAGGCGCACACACATTATTCAGGGAAACATGAACAACATTCCCACTTTGTCACACACTCTGTCAATGAAGTTAGAGTGATGAGAGACAACCTAAAAATAAGCAAGGGAAAGAAAACTTCCCAGAGAACATCTCACATCACATTGGAAATTAACACAAATTATCATCAGAGAAACCAACTCTTATTTAAAATCCCATCACCTTAGCCCTATATCCTGACTCTACCAAGCGTCGATCTTTAACAAATCCCTTCATAACATACTATCTCAGCAAATCACTTCCCAATGCAAAAATGATCATACACACTTTCTGTAAAATAAGCCCCACAACTAGTTCAATAATGAGTGTGAAACCACATTATAATACCAAACAACTCATTGGTAGCTCAAGGGAAATCACAACAAAAATAAAAATCCTACAGCTGAAATCCTTGTTCACTGCAATTCCATAAACACTATCAAAGATTCCATTGTCCCTTTAACTCAAATCTACCCCGCAGGACCCGAGTTTTAGAGGGGCTGAGCATCCACAACTCTCATTGACTTCAACTGTTGCTAGGGGTGTTCAGCATTTGTAAAAATACGGCCCCCTACTATCACTAATTATTCATCTCAGAAATAGACCCTTATTAAAACAGAATCCTTCCGATTTCTCTAAAGGAACTTAGTAGCAACTGCTTAATTTCTCAAAGCCTGTATTCAGTGCCAGAAACTCTCAGCTTCCCCATAGGTCACACTAAGTCGATAGCTGGCAGTTAGTAAAGCCTTAAGACATTTCAGTGGAATTAGTCCTACATCCTTCATAAAGTTTTAATGTTGGGCCAAATCTTTTGATTGTTCATTGATTAGGTTATTGGCTTAGTTTGCCCAGTTAGGACTCTGTAATTTGTTAGGTTCTTGTCTCAAGATCAGGCCCACTATTAGAAGAATTAATGTCAATAGGCATTTTGTCTGAATATGGCCTTCAGGATTTGGCAGATAATTTTGATGGAGAATAAAGGAAAAAATTGGCTGGCCAATGTTATTGTAATAACTTTCTCTGTTACTCAGTATACAAAATATACTTTACAGAAGGTAAACAGTGCTCGTTCTCTCTGCAAACATCTTGTACAAGGAACACTACTGCTTAAATATAGTTTTGCAAGCTTAAAAGAATGGACTCTAACCCCAAGGGCCCATAAACATTAGAGCAAAATGGAAAGTGAAACCCTTTACTGTCACTGGAGCAGCAGGTACTTCTTCAGACTGAATTTTGAAGTTTCATTTTGGTTTTATAATAAAATTTGTGACAGTTGGTCATGTGATAAGCCTTCTGGATGAGGAGGACCATCTGCTGATTGGTACAAACTGCCTTCTCACAGTTACCTATCTGAGTATTTTTGGAGGGGAATATTAGCAAAGTAATATTACCATAGTAATTCAACTGATATATATGCTAAAAAGTTTTGCGTAATTAATATACTAGCCTATAGGATAAGGGCACCCCAATATTATGAGGGTGAGGAAGTTAAGATATGTTACTTTGCTAATATTCCCCTCCAAAAATACTCAGATAGGTAACTGTGAGAAGGCAGTTTGTACCAATCAGCAGTTTGCAACACTTGTGATTATGTCAAAACAATAAATAGTTTTATACCATCTTGTGACTTACGGTTACTGTTAGTTTACTTAAATATGCTCACTCTTTGAGCAATTACTCCTACTCAGGCTATAAGGCCTTATACTTATGCTAACTGCTTAAGCTATTCTTATAGGTCTAGACCTATAGGTCTCTAGCATTCCTGCTATCAATTCCACTCCTTTATCTTATAATTACTGCTATAATTATTACATGACTACAATACTGGTTAATAACACACAATTTATTGAGCGAATTTGATCCTTTTTCTTGTTAATTAATGTAACAGCAACATACTGCATTTGTTAGAAATTTGTACACTGTCTGAAATTGTTTACTGACTATTTTATGCGAACAAATTACAGCCTGTGGTTTACTTGTTAATAGTTTGCTGCAAATATTCCTTTGAATATTCAATATCCATAACCGAATGCTTGAGCTGTGTGACCCCAGGTACATGGTATTGTTTCTATTCCTTGATCAGATGACCTAAACTTCATTTCTGCTTATGTTTTATGATTATATAAATCTCAGCTAAGGTTTAAGAATTCATTTTCCACAAACATTTTAACAAACAAATCTTTCCTTAGATGAATATTGATCAAAAGCAAACAAAACAATTGCAAACAGAGCTTAAGCAAAATTTTCTTTGTAAGGCACTATAATTTTTGTGACTAATTTTTCTCTCTAATCTCTCAGCCCTAAAATCCATGCAAACTCATGCCAGCCAGTTGCACACATATCTACTGAAAAGCCTATTGTAATGAAAAGGAGTTAATGAAAAGGAAACCAAGCCATTTAACTACTTCCCTATCATACCATTTCATGGACCATGTTGACCAAGTTTAAACAGCATGTGCCAAATCTTGGTTCCACTGAAGTCAAAGGAAAATCGCCCAATTACTTCAAAGTGACCAAAATATGGCATTATATGAAAAAAGTGTTTTAGTACTATTGAGAATATAGTGCCTAACCTGAAGGCACATCTGTCTAAGCACCATTCTTCTTTGTCAAGTTACAATGGTTTACTATAGAAGAAACTGGAGATTTTTGAACAGCAGCGCTATGAGTTAAAATGCATGGAGTTTATAAAGGGTTAAAAAGAAAAATAAACATTCTTATTATTTATAAACCCCATTATAGTATGACACAATTAGAGCATTTCTCTGGAATATATTTTACCTTTCAACCGAGGACTGTGCACATGCATTCTCTGCAGATGGAGATTTATTGGAACAAATTCTAGTGTCTTTTCTCCTTTACTACAGCTTGATTTGAAAGAAGATCCTAGAAAACAAAAGTTTAAAGAATCATTATCTCAAACACCCAGCAGATGTTTTGTCTTTTTTTTAAATGTTAGGACAATACTTGTACGTTAGTGGCATTCTTTAATTTACTTTCAAAGTGTAATCGTGTATTAAGAAAAGAATGGTTTGCTAACTGCGTCTCAGCATGCATCCATATTCTAGTCAACAAAACAGCTTTTAATTCACAGAACAATCTAATTTGCTGAGAGACATTGTTCCTGCTGCCTGGAATTGGTCCACAGCATGCTGGAAATGATGCCACAGTTAACATATATTAAGTTTATATTGTGCTAAAAATACAGGAGCATGGAATTATGACACTACATATTTCCACTAGCAAGTGAGAACTTTCGGGGTTTTTTAAAGCAAAACGAATGCACTGAGTAGAATATTGTTCTTTCCTGAAAGTGCAAACAAAAAACTTTGAATTGTTCACATTTCAGTAGGAATCATTATAAATAAGCCTTTCTAAAATGACAACGTGATAATAAACTACTCACAACGTGCTGAAAAGATTTGACTATACACTTCATAATCATCACATCCAAAGTATGAGATTATGAGTAACTAAGTATAGTTATTTTAAATGTTTAAAAGAACACTGTCAATGCTGGCAGGCCAAAAAGCTAATTTACCAGCTGATTTTTGATGGTATGTACACATGATGTAGTAGCTTGTAATCTGCCCTTTCTATGCCTGCCTGTTCTTATGATTAGACACCATATTGAAAATTATCATTATCTGTAGTGCTTGCAGAGAAATGCTATTCTGGCTTTGTTTTTCTAAGACCACACAGGAGTGTGGGCATTTTCCATTTCCATTCAAAGTCATTTTGGGGGAAAAAAGATTCAGAAATTGTAGCAAAATTACATTTGCAATTTTAAAGGTACCATGAGTAATATTTTGGGTTTCACAATCTTGAAAGCGTTTCTTTAATCCTACATTTACCTCTAAACAATTAAAATAAACCAGCTTTGTGTGGTCATATATATATATGACCACAGAGACTTCTGAACCTTATTTTTTTTACATATTAATATGAAGCATCACACTCCTTTTCTTGTTTTTTTCCCCTTATAGCCAATAAAGAAGAAAAGGTTAAAGGGAAGGTTAAAATATGCATTTAATTTTATTATGCATTATCATCTTATTTATCTGAAAAAGTCTAGGGACACATTTCTGAAAATAATGTGGAAAGATGAATCCCTTTGTGGGAGAGAAGAGTGCAATGTAGTCTATGGGAAAAAATCTGACTGAGGAAGAAAAAATTATAATAAAAACAAATGAAAACAAATAATGGGTGCTGAGACTATACAGGAACCAATACTTTGTTCTACAGAAACATTTTGATATGTGACAAGAAAAACAAGAAAACTTAATTGACAATTTGTAAAAATGAAAGGAGGAAAGCTATTATAAAACCAGCACTAGGTTTACAGTGAAGGAAATGCCTGTACCGATTTGATTGTGAAGGGGTTTGGGACACACACTAATGTTGTCAGTGCAAGACAGGGAAATGACACCACTGACAATGTAGCTATAAATCAGCAGCACAGGCAGAAAGGTTTCCTCATGATTCTGAGATGTCAGATATTTGGTATTTTCACACTTTATCAATGAAAAACAGTTAGTGGTAATTCCGGCATACTGTACAAATCTAGCAATTATCATGGAAGAAATACCAAGAACTTTACAGGCTTCAGTTTTCAGACAAGGCTGTAAAGACTCAATTTGACAGCAATCAATGTCTCAAAGGAGGCGCTTAGCACCTCACAGTATCTGGCTGTAAGATATCAAAGAGTACTTTTGCATAAATAATTGATATGATGTAGAATGAAACGGAATTTTTTGAGGGGAGTGTGAAACAGAATGAAACATTCTGTCTATGTATGAAAATATATATAAGATATGAGAGAGAGAGAGAGAGAGAGAGAGAAGAGAGATTTTCAGTAAATCCAGCGGAAGGGTTACTCACAGAGCATAATATTAAGTGTGTGTATACGTCTCTGAAGGATTGGGACCCAACTACACAACAGAGAATAGTGAAAGTATATTGTTACAGATATAGGACACCTAACTTCACAGCTAAATTAGCTAAATCTTATCCCCTGAGTTATCACATTATACATAATGACGTCTGTGTTTTGGGTAAAAAAAACAAAAACTGTTTAGTATATGAGTGCTGAGAAAACTATTGCTACATTTCTTGAAGAGACTTAACAAACTATCAATAAAGATATACCTTTAAGATAATGAAATTACAGTATAAAAAAATAAAAAGTATATCTCAAGATGCATACAAATGGTATGATGCTGTAGTGTATTACTGAAGAAACAGTATGTGATGATGTAATTGAAGGCTGCATCATATACTCAAGGGATCAATATCAAGGGGTGAGATCCCCACTTTACACTGTATACTAGGGCTGGAAAATCTCAAAGGGGACCTAAAAGCTCCATATTTGGACAGAGGAGGATTCCCTTGGGATAGGAACTATAGACAGCTGCCTCTTCAGGGGCACATTGCAAGCACTGGCACATGGGTGTGCCAGGACATTCCAGACAGGTCTGCAGCCCAGGAAATTGTCATAACTCAGACCAGGGACTAAGTTACACCAGGGGCCTCTCCAGCCCCTAGACAAGCCCAGGATCAGATAGGCACAAAAGTGGCTTAAAGCTATGTTAGCACTCCCATTCCCCCACCTGCAGGCTGAAGATCTGCGCTATGCCTCTAAAGGGTATGTCTTGACTGCAGAATTTATTTGGCCAGTGCCCCTAATCAGTGGTGAGCTGGAGCCGGTTCCCACCGGTTTGTGGGAACCGGTTGTTAAATTTAGAAGCCCTTTTAGAAACGGTTGTCCCGCGAGGGACAACTTGTTCCAAAAGGGCTTTTAAATATAACAAAAGCCACAGCAGGTCCCTGCCCTTCCCCCGGCCCCAGCTCACCTCACTACGCCTCTGCCTCCTCCCCAGAATGCCCCCGAGGCTTC
Source organism: Mauremys reevesii (assembly GCF_016161935.1). Classification (NCBI taxonomy): domain Eukaryota; kingdom Metazoa; phylum Chordata; order Testudines; family Geoemydidae; genus Mauremys; species Mauremys reevesii. Next base: position 53,018,013 of record NC_052627.1, read on the forward strand.
TCCTCCCCCTCCCCGGCTTCCCGCGAATCAGCTGTTCGAGCGGGAAGCCTGAGAGAGCTGAGAAGGAAGCAGCAGCTTCCCGCAGGTGAGCTGGGGCAGAAGGGCGGGGGTGCGAGGAGGGCTCCAGGCGCCGCAAGGCTCGGGCCCAGCCTCTGACCCCAACCTCGGCCGGCCGGCGCGGCTCCGGCCTGGTCCCGACCTCGGTCGGCTGGGAGGCCGGGCAGCGCGGCTCCGGACCTGTCCCGACCTCGGCCGGCCGGGCAGCGCGGCTCCGGCCCGACCCCGGCCAACTAGGCGCCCCGGCTCCAGTCCCAAACACGGACAAGTGGCCCAGCCCCGACAAGGCCAGACCCGGACCCCATCTCCATGCAGCGCGGTAAGGGGGCAGGGAGCATGGAGGGGGTTTTGGATACAGGGCAGGGGAGTTGGGGGGGTGGATTACTGTTGGGGCGGACAGAGGGCAGGGAACAGCGGGACTGAATGAGGGCAAGGATCCGGGGGGGGGCAGACAGGAAGGAGCAGGGGTTGGATGGGGTGGCAGGGGCATTCAGGGGCAGGGAAGGGGGATGAGACAGGGAACTGGGGGCTGTCAAGAAAAGGGGGTTGGATGGGGCAGTAGACCCGGGGGCGGTAGAATGAACACCTCATGGGGTGAGGAGAAGGGAATAGGTTGTTAATATTTTGGCAGATCAACACTGCCCATAGCAACCCTAACCCTAGATCCAAGTGCCCTGCCCATAGGAACCCTAACCCTAGCTCCAAGTGCCCTACCCTTAGAAACCCTAACCCTAGGGAGGGAAGCCCTACCCATAGGAACCCTAACCCTAGCTCCAAATGCCCTAACCTTAGGAACCCTAACCCTAGCTCCAAGTCGCCTACCCATAGGTACCCTAACCCTAGCTCCGAGTGCCCTACCCATAGAAACCCTAACCCTAGCTCATAGTACCCTACCCATAGGAACCCTAACCCTAGGGTGGGAAGCCCTACCCATAGGAACCCTAACCCTAGCTACGAGTCGCCTACCCATACGAACCCTAACCCTATCTCCAAGTGTCCTACCCATAGGAACCCCAACCCTAGGTCCGAGTGCTCTACCCACATGAACCCCAACCCTAGCTCCTAGTACCCTACTCATAAAAACCCTAACCCTAGCTCCAAGTCGCCTACCCATAGAAACTCTAACCAAAGTTCCAAGTGCCCTACCCATAAGAACCCTAACCCTAGCTCCAAATACCCTATCCAAAGGAACCCCAACCCTACGATGGAAAGCCCTACCAATAGGAACCCCAACCCTATAGTGGGAAGCCCTACCCATAGGAACCATAACCCTAGCTCCGAGTCGCCTACCCATAGGAACCCTAACCCTAGGGTGGGAAGCCCTAACCATAGGAACCCTCACCCTAGCTCCGAGTCGCCTACCGATACGAACCCGAACCCTAGCTGCGTGTCGCCTACCCATAGCAACCTTAACCCTAGCTGCGAGTCACCTACCCATAGGAACCCTAACCCTAGCTCCCACGGCCCTACCCATAGGAACCCTAACCCTAGCTACAAGTCGCCTACCCATAGGAACCCTCACCCTAGCTCCAAGTCGCCTACCGATACGAACCCGAACCCTAGGTGCGTGTCGATTACCCATAGCAACCTTAACCCGAGCTGCGAGTTGCCTACCCATAGGAATCCTAACCCTAGCTTTGAGTCGCCTACCCATAGGAACCCTAACCCTAGTTCCGAGTGCCCTACCCATAGGAACCCTAACCCTAGCTCCGAGTCGCCTACCCATAGGAACCCTAACCCTAGGGTGGGAAGCCCTAAATATAGGAACCCTCACCCTAGCTCCGAGTCGCCTACTGATACGAACCCGAACCCTATCTCCAAGTGTCCTACCCATAGGAACCCCAACCCTAGGTCCGAGTGCTCTACCCACATGAACCCTAACCCTAGCTCCTAGTACCCTACTCATAAAAACCCTAACCCTAGCTCCAAGTCGCCTACCCATAGAAACTCTAACCAAAGTTCCAAGTGCCCTACCCATAAGAACCCTAACCCTAGCTCCAAATACCCTATCCAAAGGAACCCCAACCCTACGATGGAAAGCCCTACCAATAGGAACCCCAACCCTATAGTGGGAAGCCCTACCCATAGGAACCATAACCCTAGCTCCGAGTCGCCTACCCATAGGAACCCTAACCCTAGGGTGGGAAGCCCTAACCATAGGAACCCTCACCCTAGCTCCGAGTCGCCTACCGATACGAACCCGAACCCTAGCTGCGTGTCGCCTACCCATAGCAACCTTAACCCTAGCTGCGAGTCACCTACCCATAGGAACCCTAACCCTAGCTCCCACGGCCCTACCCATAGGAACCCTAACCCTAGCTACAAGTCGCCTACCCATAGGAACCCTCACCCTAGCTCCAAGTCGCCTACCGATACGAACTCGAACCCTAGGTGCGTGTCGATTACCCATAGCAACCTTAACCCTAGCTGCGAGTTGCCTACCCATAGGAATCCTAACCCTAGCTTTGAGTCGCCTACCCATAGGAACCCTAACCCTAGTTCCGAGTGCCCTACCCATAGGAACCCTAACCCTAGCTCCGAGTCGCCTACCCATAGGAACCCTAACCCTAGGGTGGGAAGCCATACCCATAGGAACCATAACCCTAGCTCCAAATAACCTACCCATAGGAACCCTAACCTTGACTCCAAATACCCTAACCATAGGAACCCTAACCCTAGCTCCAAGTGCCCTACCCATAAAAACCCTAACCCTAGCTCCAAATACCCTATCCAAAGGAACCCCAACCCTAGCTCCGAGTCGCCCACCCATAAGAACGCTAACCCAAGCTACGAGTCGCCTACCCATAGGAACCCTAACCTTAGCTCCTAGTAGCCCACCCATAGGAACCCTAACCCTGTCTCCAAGTGCCCTACCCATCGGAACCCAAACCCTAGCTCCAACTGCCCTACCCATAGGAACCCTAACACTGGGGTGGGAAGCCCTACCAATAGGAACCCTAAACGAGATCCGAGTGACCTACCCATAGGAACCCTAACCCTAGCTCTGATTCGCCTACCAATAGGAACCCTAACCCTAGCTCCAAGTCGCCTACCCATAGGAACCCTAACCCTACCTCCAAAAATACTACCCATAGGAACCCTAACCCTAGCTCCAAGTCGCCTACTCATAGGAACCCTAACCCTAGCTCCAAGTCGCCTACCCATAGGAACCCTAACCCTAGCTCCAAGTGCCTTACCCATAGGAACCCGAACCCTAGATCCAAGTGCCCTACCCGTAGGAACCCTAACCCTAGCTCCGAGTCGCCTACTCATAGGAGCCGTAACCCTAGCTCCAAGTCGCCTACCCATAGAAACTCTAACCAAAGTTCCAAGTGCCCTACCCATAAGAACCCTAACCCTAGCTCCAAATACCCTATCCAAAGGAACCCCAACCCTACGATGGAAAGCCCTACCAATAGGAACCCCAACCCTATAGTGGGAAGCCCTACCCATAGGAACCATAACCCTAGCTCCGAGTCGCCTACCCATAGGAACCCTAACCCTAGGGTGGGAAGCCCTAACCATAGGAACCCTCACCCTAGCTCCGAGTCGCCTACCGATACGAACCCGAACCCTAGCTGCGTGTCGCCTACCCATAGCAACCTTAACCCTAGCTGCGAGTCACCTACCCATAGGAACCCTAACCCTAGCTCCCACGGCCCTACCCATAGGAACCCTAACCCTAGCTACAAGTCGCCTACCCATAGGAACCCTCACCCTAGCTCCAAGTCGCCTACCGATACGAACCCGAACCCTAGGTGCGTGTCGATTACCCATAGCAACCTTAACCCTAGCTGCGAGTTGCCTACCCATAGGAATCCTAACCCTAGCTTTGAGTCGCCTACCCATAGGAACCCTAACCCTAGTTCCGAGTGCCCTACCCATAGGAACCCTAACCCTAGCTCCGAGTCGCCTACCCATAGGAACCCTAACCCTAGGGTGGGAAGCCCTAACCATAGGAACCCTCACCCTAGCTCCGAGTCGCCTACTGATACGAACCCGAACCCTATCTCCAAGTGTCCTACCCATAGGAACCCCAACCCTAGGTCCGAGTGCTCTACCCACATGAACCCTAACCCTAGCTCCAGTACCCTACTCATAAAAACCCTAACCTTAGCTCCAAGTCGCCTACCCATAGAAACTCTAACCAAAGTTCCAAGTGCCCTACCCATAAGAACCCTAACCCTAGCTCCAAATACCCTATCCAAAGGAACCCCAACCCTACGATGGAAAGCCCTACCAATAGGAACCCCAACCCTATAGTGGGAAGCCCTACCCATAGGAACCATAACCCTAGCTCCGAGTCGCCTACCCATAGGAACCCTAACCCTAGGGTGGGAAGCCCTAACCATAGGAACCCTCACCCTAGCTCCGAGTCGCCTACCGATACGAACCCGAACCCTAGCTGCGTGTCGCCTACCCATAGCAACCTTAACCCTAGCTGCGAGTCACCTACCCATAGGAACCCTAACCCTAGCTCCCACGGCCCTACCCATAGGAACCCTAACCCTAGCTACAAGTCGCCTACCCATAGGAACCCTCACCCTAGCTCCAAGTCGCCTACCGATACGAACTCGAACCCTAGGTGCGTGTCGATTACCCATAGCAACCTTAACCCTAGCTGCGAGTTGCCTACCCATAGGAATCCTAACCCTAGCTTTGAGTCGCCTACCCATAGGAACCCTAACCCTAGTTCCGAGTGCCCTACCCATAGGAACCCTAACCCTAGCTCCGAGTCGCCTACCCATAGGAACCCTAACCCTAGGGTGGGAAGCCCTAACCATAGGAACCCTCACCCTAGCTCCGAGTCGCCTACTGATACGAACCCGAACCCTAGGGTGGGAAGCCATACCCATAGGAACCATAACCCTAGCTCCAAATAACCTACCCATAGGAACCCTAACCTTGACTCCAAATACCCTAACCATAGGAACCCTAACCCTAGCTCCAAGTGCCCTACCCATAAAAACCGTAACCCTAGCTCCAAATACCCTATCCAAAGGAACCCCAACCCTAGCTCCGAGTCGCCCACCCATAAGAACGCTAACCCAAGCTACGAGTCGCCTACCCATAGGAACCCTAACCCTAGCTCCTAGTAGCCCACCCATAGGAACCCTAACCCTGTCTCCAAGTGCCCTACCCATCGGAACCCAAACCCTAGCTCCAACTGCCCTACCCATAGGAACCCTAACACTGGGGTGGGAAGCCCTACCAATAGGAACCCTAAACGAGATCCGAGTGACCTACCCATAGGAACCCTAACCCTAGCTCTGATTCGCCTACCAATAGGAACCCTAACCCTAGCTCCAAGTCGCCTACCCATAAGAACCCTAACCGTAGATCCGAGTGCCCTACCCATAGGAACCCTAACCCTAGATCCAACTCGCCTACCCATAGGAACCCTAACCCTACCTCCAAAAATACTACCCATAGGAACCCTAACCCTAGCTCCAAGTCGCCTACTCATAGGAACCCTAACCCTAGCTCCAAGTCGCCTACCCATAGGAACCCTAACCCTAGCTCCGAGTTCCCTACCCATACGAACCTTAACCCTAGGTTTGCAATCCCTACCCATAGGAACCCTAAACCGAGCTCCGAGTTGCCTACCCACAGGAACCCTAACCCTAGCTCCAAGTGCCTTACCCATAGGAACCCGAACCCTAGATCCAAGTGCCCTACCCGTAGGAACCCTAACCCTAGCTCCGAGTCGCCTACTCATAGGAGCCGTAACCCTAGCTGCGAGTCGCCTACTCATAGGAACCCTAACCATAGCTCCGAGTCGCCTACCCATTGGAACCCTAACCCTAGAGTGGGAAGCACTACCCATAGGAACCCTAAAGCTAGCTCCGAGTCTCCTACCCATAGGAACCCAAACCCCGGGGTGGGAAGCCCTAACCATAAGAACCCTAACCCTAGCTCCGAGTCGCCTACCCTTAGGAACACTAACCCTAGCTCCGAGTCGCCTACCCATAGGAAACCTAACCCTCGGTTGGGAAGCCCTAGCCATAGGAACGTTAACCCTACTTCCAAGTCGCCTACCCATAGGAACCCTAACCCTAGGGTGGGAAGCCCTACCCATCGGAAGCCTCAACCTAGCTCCGAGTGTCCTAACCATAAGAACCCTAACCCTAGGTCTGAATCGCCTACCCATAGGAACCCTAACCCTAGCTCCGAGTCGCCTACCCATAGAAACCCTAACCCTAAGGTGGGAAGTCCTACCCATAGGAACCCTAAACCAAGCTCCGAGTGACCTACCCATAGGAACCCTGACCCTAGGGTGGGAAACCCTAACCATAAGAACCCTAACCCTAGGTCCGAGTCGCCTACACATAGGAACCCTAACCCGAGCTACAAGTCGCCCACCCATAGGAACACTAACCCTGTCTCCAAGTGCCCTACCCATCGGAACCCAAACCCTAGCTCCAACTGCCCTACCCATAGGAACCCTAACACTGGGGTGGGAAGCCCTACCAATAGGAACCCTAAACGATATCCGAGTGCCCTACCCATAGGAACCCTAACCCTAGCTCCAACTCGCCTACCCATAGGAACCCTAACCCTACCTCCAAAAATACTACCCATAGGAACCCTAACCCTAGCTCCAAGTCGCCTACTCATAGGAACCCTAACCCTACGTTTGCAATCCCTACCCATAGGAACCCTAAACTGAGCTCCGAGTTGCCTACCCACAGGAACCCTAACCCTAGCTTCGAGTGCCTTACCCATAGGAACCCTAACCCTAGATCCAAGTGCCCTACCCGTAGGAACCCTAACCCTAGCTCCGAGTCGCCTACTCATAGGAACCCTAACCCTAGGGTGGGAAGCCCTAACCGTAAGAACCCTAACCCTAGCTCCGAGTCCCCTACCCATAGGAACCCTAACCTTAGCTCCGAGTCGCCTACCCATCGGAACCCTAACCCTAGGGTGGGAAGCCCTACCCATAGGAACCCTAAAGCTAGCTCCGAGTGCCCTACCAATAGGAACCCTAACCCTAGCTCAGAGTCTCCTACCCATAGGAACCCTAACCCTAGGTTGGGAAGCCCTAGCCATAGGAACGTTAACCCTACTTCCAAGTCGCCTACCCATAGGAACCCTAAATCTAGCTCCAAGTTGCCTACCCATAAGAACCCTAACCGTAGATCCGAGTGCACTACCCATAGGAACCTTAACCCTAGCTCCAACTCGCCTACCCATAGGAACCCTAACCCTACCTCCAAAAATACTACCCATAGGAACCCTAACCCTAGCTCCGAGTTCTCTACCCATAGGAACCTTAACCCTAGGGTGGGAAGCCCTACCCTTAGGAACCCTAACTCTAGTGTGGGAAGCCGTACCCATAGAAACCATAACCCTAGCTCCAAATAACCTACCCTTAGGAACCCTAACCCTAACACCAAATACACTAACCATAGGAACCCTAACCCTAGCTACAAGTGCTATACCCATAGGAACCCTAACCCTAGCTCCAAATACCCTACCTATAAAAACCCTAACCCTAGCACCAACTGCCCTACCCATGGGAACCCCAACCCTATGGTGGGAAGCCCTACCCATAGGAACCCTAACCCTAGCTGCGAGTCGCCAACCCATAGGAAGCCTAACCCTAGCTCCGAGTCGCCTATCCATAGGAACCCAAAGCCTAGATACAAGTAGCCTAACCATAGGAACCCCAACCCTAGCTCCAAGTTCCCTACCAATAGGAACCCTAACCTTAGTTCCGAGTCGCCTAGAGATATGAATCCTAACCCTAGATACGAGTGCCCTACCCATAGAAACCCTAACCCTACCTCCAAGTACCCTACCCATAGGAACCCTAACGCTAGGGTGGGAAGCCCTACCCATAGGAACCCTAAACCTAGCTTCGAGTGTCCTACCCATAGGAACCCTAACCCTAGCTCCGACTGCCCTACCTATAGGAACCCTAACCCTAGCTCCGACTGCCCTACCTATAGGAACCCTAACCCTAGCTCCGAGTCGCCTACCCATACGCACCTTAACGCTAGGTCCAAGTCGCCTACCCATAAGAACCCTAACAGTAGATCCGCGTGCCCTACCCAGAGGAACCCTAACCCTATCTCCTAGTATCCTACCCATAGGAACCCTAACCCTAGGGTGGGAAGCTCTATCCATAGGAAGCCTAACCCTAGCTCCAACTCGAATACCCATAGGAATCCTAACCCTAGCTCCGAGTCGCCTACCCATTGGAACCCTAACCCTAGGGTGGGAAGCCCTAACCCTAGCTCCGAGTCGCCTACCCAGAGGAACCCTAACCCTAGCTCCGAGTTGCCTACACATAGGAACCCTAACCCTGGGGTGGGAAGCCCTACCCATAGGAACCCTAACCCCAGCTCCGAATCTCCTACCCATAGGAACCCTAACTCTAGTTCCGAGTCACCTACCCATAGGAACCCTAACCGTAGCTCCAAGTCGCCTACCGATAGGAACCCTAACCCTAGTTCCGAGTACCCTACCCATAGGAACCGTAACCCTGACTCCAAATACACTACCAATAGGAACCCTAACCGTAGCTCCAAATACCCTATCTATAAAAACCCTAACCCTAGCACCAAGTGCTCTACCTGTTGAACTCCAACCCTATGGTGGGAAGCCCTACCCATAGGAACCCTAACCCTAGCTGCGAGTCGCCAACCCATAGGAAGCCTAACCCTAGCTCCGAGTCGCATACCCATAGGAACCCTAAGCCTAGCTCCGAGTTCCCTACCATAGGAACCTTAACCCTAGGGTGGGAAGCCCTACCCATAGGAACCCTGACCCTAGTTCCGAGTTGCCTACCCAGAGGAACCCTAACCCTAGCTCCGAGTGCCTTACCCATAGGAACCCTAACTCTAGATCCAAGTGCCCAACCCGTAGGAACCCTAACCTTAGCTCCGAGTCGCGTACCCATAGGAACCCTAACCCTAGCTCCGATTACCGTACCCATAGGAACCCTAACCCTAGTTCCGAGTCACCTACCCATAGGAACCCTAACCGTAGCTCTGAGTCGCCTACCCATAGGAACTCTAACCCGAGGGTGGGAAGCCCTACCCATAGGAACCCTCACCCTAGCTCCAAGTCGCCTACGGATAGGAACCCGAACCCTAGCTCCGAGTCACCTACCCATAGCAACCCTAACCCTAGATGCGAGTCGCCTACCCATAGGATTCCTAACCCTAGCTCTGAGTCGCCTACCCATAGGAACTCTAACCCTAGGGTGGGAAGCCCGACCCATAGGAACCATAAACCTAATTCCAAATACCCTACCTATAAAAACCCTAACCCTAGCACCAAGTGCCCTACCCATAGGAACCCCAACCCTATGGTGGGAAGCCCTACCCATAGGAACCCTAACCCTAGCTACGAGTCGCCAACCCATAGGAAGCCTAACCCTTGCTCTGAGTCGCCTACCCATAGGAACCCTAAGCCTAGCTCCGAGTTCGCTACCCATAGGAACCTTAACCCTAGGGTGGGAAGCCCTACCCATAGGAACCCTCACCGTAGCTCCAAGTCGCCTACCGATAGGAACCCGAACCCTAGCTCCGAGTCGCCTACTCATAGCAAACCTAACCCTAGCTGCGAGTCGCCTACCCATAGGAATCGTAACCCTAGTTCCAAGTCGCCTAGCCATAGGAACCCTAACCCTAGTTCTGAGTGCCCTACCCATAGGAACCCTAATCCTAGCTCCGACTGCCCTACCCATAGGAACCCTAGCCCTAGCTCCGAGTGCCCTACCCATAGGAACCCTAACCCTAGCTCTAAGTCACCTACCCATAGGAACCCTAACCCTAGCTCCGAGTCGCCTACCCATAGGAACCCTAACCCTAGCTCCTAGTAGCCTACCCATAGGAACCCTAACCCTGTCTCCAAGTGCCCTACCCATCGGAACCCAAACCCTAGCTCCAACTGCCCTACCCATAGGAACCCTAACACTGGGGTGGGAAGCCCTACCAATAGGAACCCTAAATGAGATCCGAGTGACCTACCCATAGGAACCCTAACCCTAGCTCTGATTCGCCTACCAATAGGAACCCTAACCCTAGCTCCAAGTCGCCTACCCATAAGAACCCTAACCGTAGATCCGAGTGCCCTACCCATAGGAACCCTAACCCTAGCTCCAACTCGCCTACCCATAGGAACCCTAACCCTACCTCCAAAAATACTACCCATAGGAACCCTAACCCTAGCTCCAAGTCGCCTACTCATAGGAACCCTAACCCTAGCTCCAAGTCGCCTACCCATAGGAACCCTAAGAATAACTCCAAGTGCCATAAAAATAGGAACCCTTACCCTAGCTCCAAATACCCTACGCAAAGGAACCCTAACCCTAGCTCCGAGTCCGCTACACAGAGGAACCCTAAGCCTAGCTCCGAGTGCCCTACCCATAGGAACCCTAACCCTAGCTCCTAGTGCCCTACCCATAGGAACCCAAACCCTAGCTCCGAGTGCCCTACCCATAGGAACCCTAACCCGAGGGTGGGAAATCCTACCCATATGAAACCTAACACTAGCTCCAAGTCTCCTAACCATAGGAACCCTAATGCGAGATTCAAGTCGCCGACCCATAGGAACCCTAACCCTAGCTCCGAGTGCCCTACCCATAGGAACCCCAACCCTAGCTCCGAGTCTCCTACCCATAAGAACCCTAACCCTAGTTCCGAGTCACCTACCCATAGGAACCCTAACCGTAGCTCTGAGTCGCCTACCCATAGGAACTGTAACCCGAAGGTGGGAAGCCCTACCCATAGGAACCCTCACCCTAGCTCCAAGTCGCCTACGGATAGGAACCCGAACCCTAGCTCCGAGTCACCTACCCATAGCAACCCTAACCCTAGATGCGAGTCGCCTACCCATAGGATTCCTAACCCTAGCTCTGAGTCGCCTACCCATAGGAACTCTAACCCTAGGGTGGGAAGCCCGACCCATAGGAACCATAAACCTAACTCCAAATACCCTACCTATAAAAACCCTAACCCTAGCACCAAGGGCCCTACCCATAGGAACCCCAACCCTATGGTGGGAAGCCCTACCCATAGGAACCCTAACCCTAGCTACGAGTCGCCAACCCATAGGAAGCCTAACCCTTGCTCTGAGTCGCCTACCCATAGGAACCCTAAGCCTAGCTCCGAGTTCGCTACCCATAGGAACCTTAACCCTAGGGTGGGAAGCCCTACCCATAGGAACCCTCACCGTAGCTCCAAGTCGCCTACCGATAGGAACCCAAACCCTAGCTCCGAGTCGCCTACTCATAGCAAACCTAACCCTAGCTGCGAGTCGCCTACCCATAGGAATCGTAACCCTAGTTCCAAGTCGCCTAGCCATAGGAACCCTAACCCTAGTTCTGAGTGCCCTACCCATAGGAACCCTAATCCTAGCTCCGAGTGCCCTACCCATAGGAACCCTAACCCTAGCTCCGAGTGCCCTACCCATAGGAACCCTAACCCTAGCTCTAAGTCACCTACCCATAGGAACCCTAACCCTAGCTCCGAGTCGCCTACCCATAGGAACCCTAACCCTAGCTCCTAGTAGCCTACCCATAGGAACCCTAACCCTGTCTCCAAGTGCCCTACCCATCGGAACCCAAACCCTAGCTCCAACTGCCCTACCCATAGGAACCCTAACACTGGGGTGGGAAGCCCTACCAATAGGAACCCTAAACGAGATCCGAGTGACCTACCCATAGGAACCCTAACCCTAGCTCTGATTCGCCTACCAATAGGAACCCTAACCCTAGCTCCAAGTCGCCTACCCATAAGAACCCTAACCGTAGATCCGAGTGCCCTACCCATAGGAACCCTGACCCTAGCTCCAACTCGCCTACCCATAGGAACCCTAACCCTACCTCCAAAAATACTACCCATAGGAACCCTAACCCTAGCTCCAAGTCGCCTACTCATAGGAACCCTAACCCTAGCTCCAAGTCGCCTACCCATAGGAACCCTAAGAATAACTCCAAGTGCCATAAAAATAGGAACCCTTACCCTAGCTCCAAATACCCTACGCAAAGGAACCCTAACCCTAGCTCCGAGTCCGCTACACAGAGGAACCCTAAGCCTAGCTCCGAGTGCCCTACCCATAGGAACCCTAACCCTAGCTCCTAGTGCCCTACCCATAGGAACCCAAACCCTAGCTCCGAGTGCCCTACCCATAGGAACCCTAACCCGAGGGTGGGAAATCCTACCCATATGAAACCTAACACTAGCTCCAAGTCTCCTAACCATAGGAACCCTAATGCGAGATTCAAGTCGCCGACCCATAGGAACCCTAACCCTAGCTCCGAGTGCCCTACCCATAGGAACCCCAACCCTAGCTCCGAGTGCCCTACCCATAGGAACCCCAACCCAAGCTACGAGTCACCTACCCATAGGAACCCTAACCCTAGCTCCAAGTCGCCTACCCATAGGAACCCTAACCCTAGCTCCGAGTCCCCTACCCATAGGAACCCTAACCCTATCTCCGAGTGCCCTACCCATAGTAACCCTAACTCTAGCTCCGAGTGCCCTACGCATAGGAAGCCTAACCTTAGCGCTGTAAGCCCCACCCATAGGAACCCTAACCCTAGGGCGGAAAACCCTACCCATAGGAACCCTAACCCTAACACCAAGTGCCCTGCCTATAGGAACCCTAACCCTCATGCAGGGTGCCCGACCCATAGGAACCCTAACCCTAGCTCCAAGTCGCCTACCCATAGGAACCCCAACCCTAGCTCCAAGTCGCCTACCCATAGGAACCCTAACCATAGCTCCAAGTGCCCCACCATTAGGAACCATAACCCTAGGGCGGGAAGCTCTACCCACAGGAACCCTAACACTAGCTCCAAGTGTCCTACGCTTAGGAACTCTAACCCTAGTTTCAAGTGTCCTACTCATACGAACCCTAACTCTAGGGCGGGGCGCCCTACCCATAGGAACCCTTACCCTAGCTACAAGTGCCCTACCCTTAGGAATTCTAACCCTAGGGTGGAAAGCCCTACCCATAGGAACCCTAACCGTAGCTCTATGTGCCCTAGCCATAGGAACGCTAACGCTAGAGCGGGTTGTGCTACCCATAGGATCCCTAACCCTAGCTCCAAGTGCCCTACCATTAGGAACCCTAACCCTAGCTCCAAATGCCCTACCCTTAGGATCTCTAACCCTAGAGCGGGAAGCCCTACTCATAGGAACCCTAACCCCAGCTCCAATCCCCCAGCGTTAGAAACCGTAACTGTAGGGCGGGAAGCCCTACCCACAGTAACCGTAACCCTAGCTCCAAGTGCCCTACCCTTAGGAACTCTAACCCTAGTTCCAAGTGCCCTACTCATACGAACCCTAACCCTAGGGCGGGGCACCCTACCCATAGGAACCCTAACCGTAGCTCCAAGTGCCCTACCCTTAGGAACCCTAACCCTAGGGAATGGCGGCCTACCCTTAGAAACCCTAACCCTAGGGCGGGGTGCCCTACCCATAGGAACCCTAACCCTAGCTCCAAGTGCCCTACCCTTAGGAACCCTAACCCTAGGGCAGGAAGCCGTACCCATAGGAACCCTTAGCCTAGCTCCAAGTGCCTACCTCTAGGAACCCTAACCATAGCTCCAAGTGCCCTAACCTTTAGGAATCCTAACCCTAGGGTGGAATGCCCTACCCATAGGAACCCTAACCTTAGCTCCATGTGCCCTAGCCATAGGAACGCTAACGCTAGAGCGGGTTTTGCTGCCCATAGGAACCCTAACCGTAGCTGCAAGTGCCCTACCCTTAGGAACCCTAACCCTAGGGAATGGCGGCCTACCCTTAGAAACCCTAACCCTAGGGCGGGGTGCCCTACCCATAGGAACCCTTAGCCTAGCTCCAAGTGCCTACCTCTAGGAACCCTAACCATAGCTCCAAGTGCCCTACCTTTAGGAATCCTAACCCTAGGTCCAGAAGCCCTACCCATAGGAACCCAAACCGTAGCTGCAAGAGCTGTACCCATAGGCAGTGGTGAGCTGTAGCCGGTTCCCACCGCTTTGCGGGAACCGGTTGTTAAATTTAGAAGCCCTTTTAGAACCAGTTGTTCCGTGAGGGACAAATTGTTCAAAAAGGGCTTTTAAATTTAACAAAAGGCCCCGCAGCTCCCTGCCCTTCCCCCGGGCCCCAGCTCACCTCACTCCGCCTCTTCCTCCTCCCCTGAATGCTCCCGAGGCTTCTCCTCCCCGGCTTCCCGCGAATCAGCTGTTTGCGTGGGAAGCCTGGGAGAGCTGAGAAGGATGCAGCAGCTTCCCGCAGGTGAGCTGAGGGAGGGGAGTGGGGGGGCAGGGGAGTGGGGGTGCGAGGAGGGCTGCAGGCGCCACACGGCTCCGGCCCAGTCCCAAGCTCATGCGGCCGGGCATCGCAGCTCCGGCCCGGCTCTGGCCAGCTGGGCGCCCCGACTCCGGCCCCAGCCCGGCCAGGCCCCTGCCAGCTGGGCGCCCCCACTCTGGCCCCAGCCGAGCGCCTCGGCTCTGGTCCCAACCCAGGCCTTGTGGCCCAGCCCAGCCCTGGCCCCCATCTCCAGGCAGCGCTGTAAGGGGGCAGGGAGCATGGAGGGGGTGTTGGATAGAGGGCAGGGGAGTTGGGGGTGTGGATTAGTGTCGGGGCGGTCAGAGGGCAGTGAACAGGGGGATTGACTGGGGGCAAGGGTCTCCGGGGGGCAGTCAGGAAGAAGCAGGGGTTGGATGGGGTGGCAGGGGGCAGTCAGGGGACAGGGAAGGGGAGTGGATGGGGCCGCGGTCCGGGGTGGGGGGCGCTGTCAAGGAACATGGGGGGTTGGATGGGGCAGGAGTCCCGGGTGGGGGCATGACGCCCTCATGGGGTGAGGAGGTGGGAACCGGTTGTTAATATTTTGGCAGCTCATCACTGCCCCTAATCCCCCTCTTGTTCACATACCCAAGGCACTTGAGTGAAGTGGTGCTTCCAAAGGGGCTAGCTAACATGCCTAAACATCTGGGTTAAAGCCCTGGTTGCTTTTTCATGCAGATTGGTAACCCAACCACTTTGCAGTGAGGATGCAGGCTAAATCCCTTGAATGCATGATAGTCCTCTATTGTAACCTTCCCACAATTCCCCATGGGTGCCCAGAAGGACAGAGAAGTTCCTTTATAATTCACTGGGACAGAATCATAGAGTGGTTCACCTTACTGCAGCACATACTAACCATCGGAGGTGCCCCCCAGAAGTCCTAGTGACACACTGGGGAGTGCAGCACGAGTGAGGACACAGTAACTCAGGTATGGCTGCTCAAACTCAAGCTAGGCTAATCTGCAAATCACCCAGGCTAACTCTGAAGTGGAGACACATCCTTAGAGGCACAACACTGAATCTCAGCCAAGGCTTCATGGGTAAGCATTCCCTGACTTTTGGAGCCTTAAGTGGGCAATGCATACACCTAAACATACATTTTTGGAGCTTGATCCTGCACTGCTCTCAGAGAGTAGAATGCAGGGTTTGGGGGTCTCAGTATGGAATATTATATATTTATAACTTATGCAGTGCGCAAAAGTGTGCAAGGATTTTCAGAGCAGAGCAAATACACAGGTATGATCCCTAACCTGACGAGCTTAGAATGTGACTCAATAAGTGAAAATAAAGAAATAAGGAAGATGAGGTGAAGAAATGCAATGCTCACAGCAAAACATTATACAGTTACTTGACTATGGTGTCTGCACACATCTCAATGTTCCACTAAAGTCAGTTTTTTAAAACAGTAAATTAAGTCACTTTTTGAAGGTAACATTAAAGAAGTACATTTTTATGTATGTCAATCAAATATCTTTCAGTGGTAGATTAGAACTAAAAGATCTTGAAGTAGTGAGTTTTAAGGAGGGATTTGAGTGTTAGCCTTCCACTTATTATCTGTTCATACTTTATTTACCATCTTCATTTTATTAGTTTTCTTTTTGTATCTTTGTTGCATATGTTTCTTTTGTTCTTATAAATAACCTTAGACTCTATTATCTCTTTCTGTAATCTCAGAACACAGTTAAGACCGATAAATAAGCATCATCAACGTGCTCAAAGACAGTTGGCATGTTACCAATTTTTCAAGATTTATGTTTAATATGTATGTTCTTTTTTATCTTGAAAGGTTATTTGAATGTTTTCTTAGAAGTGCTTTTTTATTGACTTCATAAAATTCTGTGTTTGTTGCTTTGTGTGATGATATATAGGACACCTTCAAAATGTAATTAACAAAATATTTCAAAAACTGTGTCTCAGCTCGAACAAAGCAACATAGGAATTGCCATAATGAATCAGACCAGTGGTTCATTTATTGCAGTATCCTGTCTACAATAATGGCCAGTACCAAATACTTCAGAGGATGGCAGATGAACCCTTTGTCTAATGCAACCTCTTAACCACATCCTTGCAAACAAGTGACTCTCTGATGTTTATACAGCATCTAGTCTAATGGAAAGCTATTCTGAACAGATGTTCTTTGGGGGCAGGAGTGTAAGAGAGAGAGTGTGCATGTGTGTAAGTAAATGAAATCCACCCTTAGGTGTTATAGTATGCTCAGTATTGAACAGGAAGAAGGAAGAATGATAAAAGTGAATTTTTCATCCATTAACATTTTGGAGAAGAAAGACTTGTCTCTGAAATATTTTACACAAGGTAGTAATTATGTCATAATTACTTGTGTCCAGTTCAGCATACAGATGGAGATTACTCTGCTGTGCATTTTTTGAGGTAAACATTCACTTTAAAACTGTGGTTACTCCATTTTTCTCAGCATACACAAGAGGCAGTTTCATTAGCTGAAACAGAAGGTACTAGGGATGGAACTGGGCAAATACTTTTTAAAAATCTCTAATCTTTTATTGGAATTTTTAAATGAATTTTCTACAACTGTTCATGCTCCTTTTATATTTACTTTCCACAAATATGCTGGGCATGCTCCCTGTACCTCACAGAGATCCATCGATTTCTATGGGGGTCTGGAGTCAGCCCATGCATAGCAAGTTGTAGAATTGGACCCTTAGCAAGCATATTTACTCAGGGCCGCCCAGAGAATTCCGGGGGCCCGGGGTTTTCGGCGGCGGGGGCCCCCCGCTTAGGGGCGGCTCTAGACCCCAGCGCGCCAAGCAGGCGCGTGGGGGGGCGGCATTTGGCTCCGCTTGAGCTCCCGCAGGCATGCCTGCGGCAGGTCGATCGGAGCCCGGGAGGAGTGGACCTGCCGCAGGTATGACTGCGGAGGGGGCGCTCGTCCCGCGGCTCGGCTGGACCTCCCGCAGGCGAGACTGCGGCGGGTGCCGTGGTCCCGCGGCTCCGGTTGACCTGCCGCGGGAGCTCAACCGGAGCCGCGGGAAGACGGGAAACACTCCAGGGGCCCCGGAAAACACTCGTGGGGGCCCCTGCGGGACGCGGGGCCTGGGGCAAATTGCCCCTCTTGGCCCCCCCTCTGGGCGGCCCTGCATTTACTGCTGGGATTGTTTGCTGAAATAGCAAGCTTTATGTGACTCATGCAGCATAGTCCTGGAAAGCAAATTTCAAAGTTATAGTTCTGTCTACTGGCACCTGAAACCTGCTTTAAAGCATTCCACTCAGAGAGAAAGCAAAACAACTCTGTCCATTCAGAACACATTGAAATTTTAAATATTGAATATTCGTAACAAACTACCCAGAAACAACCTATGTGCCCAAACTTAATTTACAGAGATTATCAGAGGCATTAAACAAGTATAATAAACAAACAGTAAGGATATTCAGCAAATAATACTGAATGTCAGGTAAATTCGAGAAAATTAGAATCTGTATGTGGACAAATTGTGAATCACCAACAAATGTGTAATTGAAGGAGTTAATTATTATGCATTAATCGCTCAGCTCTCATTTGGTGTGAGTATCGCTGGTGGAGAAACTGGCCAATTTCCCATGCATATGGTGCACAGCAAATTTGTCACACATGTTGTATTGGGTTTGCTGGCACATGGACAACCCCCCCTCTTTAAGCATTGCAGTCTATGGGCAGAGTGGTGTGTAGTATGTTTACAGAGCCAGCGCCAAGCCAGCTATCCTTTGCGCACTTCACACCAGCACATAATGCCTCCTGTACGGCAAAAGTAGAGTTGCAAATAGCTGCACTTTTGGACCCCTGGTGGTAATGCATAGCAACTGTCTGATGATAGGTTGCCCATCCTAGGAGTTCAATGCTTTCCTGGATGTGGGCAATGCCTCTAACACATCAGGGAGAAGAAATATGGGATCTGCTGCTGGCTGATATGCCTTTAAAAGCAACTCTCTCAACAGATGTTCTTGAAAAGGTGGCTGCATTTTGTTGTTACTCTTTAATATCTTTAGTGACTGGTTGGCTGCAATGAACAAGCTGTGTGGACTACCTGTAGGATACTGTATGTGGAGTAATGATATGGATGTCAGATACACCTACTGTCCCATGTGGTTTACTCACTTGTATAATTATGAACTGTGTAAATCCTGAAAATGAACTGAGGTGCATGAAAGGTAGTGCAGACTTCACTTTTTGCCAGGAAATGTGCTCAGAAGTAGGGTGCTTATTAGTATCTCAGAAATGTTGGGAGAACAAGCTACTAATTTTTTTGAAGTTGTTTGTGTGGGAATTGTATGCACAAATTTTAGTAACATATGACAGGATTTAGGCATGTAACTCCGAACTGAACCCCTTTGCAATATGCAACTCATACTCACAATATACAATCTCTCCTCTTCCCCCAACAACTACTCCCATTATGAATTGTGTTTAATTCTCTTTGAATATACTAGAGTGAAATGTTCATTATACAAGATACTCATTACCTCTGCTGGAGGATAGAGATTATTTCCATACCTGTATGTTTCCCAAGATCTGCAAGAGTGTCCTGGTACATGTTCAGCATCTGTTCACAATGTGCAACAACATTTTTACGCATATTGTCCCAATGTGGAGCAAGTTCTCCTAGCTCTTTTAGGTCCTGATTCCTGCATCAAAAGGAAAAAAAGATGGTATTAGCCCAAATACAGTATGTTAAGTAGGGCCGTGATGCGATTAAAAAAATTAATCACGATTTATTCATAATACTGTTAATAATAAAATCCCATTTATTTAAATATTTTTGGATGTTTTCCACATTTTCAAATATATTGATTTCAATTACAACACAGAATACAAAGTGTACAGTGCTTACTTTATATTTATTTTTTATTACAAGTATTTGCACTGTAAAAAACAAAAGAAATAGTATTTTTCAATTCATCTAATACAAGTACTGTAGTGCAACCTCTTTATCATGAAAGCTGAACTTACAAATGTAGAATTATGTACAAAAAACTACATTAAAAAATAAAACAAAAGTAAAAATTTTAGAGCCCACAAGCCCACTCAGTCCTACTTCTTGTTCAGACAAACAACTTTGTTTACATTTGCAGGGGATAATGCTGCCTGCTTCTTGTTTACAATGTCACCTGAAAGTGAGAACAGGCGTTCACATGGCACTGTTGTAGCAGCATCGCAAGATATTTGTGTGTCAGAAGTGCTAAAGATTCATATGTCCCTTCATGCTTCAACCACCATTCCAGGGGACATGCCTCCATTCTCCGACAATGACCAATATCAGCTGCTTCAGGAAGAAGCCTGGCAGTAGGCTGTTAGGAGGACACTTTCAGGTATCCTCTTAACCCTCAGTAATAAGAGACTGGCTCATGTCCTGAAGCTTAAGGGTTTATATCCTTTCCAAAGTGCTTTGCTTTTGATATTGATTATTGTTTATGCAAATATACTCCCTGTAAATGTCTAGGGTTTTTTTCCTGCTAAACACTTGGCCTCTGATATGCTGTGGCGATGGGTTCCACGGGCTAATTATTTTTGTATGAAAGAGTATTTCCTTTTACTGGGTCTGGATTTACCACCTTTCAGTTGCATTGGATGTCCCCTTGTTGTTGGATTATCATTGTCCCATTCATTATTTTGTGTACTTTTATCGTATCTCCTCACATTTATCTCTTCTATAATCCCAGTCTTTGCAACTTCTCTTCATAAAAGAGTCTGTCCTTGCCCCAATCCTTCTCATCTCCAGTCTTTGTCTCTATTTCTACTATAATCTTTTTTAAAATGGAGTGACCAAAGCACAGTATTCCAGATGACAGTGTGCCATTGACTTCAAAAGAGCATAATATTTTCCATTTTATTCTCCAGCATGTACCTTATACATCCTAATATTCTGTTTGGTGTTTTTAACCATCACTGAGCATTGCATGGAGTTCTTCATTGAGCTCCCCACAATGATAGCCGGGGTGAAAGCCTGTCCCGTCTGAAGTCAGTGATAGCTTTGACATTGACTTTATTGAGGTTAAGATTTCATCCTAGGCTTTTTCCATGACTTGACCCAGTTAATTGAGAACCCAGTAATGTGTATGAATAGTTCAAAATATTCCCTTCAAATGTCATTACTTTGTATGGTCAGTACTAAATATGTTTCCTCTAGAGAACTTTAGACTTCTAAGCAATTCTGGCATTCTCATAGCCATGGGAATAAGAAAGTGACTTTTGCTATTATTATGGTCATTACAGTGGTAGCACACTCTAGACACTGTACAAATAGTAAATATATTAATAATAAAGGATATTCTCCATAACTATTTCAGCTACCTTTACTTAAAATCCTGCACCCACACTAGTAATCATCCATGTATATTTGAAAGTCAAAATGCAGAGTATTAGTCTGGACATTCCTTTTGAGCCATGTGGAACAGGGATGCTCAGAGTTTACCTAACCAAGAGCCAAATTGGAAACTTGTCACAAGGGCAAGGGCTACATACTGTTTTACACTATGGATCAAATTGCAGTCACTCTAATGCAGTCATTCCTGGATTGCACTATTAAAATGAGCATAGCCATGTGATCCTTATAAAACTCTGCAAAGCACACTTTGGCCACCTTTGGTGCAGGAGTTCAGTAGGAGAAATGGAGATGTTTGTGTGTAGGCAGAAAGACGACAGTTCCAAACTAACCTGCATGTAAAGGTGAGGGGCCACTTGAAAAGTCTGCGCCTTCTGTCAGGGTGGAAAGGTAGGAAAACCTGCAGTTGAGTTGGAGTCTTGTACGCCAGTAACTCTCTCAGGCAATGGTGTCAGCATACCAGTGGCCTAGCCATTGTTTGTTTTTTTTGTTTTTTGTTTTTAAAAGGCATCACAGTGAGGGAGGATTTTGAAGGAAGATTTTGAGGTAGCTTTGTGGATGTTTACAAGGAGCTCCTCCAAGAGTAAGGGACAGTATGGGAGAAAGCACAAAAGTGCTTGTTTTGAAAATTTAACAAGTGGGCAATGGAGATTGGCATCATGGGCCTATCAGAGGCAGGAGTCAACATCTTGATAGTGAATTGGAGATGATAGGGTGCAGCTAGGCAGTGAAGGGCCTTGAAAGTGAAGACAAGTATTTTATATTTGTTTTGATTAAGGAGGAGCCAGTAGAGGGATGTGAAGAAAGGGGTAACAGTCAAAGAAATGGACTAGAAGAATAATCTTTGCAGCAGCATTCTGCACGGATGTGAGTAGGGAAAGATTGCATTTGTCAGAGCTAGAGAGAAGGATGTTGCCATAACTGATACATGAGATGATCAGAGCCTCGATGGGAGTTTTAGCTGTGTGGATAGATATGAAAGGTCTTATCTTAGACCTGGTTTACACTACCCCTGCTGGTTGATCTAAGCTACACAATTTGAGTTACATTAGTAGTGTAACTCAAGTCGACATAGCTTAGATCTACTTACCCCAGGGTCCACACTATGCTATGTCAATGGGAGACGCTCTCTCGCCGACATGGCTTCTGCCTGAGATGGAATACAGAAATCAATGGGAGAGCACTCTCCCATCAATTAAGCGTGTCTGCACTAGAACCGCTAAATTGATGCAGCTGCATCGATTTAGCTCTGTAGTGAAGACAAGACCTTAGAGATGTTATGCAGAAAAGATGAGAGGTTTGGATATAGCCTGGATGTGAGGACCTAGAGATACTTCAAAGTCAAAGATGATGCCCAACTTATGGGCCTGAGTGACAGAAGGATGGTGGTGATGCCCACAGTGATCGAGAAAAGATGATGACTTGGGTGAAGGCAGACGAGTAAGAGCTCTGTTTTAGCCTTGTACAGCTGGAGTTGAGCCAACTACTCTGTAGAGCAGATTCTCAGGTGTTGTAAATTGGTGTAGCTCTATTGACTTTATTGGAGCTACAGTAGTTTACACCGCCTGAGAATCTGAACTAATAACTCCACCTGTCATTCTGTAAAAAAGGTTTACTGATGCTGTTTGCCTTTCTCTCACAGTGTTGTTATTTGGCTTAACTAATATTTGTAATGTGATTTGGGACCCTCAGATAAAATATGCTATAGAAGGGTAAAGTTCTATTATTAAAGGAATAGAAAGCCATTTTTAAAGATCTAATGCTACATATCTTAGCTTATTCTTGTTTGGTTATAAACCATAGTACTTACAGTCAGTCTCTCTCTTTCTCTCTTGTTACTTACGTCTATTGGCTTGCACCCTCATATGTATTCTCAGCTAATAATGATAAAGGTGATGTTTACTGGCATTTTAGTTTCATGAAATATCCAAATGGACTAGATATACCATAGACATCATAATAAAGTATTTTCAACCATAGCTCAAAAAAGGAATGGTAATGACTTACCATCATTGAGCTAGATGGTAGGAGTACAGATGAGAAAAGTTGTAATAAAATTCTAAGATGTCCAAAAACTACTTAATTTTGTGGTTTTTGATTACTATCATTTATGATTAAAGGAAAGAATATTGGCAAAAGCCACTAATATTTTAAACTTCCATGCTAAACTCCAGATGAGTATCATGCTTCATATTTAGGAAAAAGCACAAGGATTTGACCCAGCATTAATAGACATGTTTATTTTAAGTGCAGTTGAAAACAGTTATTTTTTTTAATGCTTACAACCAAAGCATTGCAATGTTCTGTTAATATATATGACCCAGAAAGTGAAACTGGCTAGAATCTGACCAGTGTAGTTTTACCATTCACACTGAGTAAAAAAGTAAATAATATAATTAGATAAATGTAAATGAGATCATTTATCTTCATTTTCACAATCTAAAATGTGATATGTAACACTGGTAATGAAATTATTCTTTTTTTTTTTAAAAAGAGCCCAATCCTACTTCCACTGACATCAATTTGAGTTTTGCTGTTGACTTCAATGGGAGCAGATTTATGCCTGTATAAATTTAGACACTTTAAAAATCAAATATAAAAAATAATTATGGCAAGAAATTAGTTATTTTTAAAGAAGTGTTATGAATCAATGGCAAGTGGTCATTGTTCTCTGGGGACTGTTAAAATCATTTTGGTGTTTTGTTTAGCTTTGTTTGTTTTTAAGTATTTCAACTTAAGTGAGCAAAACTGTTTCAGCAAATTAGGCAAGTTTTCTTCTGAACAACTCAATCTGGTGCAGAGCCAAGATCTTTTACTTTCTGTGCTATTGAAAGTGGGCATTTCTTCTGTTGAGCAGTGGCCGCAAAATTAAAACATTAATGATAACTGTGGGCAGGGTCGGCTCCAGGGTTTTTGCTGCCCCAAGCGGCAGGAAAAAAAAAAAAAAAGCCACGATCGCGCCGCTTTCTTCTTTGGCGACAAATCGGCGGCAGGTCCTTCCCTCTGAGAGGGACCGAGGGACCCACCGCCTAATTGCCGCGGAAGAGCCCGACGTGCCGCCCCTTCCCCTTGGCCACCCCAAGCACCTGCTTACTGAGCTGGTGCGTGGAGCCAGCCCTGACTGTGGGATAAACTCAAGCGGCAGGTGGGGGAAAAAGTACCAAAAGCCCAATACATTGTAGCTATGCTTGTTTGTGTAAGATGGTAAAGTGATCTCAATTTCATTCAAATCAGCCCTCAAAAGAACATACAGGATAACAGATAATTTGCCAAAGGATTTCCTTTTGGATTTTTAGTGACATATATGGTTTCCGCAATGCTGATGTTTTGACCTAGTGAATGTAGCTGCAAGGCTGAAGATTAAGCAGAATGACTCCTGGGGATGGATGGTAGCCAGTTAAGCTATTTGGTTTTTGAACATGTATTCATGTGTGTATGAATACATATATATTTTTCAGAATAAATGTAGTTATGATAATAGTTGGGCTGACACCACTGGAAACTAAAGTACTTGCTATTTGCTGATCTTTGTCCATTACTTTGGCAGTTAACATATTTTCACAAAATACTGCTAGCAGCCAGTGAGCTCCCCCTCACCAGCATTAAGGGAGAGAGAATAGCTCAGTTCTCATGCTGATGCATTAATGCCAGATGAACACTTAAGAAAAACACCAAAGTGAGCAGCACCCTTATTCACACAGTTGGTATTAGTGTTCTTTATTATGTGTCCATTAGCAATTCGACTGAAACCAGCTCATTTCACATAGACTATGAAACAGACATGAAATAGTAATGACTTTTGTTCTCTAGTAATCATTAAATACCTATTTGAAATCTTATATAAAGAATAGATTAGTAGTTTATAAACATTAAATATTAGTTTTCTAAATTAGGCCTTTTTCTTAAAATTAGGGCTGTCAATTAATCGTGATTAACTCAAAAAAATTAATCATGATTAATCTCACTGTTAAACAATAGAATACTGATTGAAATGTGGGGTTTTTTTTTATATTTTTCTACATTCTCAAATAAATTGATTTCTATTACAACACAGAATACAATGTGTACAGTGATCACTTTATATTATTTTTTATTATCATTTTTACAGTGCAAATATTTGTAATTAAAAAGAAATAGTATTTTTAATTCACCTCATACAAGCACTATAGTGCAATCTCTTTATCGTGAAAGTGTAACTTACAAATGTAGATTTTTTTTGTTACATAACTGCACTTAAAAACAAAACAATGTAAAACTTTAGAGTCTACAAGTCCACTCAGTCCTGATTCTTGTTCAATCACTAAAAGACAAACAAGTTTGTTTATTTTTACAGGAGATAATGCTGCCTTCTTCTTATTTACGTCACCAGAAAGTGAGAACAGGCATTTGCATGGCACTTTTGTAGCATGGCACTTCTGCAAGGTATTTACATGCCAGATATGTGAAATATTTGTTTGCCTCTTCAGGCTTCTGCCACCATTCCAGAGGACATGCTGCCATGCTGATGATGCTCGTTAATGTGTTAAATAAATTTGTGACTGAACTCCCTGGGGAAGAATTGTATGTCCGCTGCTCTGTTTTACCTGCATTCTGCCATATATTTCATGATATAACAATCTCGGATGATGACCCAGCACATGTTGTTCATTTTAAGAACACTTTCACTGCAGATTTGACAAAATGCAGAGAAGGTACCAATGTGAGATTTCTAAAGACAGCTACAGTATTCAACCCAAGGTTTAAGAATCTGAAGCCTGGTCTACACTAGGCGTTTAAACCGGTTTTAGGAGCATAAAACCGATTTAACGCCACAACCGTCCACACTAGGAGGCACCATATATCGATTTTAATGGCTCTTTAAACCGGTTTCTGTACTCCTCCCTAACGAGAGGAGTAACGCTAGTATCGGTATTAACATATCGGATTAGGGTTAGTGTGGACGCTGATCGACGGTATTGGCCTCCAGGAGCTATCCCACAGTGCAGCAGTGACCGCTCTGGACCGCAATCTGAACTCGGATGCAGTGGTCAGGTAGACAGGAAAAGCCCCGCGAACTTTTGAATATTTCCTGTTTGCCCAGCGTGGAGCTCCGATCAGCACGGGTGGCGATGCAGTCCGAAATCAAAATAAAGAAAGAGCTCCAGCACGGACCATGCGGATGTGATCGCTGTAAGGGCAGGCAAATCCGTTCTATCAGCGCTCCGTTACAGAAGATGAAATTCAGAATCCTTTTTTAAAAATCTCCAGACAGACGCCATAGCAGGGACTCAGCGCACTGCAGCGTGACAAGCGTAACGGAAAGCCAAAGAATCAAATGGATGCTCATGGACTGGAGGACTGAAGCTATCCCACAGTTCCTGCAGCCTCCGAAAAGTATTTGCATTCTTGGCTGAGCTCCAAATGCTTCTAGGGTCAAACACAGTGTCCGCGGTGGGTCAGGGCATAGCTTGGCAATCTACTCACCCCCCCCACCCACCCCCAGAAGCAAAAGGGAAAACAATCCTCTGACTCTTTTACATGTCACCCTATCTTTACTGAATGCTGCAGATAGACACGATGCTGCAGCCGTCAACACCAACATCCTCACTCCCCCCCTGCCATGGGTGGCTGATGGTACAAAAGGACTGGTAACCGTCCTCGTCATCAGCCTATTGGCACATGGGGCAGTAACCATGCTGACTAGCATCCGTCAGGTCGATCAAGGGCGCCTGGCCCTAATTTTTTCTGGTGGATGGTGGATGGTGCAGTATGGCTGGTAACCATCGTCATCATAGCAACAGGGGGCTGAGCTCCATCAGCCCCCACCCTTCATGTGTAAAGAACAGATTCAGTTGCCCCTGGACTAGCAGAGGGATGCTGGGCTTCTCTCCTACACACTGCTTAATGTCCTGTCTGGACTATCATAGCAGCTGGAGGCTGCCTTCCACTCATTTCTCACTAACAAGTCACCATGTCTTTTTATTCCTGCATTCTTTATTACTTCATCACACAAGTGGGGGGACAATGCTACGGTAGCCCAGAAAGGCTGGGGGAAGAACGGAATCAACAGGTGGGGTTGTTACAGGAGCACCCCCTGTGAATAGCATACAGATCATAGTTTCTGCAGGATCTGACACAGAGCAGCTGTGCTCTCTGGTTCTATGATACAGTGGTTATCTAGTACACTTGCCTATATTCTAGGCAGGACTGATTCTATTTTTAGATACCAAAAAGGAGGGATTGACTCAGGGAGTCATTCCCAATTTTGGCTTTTGCGCCCCTGGCTAAGAGCAGCCAGGGGCACTTATGACAGCAGCAAATGGTACAAAAGGACTGGTAGCCATGATCATCTTAGTTCCAATTTATGGAAGGGTTTGGATGGTGCAGTATGGCTGGTAACCATCTCTGCTGTCATGCAAAAGCAAAAGCATGCTTCTGTGTAGCGCTGCTGAATCGCCTCTGTGAGCGGCATCTAGTACACATACGGTGAGAGTCACAAAAGGCAAAACAAGCTCCATGATTGCCATGCTATGCCATCTGCCAGGGCAATCCAGGGGAAAAAGGCGTGAAATGCTTGTCTGCCGTTGCTTTCCCAGAGGAAGGAGTGACTAACGACATTTACCCAGAACCACCCGCGACAATGATTTTTGCCCCATCAGGCACTGGGATCTCAACCCGGAAGTTCCAAGGGGCGGGGGAGGCTGCGGGAACTATGGGATAGCTAGGGAATAGCTACCCACAGTGCAACGCTCCAGAAGCCGACGCTAGCCTCGGACCGTGGACGCACACCACCGAATTAATGGGCTTAGTGTGGCCGCGCGCAATCGATTTTATAAAATCTGTTTTACAAAACCGGTTTATGCAAATTCGGAATAGTCCCGTAGTGTAGACGTACCCTGAAGTGCCTTCCAAAATCTGAGAGGGATGAGGTGTGGAGTGTGCTTTCAGAAGTCTTAAGAGCAACACTCTGACATGGAAACTACAGAACCCAAACCACCAAAAAAGAAAATCAACCTTCTCCTGGTGGCATCTGACTCATGATGATTAAAATGAATATGCATCAGTCTGCACTGCTTTGGATTGTTATCGAGCAGAACACATCAACAAGTACAGTGACACCTCTGATTGCAGAGTAGACATTCCCGCTGTTACAAGTAGTGTTGGAAGGATTTGATTTTTATCAGTAAATATTGGTAATATAAATTTCACCATACCCAAACCAATGAAAAAATATCTCCATCAATAATAATAAAAATTTACAGATAGGCAAAGTAAGAAAAATGCTGTTTGAGAACCTAGTACAGTTTGACCTAAGGAATTTAGGTATGTGACATGTGATGTTAATAATTTGTGCTTTAACAGTTATAAAGCTTCAAAAATTTTTAATCTTAATGCTTAGCATCATTACATAATTATGCCCCGTCAGAATTTCCTGCAATAGTGAACATTTAAATCAATAAAAATAAAAAAAATGCTTAATACATCACTATCCATCAAAATTATAAAATATAAAAATTGTATTCCCCCAAGCGTAATTATATGGAAAAAACAGAGTTCCTCTACCACATTGTTTCTAGATCACATATATCATCTTCTATGGATAGGTGCATATACCTTTTTCTTTTAGTGTTAGAAAAATTGTAACATTCTATAATTGGATAGTAGATGTCAGTGGGAGCTGGATGTATATACACACACAAGGATAGAATTTGACCCTTATTTTCTTTACATTAATAGCTGCAAAAAGTGCACATAGAGAGGAACATATGTTCCTCCTGGTGTAAAACTCTGTGTATTAAAGTGAAATACATCATTGTATCTTGCATTTCAAAAGTGTTCTATTAGAGATCTTTGAGTTTCTCAGGTCTCAGATTCCTCCAATAGTGACTACCATTCAAGCCCTGCTACTTCAACAATTAAAACAGGGACTGTGCTTCTTCTATTTCCTCTTCTCAGAAATACTCTACTAATAAATGTGCTTTGAAGGGAAACTACATATTTCTTTCCCCCACCCTATTTTCTCTCTCTAGATTGGCAGCAAAGAATGTGTTTAGCATTTCAGGCCCTCCTGTATTGTTGTATGGTAAAAGTAAGCTTATCTGCAGATAACTCTATCACACAACAAATCACAGCATTAGAGACCTTTTTAAGGCACTGTAATTTTTTTTTTGCAGCAAATATATGCTGCTTTCTAGTGTTATTTTTTTATGGCAGCTTTGAAAATTCCTGCTTGCTTTTCACAGCATTAACCTTTGCTCCAAAGCTAATTATGAGCAAGAGGACAAAGAGCTACATAATTCTGGTAAAATTATTATCTTGTGTCCTTTAGACTCTAGTAAAAGGGGTTGTCTAAAGACCAGAGGTGCTATTCATTGAAAGCAATCAGTTTAATTTACACAGGACTATTTTTATTCTTTTATGCCATTTCTCAACAGATAGGTAGAAGAGAGGGTATTTCTCCAACCCACTGTTTATCAGAAAAGACATGCATATACATATGCACTAACATTTTTTCAATGACTGCACATTTTGATGCTTTAAAAAAATGGACAGAGAAAATCATTGTCATTATGGTATAGAATTACTTAGAATAAGGTTTTTAAAAATCCTTAAATGGGCACATAAAGAAATCTTGCAAAGTACTAAAAAGTCATGAAAAATGTCCTCAACACAGCCTTTTCATCCTACTCCTTCTGCTGTGGTTTCAATCTCTTCTGTTCTCAATGCAATAGCTCAACGGACACATTCTAAATCACATGCCAAATTCAAGAAAATTTATACCAATTCCCAAAAAGACTGAAGAGATGCTGAGGGTCTTCAAAAAACAAAGACAAATTATCAGTTTCTCTATCACATTTGAATATTAAAGAGGGAACATTGAAAAATACATGGTTTCAGAACAGGGTCTGAACTTCACCAGTATTCTGCGATGTTCTAAAAAAGAATTAAGACAACAGACAAATGGATTATGAAATCTTTTTTTATTGGCTACTATACACGTTTGTACAAGAAAAGTGTACTGAAGGTAGAAGAGAACAGATGTGCCTAATGCAGAAGGAAAGCTTGACTATGCTATCTTTGTACACTGGAAAGAGGGTTCAAGAAAAGTTCAGCACTTCATACTTGTAATTCGTTTATGGATTGTGACCATAAACACTAAGGGCCAAATTCATCTCTGGCATAAGTGAGTGCAACTCCCTTTCAGTCAAGGCTAAATTTTGTTCCCAAGGATTAACAGAGATTCTAGTGGTAAACTTGTGAAACATATGCTGAGAAAAGCTTCTACTGTAGTATCCTCATTCTCTCGCCATTCTGATTTACTATCAGCACAAGCTATGTTTCATTACTGGAGAGTTGTACTGTGCAGCCGGTGAATTTTTTTGCAGAATTTACCATACTTAACTGAACATACCTTCCTTATCTGCAATCAAGTTTGAAAAACTAATTTGCTTTTCTTTCAAGAAAGATGGACATAAGCAGAAACAAACATCAATTTCCTTCATATCCTACCCAAAATCTGCCAAAAACCACCACCACAAAGCAGAACAAATAAACACCACCAACTGGAAACACACCATAAAATCATACAAAAAATGTGAAACTGAAGACATTTGCTGGTGTACAACACAGAAACACAGTCCTAATAATAACCACCACAGATCTGCAAACAGGAAAGCAGATGATCAGGGATGAATCCCCTAAAGTTATATTATATATATATAAAAAGATCTCTCTTGGCAGGGCCTGCTCAACCCTCCTCGCTGAGTGACTTGAGTAGAATCATCCTCTAGCCTCAGAACCTGACTGCACTTCAGAGCGATAGCAAAGATCTGACCTTAAGCCCCTGAGGGCACCTTCCCTTCCCTCCAGATTTAAGGTACCTGAAGGCCCATAAAGGGGTTAACACTTGAGGGAGAGGAGGATAAGTTAAGTGAAAGGTTAGGTTGGAGTGGGAAGATCCCGGTTAAAAGATAACAGTTAAAGTGAAACCAGTTTTGAAGAAAATTTGATTTAAAATTTTCAGAAGTCCCCCACATTTTTTGACTATGTGAGCAGCAATGGCAGCAAAACATTCTGCCAATGATTTGACCACCAGTGCTTTTGATGTCAATATCAATCTAAAGCTTTCTTTTTCTTTTCTTTTTTTTTTTAAAGTAATTTCCTAGGTTCTTTCCTTTTAGAAAAATCCTTCAAAACATAAACCATTGTTATGTCTGAAAGTTGTCCAGGTGATTTACCACAGAAATCAGTCAATCATCCATTTACAGTGTGGCCACACACCCCAGCTGCTATCCCACCACCATCATAGATAGGGCCCTACCAAATTCACAGCCCATTTTGGTCAATTTCACTGTCATAGGATTTTTAAAACAGTAAACTTCACAGTTTCAGATATTTAAATCTAAAATTTCACAGTACTGTTAACTGTGGGGGTCCCAACCCAAAATGGGGTCGTGGGGAGTTCGCTGTTGTAGGCGGCTCACAGTATTGCCATCCCTACTTCTGTGTTGCTGCCTTCAGAGCTGAGTAGCCAGAGGGCAGCTGCTGGCTAGGCACCCAGCTCCGAAGGCAGCACCACCGCCAGCAGCAGTGCAGAAGTCAGGATGGTAATACCATACCACACCATGCCACACTCACTTCTGCGCTGTTGCTGGCAACAGTGCTGACTTCAGAACCAGACTCCCAGCCAGCAGCTGCAGAGCTTCCTGCACTCAGGGGAGGTTTCTGGAGATGGTGGATGTGACCCACCCTTGGAAGTGGCCCATGCAGAGGAAGAGGAAGTCTTTCCCTCCCAGCCTGTAAGAGGTGGAGCCTGGTGCTTGGGAGCTAAAGGGGCCTTGAACTGGCTGTGTGTGTGTGGAGCGGGGGCGGTGGCCAGGGCACCTCCCTGACCATCGGGCCCTGGGCAGTCGCCCACCAGCCCACCTGTAAGGCCAGCCCGAAAGGGACAACCCCCACATACCATGCCATCTCACTTCTGTGCTGCTCCTGGCAGTGCCACTGCCTCAAAGCTGGGCTCCTGATCAGCAGCTGCCGCTCTCTGGCCACCCAATTCTGTGAAATCTGGTCTCCCCTACAATAGCCAGCTTTCACAGGGGAGATTAGATTTCATGGTCCGTGATGCATTTTTCACAGTCATGAATTTGGAAGGGCCCTAATCATGGAAGCCACTGGCTGACAGTATTCTTAACCCAGGTTGCCACTCTTCGTGGTGGGCATCTTTTTGCCCCCGTCCATTCTGCCAAAGCATAGTGAATTTTACACACACACACACACACACACACACACACACACACACACACACTCTTTCTACTAAGTTTCAGCAGCTACCCTAGTAGCAACATTGAAACTGTCAGTACCTGCCCCAGCCCTGGAGCGACTGCAACTTCTGTAAATTTGTCACTGGAAAGATGATGTACATGAAAGGGAAGCAGAGACATGAATATCTTCTGTATGCGCTTCTGGGGAGATGTGCCACTCAGAGAGGCGATCGGGGCAGCAGATTTCTCCTACCTCTACACTCCTGGGTCCAGCAAGTGTGGACTAGAATTCTTCTTCTTCCGTGGAAGGCTGATGAAATTTATTTATTCAGCTTTGGCAGGCACGCAGATGCCATGCTGATGGGGGCCAGATAAGACAGATGTATTTTTATTATTTACTCTTCCAAAGTCACTTTCTTATTCTAATAAGAGTACTAAATTATAGTTAAAATGTAAATACCTGTTATTTTATGTTGTTATAGCCTCACCCGAGATGGTCATTATTACAATACAGAACTTCTACTCTGTAATGGTTTTGGTAATGTTAATGCACAAGAAACAATACAGGTGAAATAATCCCTTACTAGATCCCCCCCACCTTGCAGGTCCCACTGAAGTCATACTAGGGAGCAAAGAGGATGGATTGTGTCCATGGTGTTGTTATTTACTACATAAATTCTATGCTGCAGGGCATTCACGGGTAGGAAGCTGTTTCATCCCTGGCAGCAGCCAAGAATTTGGGTGGCACAAAAGTGGATTAATGCCACCTTTGGCTCCTGTCCACGTCTCCCTGGGCTGTGTTTTCTGTTATGCTCCTTGGAAGTCCTTTTTTGATTGGATAGGTGCATTCATATGGGAAGATTGTACAAAGCACCACATTTGAAACCTGGCACACTTTTAACTAACAAATATAAATTAATTATAGGAAAGTGATTTGTATATTCACTACTCCTACACTTCATTCCAACTGTGTTGAATCTTATTGCCTGTGTTGTAGTAATCCGCACCATTGATGCTGCTAGGCATAAAGCCAAGCTCTCTATAGAGCAGTTCACACCATGTCATGTGTTATTGTGATTATAAAATGTTAATTATTCAAAATATTTATATTATTAATCAAATGTTGATTCTGAGAAGTTCAGAGCCATGACTGTATTTGGCACAATTCACTGACCAGAATTTATAGTCACTAGACTCTTAGAATTTCAGAGAAACGAATTGTGCTGATTACTGTCATAGCTATGAATTATCAGCCAGTGAGATCACCATATTTCTTTAGCCATTTCATAAAATATTTTAGTTTGCCTTCACCAATAATCACGTACATTACCTCAACTAAGAAATAATACCTAATAAAAGATATTAACAGTTTTTATTTTGTAATTTTGTTACCCTTACCTTCTCATATCCTCCTTTATGTGCAGATTGATCAATTCCTTGGGAACATGGAAAGAAAGAGTGCTCTCCGACATCTGTTCTCGGATATGCAGCCACTTGTTGTCAGAAGTGGGAAATCTGTATAACTTACAGATTGGGTTTTTTAATACTGTAGAAGAGAAAAAAAGATGGCATTGCTTAATTGTGGCTATATGTTTGTTTCAGAAGTGACTACAATGGTTTAGTCCACAAATGTAAAATTATTTCTCTGTCCTCCTGTATTTCCAAACTTAAGTCCAAAGATAAATGTATTATCCATTAAAAACATAGCACTCAAGGCTGCACAACCCAGTGTAGTAGATAATTAAATTCTACCTAGTACAGTAGGTTTCTGGTACATTTATCATTACTGTTGCAGTAAGAATGCAAGCTCAAGCTCTCTGGCACATATTCATGAGACAAAAGTAAAAAGCAACTTAAATGATGGATAAATAAACAGTGAAATCTCATGCTAAGAGCTGATAACATTATCTGTAACCAGGAGCAAGGTGTGTTATTGAACTCTCAGGCTTCCATACATTTGAAAGTGAAACCATATGGGGCAGATGCAGCACATCCCCATTTAGATATTATGGTATATCCTTCCCTAGCTACATAAAGGTCATTAACACAAACAGGTGTTGCATATGTATTTTAAGAGGAAAATATGCCTCACTGATGTGTCACTGCAGTCCAGCACCCGCCAGAACTATATGTAACAGTCACAGGATCAGTCCTGTAAGGTGCTGAGCACTCTGTCCCTAATCCAGAAAAGGGATTACTCTTGTACTTAAATTATTTGTCAGTGCCTTGCACGTTTAAGCCTGAGAACAGCATGTTTTTTTCTCTCAGATCTGCTGCATAGTCATATTTTATCAAAATTGCATAATGCTGCTCTATAATGAGCCTGTGCAATTCCTGTGCTCTCCTTATGTCTGCTCTTGAGCTCTTTTTCTGTTCTCTACTGATTCTCCAGAAGAAGCACACAGGGGAAACCTAGAAAAGATACCTTTTCTTTTACTTCCTAGATAAGCTTACTGGGAGATGAATGTTTGTCCTTAAAACACACATACACATCCGCTGCTTTTTAATTCAGAATGACTTTAGACAGCAATCTGAACCCTCCAACCTCTCCATCAAGCTACTGATCTTTTCACATTACTGGTAAAAGCTGCCTTGGACCAGGCTCTCATTGATCCTGACACTCACTATTGTATAATTCAAAGAAATGCATTACCTGTGATCGCTTTGAAGAAACTGTTGCTTTTAAAAGCACATCAACAAGTGGACCTTGCAACCTACATTACAACTCACTACTGTGGGAAGTGCTCTCTCCCATTATTGCCTATGTACACCGATTCATGCAGCATGAATAACACAGCTATAATAAACAAAGGCCAAACCATCAATGATTCCCAAATGCATTTAAAAAAATCAGACTTGTTATGAAAATAAAAAAAGGACTGAAACGAAAACAATAAAACTAGAGGATCTGCATAAATGAGATGATTACTGGTAGGCAAAGTTACAAAGAACCAATATGGCACATGCTCATTTTTTAACAGCTCTTGTTTATTTTCAGGAACTGTCCTCTTTCTTTGGTTTTGAAGAAATTTCATGAAACTACTCTTCTTCCATGGAAAACTTAAGACCTCTGAGGTATCAACCTCTTTTTTATTGATAATAAATTTACTTCTAAACTACATTATTTAGTATTAACAAAGAATAATTTTAAAAAGCAAATATAATAGTCCTTAATGACGTTTAGCACAGATGAACAGCAGCATTTTTTGTCTATAGATCTCAAAGTACTTAAACAAAAGTGATCGGGCATTATTGTTTTCATTTGACTGATGAAGGAAACAGACATGGAGGTTAAATGACGTGTCCAAGGTCACAAAGTATTTTTTCTAGTGCCTTATCCATTGCGATAGACGTCTGGGATTCAGAAACATATATTCAAAATATCACTTGTTTCAAACATTATGAAACATTTCCTATTTTTTCTCTTTTGTTGTAACTAAGTTCATGAAAGATGTTTTATTTACAGCACTGAAGTCCTGTCTTAATCCACAGAACAGGTACTGCACAGCAGTGTAAGATACCCCAATGTTCCTTAACCAAGACATTGGAGTGACAAGCTTCAGACTTCAAAGGATAGTTCAATATGTATGGCTGATTTTTTTTTTGGCCCATGTGCAGAGAGCTGCGAACATACGTGTCAACACTAGTGCTTACTGTAATGTAGGAATCTGTTCAATATGAGTAGATTTCAGATGCTAATCTAGACATGAAAAGCTCTATACCATATTAGCTTTATGGGGCATCTCAACCCTGTGTAACTTTTTGAATATTTGAAACATTTTCAAGAACCTGTAAATTTGCACTCACAACATGTAATAACTCACATTTGCCTGTGCAAATCTGTATGTGCAATAATGACAAAAAATTTACAAAAGGGGCCACCTTGAAAATTTGGCTCTAGGAATTTTTCTTTTTGCATTTAACCAGAGTTTAGGCAACACAAAGCTGCGAACAATTGTTGCTGTTGTATTGTCATCCTAGCAGTGTCTCCAATGCTGACAAATGGCCAAAACTGCTACCCGCAAGCTCAAGAGAAGCATTTCAATTGAAAACTCTGGATCATATCTTGCAAACCTTTGCTCAATATAGGAGTCCAAGTAGTCTTATTTGCAGCTTTGCCAATTCTTGTGATTTGAGAATTTTCAGATATTTGGAATTTTTCTTAAAGCCACAGCTCTTGGAGTCAGGTGATTATGTAACAATCTTGCCTTTTTTTTTCTTTTTTCTTTGTTTTTCAAGTTTCTAGACCTTATGATTATGGAAAAAAGCTTAGGAAACTTTAAAGGCTGAAAGCCAGAAGACAAATTAAAAAGCATCCCAAATTTATTATTGTTTAAATCTCATGATTTTTAAGTCAATCTCATGATTTTGAGGGGGTGTGCCTCATGACTTTTGAATGTTTGGCCTTGGCAGTAACGCATTTTGCAACATATGGAGTAAAGGCTTGCTCAATCCAAAACTCCCCACATTTATAAAACTGTGAAATTTCTGTAGAGAGAGACTTGCTTATGTACAAACTTTCAAAACATTTCATTGAGCAAAATGGAGAAAGTTCTCTTTTAAAAGTGCATCTACGTGTGGAAGCCAGGAAATCACTGCTATGTATTTAACAAACTGCATTTTCTGACATTCTCACTGTAAATGTAAAGACCGCAGTGTTTTCTGTTCCTTGGCAATCATTTACTTCTCCACATGCTATTCTTCAGCCTCCCCCCCGCCAAAAATGAAACTTGTAAAACAAAGAGTGAACATTATTTCTTGTTTGAACTTCTGTTCACTGTCTAATGAAGATCAAAGCAAACTACTGTCATGTTGTAAATTCTAATACTGTTATTTATGGATTTTTCCCTTTAGAATAAAAGCAAATATATATATTATTTCAGAAAAAATTAACTTTAGTTTTGCTCGTTTTTATTAGATTTTAGTTACTTTTCTCCTCTTTCATACCTTTATGTGAAAAACGTGAGAAAATTATTTTAAATTTCCAGTATTATAAATGGATAAGTGAATTTCTAATAGTATAAATGAAGTCTCGAGGTAAAAATGGAATAATGATGAGGCTCTGTGAGATATGACATTCATTCACATCACTCAGTAAGTGCTTCACAACTCACTTGAGGTCTGTGAGTTTCATGTATTAAGATCCAAGCTTGAGATGAATGCCAATGTCCTGCTATGCCTACTATTTTTTTTTAAAGTTTCATAGTTTCCCTGGCATGATAAACAACTCAAGACAGAGAATCAAAAATGTATACTGTAATACACGTATATAGGTATATACACAGTATATTACTCCTGGGGAAATTCCACACCACCGCACAATGCAGAATTTGCACAGAATTAATGTTCTGCACAGAATTTCATATTTCCCTGCAGAATTGGGGCTGCAGAGCTGCTGCTGTCCATTAGGGACCACTGGACTCTGCAGAGTCCAGCTCTCCAGCTTGAAGTGAGCAGAGCGCCCAGCCCAGCAAGAATGTAGGCTCTGCAAGCTCTGGCTGCCTGGCTTGATCTTCATCAGCTCAGGGACAGGAGAGGGCCTGGGAGACCCAGCTCTGGCAAAGGGTGAGGAAGGGCAGGCCCACACCACATCTCCCGGTGGGACAGTGAAGAAGCTGAGGGGAGTAAAGGTGCTGAGGGGAGGGAAGCTGCAGGTGTCTGGGCCAGGGGGGTTGCCCCACGACTGGGCTCTGGGAAGAGGAGGGATGACTGGGTTCAGGGGGGCCCACATGTAGCCCCCTCCAGCACCTCCCAGCTGGAACTGGGTTATTGTAGGGGTTTCTTTAACTCTGTACTCCTCGGGGAATCTTTTTTGTTGTTGTCTGTATTGTTGACAAACATTTTGAAATAAATTACCCAAGTAACTGAAACTGGAGTGAATATAGTGTGTTATTTTGACAAATAAAAATTGTGCACAGAATTTTTAATTTTTTTGGTGCAGAATTCCCTGAGTATGTATATACAGTGCAGCATACACACACCAGATAGAGAGACACTGTTATACACATTTACACACTGTGACAAAGTTCCTCCTCTACCTTGGTGGATCCTGCACTTATTGGCAGATTTGCTCACCTCACAGATTCACCCTATGGATCGGGAAACAGACCAGATACCTTCCCCTCTGGTAGAAGCCACAGTCCAGGTCAATTCCTCCTGTGTTTGATCAGGAGTTGTGAGGTTTGAGGGGAACCCAGGCCCGCCCTCTACTGTGGGTTCTAGCCCAGGGGACTGCAGCTGTCTAGAGTGCCTCCTGGTACAGTTGTGTGACAGCTACAACTCCCTGGGCTACTTCCCCATGGCCTCCTCCCAACACCTTCTTTGTCCTCATCACTGGACCTTCCTCCTGATGTCTGATAACACTTGTACTCCTCAGTCCTCCAGCAGTATGCCTACTCACTCTCAGCTTCTTGCACCTCTGACTCCCAGCTCCTCACATGCACTTCCTCTCCTCTGGCTCCCCTTGGCCTGACTGGAGTGAGCCCTTTTATAGCATCAGAGGGGCCTTAATTAGAGTCAGGTGCTTAACAGCCTCTCCTGATTCTTAGCAAGTTAATTGGAGTCAGGTGTTCTTATTAGCCTGTAGCAGCCCCTGTTCTGGTCACTCCAGGAACAGAAAACTGCTTATCCAGTGGCCAGTATATCTCCCTTCTACTACTCTGCTGTTCCCAACTGGCCTGGGTCTATCACAACACAAATATATATACACCGAAAGAGAGGGAAAGAGTGAGGTATAGAGAGAACATATATATGGGGAGAGAGACACAGAGAGATTCATATAAACCCAGATATTTGGAGATGATATCTATGTAATAAATTATAGAGCCATGTGATAAATTAATTTATCATGCATGTCTGATTCATAGGTAAAGTTCAGGTCACATTACTAATCTCTCCCAGCCCCTAATCTCCCCCAAGTAGCTTCAACTAAAAAAAAAAAAATCAAGCAACCAGAAAAATATTTTTCATTCTCCCCCCAATAAGTGGGCTTCTCCTCCTCCCCGCAAAAACAAACAAACAAAAAAAAAACCCCAGAGGCCCAGGATGGGCAAGACTCATTACTGGACCTGTAACATGTTTTTTATACATAAAAATGTCAGTTTTAAATTCCTATATCTCAGAGTCACGCAGAACTACAAATAGCAACTTTAAGGGTTACAGATAGGCTTCCCAACTGGATTCAAAGTTCACAAGAAACATATTGTGATATTTTATATATAAGGAAAAGTTATTTCAAGTCATTTTTAGAGGTTTCCATGCTATCTCTGAGACCTGAGCATTTGGTCTCATGGTAAATAAGGCTTTACGGGTTTCTAAAAAACATATTTCTATCTGTAATGTATGTGGGGCATAAAGAATACATGCTGGTGTGGTATGTTTTGGGTGATTGTATAGCTTACTTGTGTCTTTCTTACTGCTGAGAGATGTAAATTCCTACACTCAGGCTGATAACACTTTTACAGCACTCCACACCATCATGTAATATTTCTTTGTATAATGAGAAAGAGTGAAATGGGTTGAGCATATAAACACTTCAAACCAAAGTCTGAAGTGAGCTCCGGAGCAGATTCTGACCTCAAAATGCCCTGCCAGCAGCCCCTTCCATTTAAAATCACAGGGCTTTCAACATAATCTCAGCTAACACTGTATAAACAGTGGGAGAGGCGTACTCAGGAGTCAAATAATGTGTGTGCAACTATAACTACTTTATAGTAATTAACACAACACCATACATTACAAAAAAACAGTGGGCCTCATCCAGTGCTTACTGAAGTCAACTGGAGTCTTTCCACTGACTTCAGTGGGCACTGGATATGGCTCCAAATGTGAGAGTATTCAGCAGAGTACCACAAAGTAACTTTTCAGGGCCAGTTTCTGCAAATCCTTCCTCACACAAGTAGTCAACTGCACTCTACTCCAGTGAGTGAAGAAAGCTTCCAGGAGCAGGGTTTTCAGGAAAACACCTTAAATCTCTAGTGGTTCTGAAATTCTTCAAACTGGTATTGTTGTATAGCAGCCCATTATTTTGGAATCAAATAGCAATCTACTCAAAATGCATTAGAATATATACGTAAAAGAATTACAAACATCTTGTTGTTTGAACTACTAAAATGCCCTTTGAACATCTTTTGTAGTTTGCTTTTATTAAACATTCAGTGTCTGGTGCTTATATAGATGCAAATGTTAAACTTCAAGTGAACATTAAATGGGGCACAGCATTTTAAAAATGCTCTGTTCAAAATCCTTGTATGCGTGAGATTTTGGTGGTTTTCCCTAAGTTCTCCCACTAACAAAGATAACCTAGTACAGTATTATAACCCTAATTATTTAAAGAATTTTTGAAGTTATAACACATACCTGCATTTAATAGAGGTAAGCTGTCTTTACCACTTATGCCTTCAGGTGCTGTACATTCACACACCAGTGCACACTACAAAAGAAAAGATGTAACACTTTGAAAGGAAACATAACCACAAATGGAATTTTTCGGAAGTTGCTGCAAAAGAAATGTAAAACAGTTAAATATGAATGGCCTTGGACAAAATATTTGTGATAAGCTATATTTCCAACCCTACCTGTTTTGTGAAGCGATTTTATTTTTAATTACTAATTTGCATTTTCCCTGTACAAGTCAGTTGTAATATTTAATAATAGGTTGTAACACTGGAGTCTCTGTATAGAAGGCAGCAAAACATGAATGACTGTCCTAAAATGCAGTAGAAAACAATTTTTGACGAGTTATATAATTTCAAAGGAATTTCTTTCAAGGGCTGCTCTCAAAATCACAGCAGGCAGCATGATTTAGTACAAAAGCAATTTAAAATCAGGGTTGAGGGGAAAGGGTGGGAATTTTTTTTATTGTCCTCTTTTTGACATCTCTTTCCTCACTTGATTTCATCTCTTAGCACTACTTACTTTTACATAATCTTCTAAACCATTTTTAATGGCTCCTCTTCTGGCTTCCCACTCATGTATAATTCTGAGCTCTAATGTTTTAAGAAAGCTATATTTTTAAATCTTGTCAACTGTTTTTTTCCCTTTCAAAGGCAGCACACCAGCTTCTGTTGTGTTCTTGTATTTCTTTTAGGTCTAAATCCTAAACAACAGACAGACAGACAAAGCACATAACTATGCTTTGCATCATTCTGGGGTTAGTGCAGAATAAGATGGAAGGAATCCTTCCTTCACGTGTTGGAAAGGCTGACAAAGTATTTTGCAGCTTCTACTGCAACAGTAAGGCTGCCATAGCCTCTGAAGGTTGCTGCCAAGCCCCCTTTCCACAGGAGGTGCGACAGAGGGCAAAAGGATGTATATAGCTGCAGATATTCTGCTCTAATCTCTGCCTCTTCCATAGCTTTCCCAGATGTGGCCCTATCTGCCCCCCATGCTCTGTGTTGCAAGGGGAACCCCTATGAATCAAAGCTCTGTACCATGCAAGGAATTCTGCCCTTCTACACAGCAGAACCACGTGGGTTACATTGGCAAGAGTTCAGAGTAGCAGCCGTGTTAGTCTGTATCCGCAAAAAAAACAGGAGTACTTGTGGCACCTTAAAGACTAACAAATTTATTTTAGCATGAGCTTTCGTGAGCTAAAGCTCACTTCTTCGGATGCATCCGAAGAAGTGAGCTTTAGCTCACGAAAGCTCATGCTAAAATAAATTTGTTAGTCTTTAAGGTGCCACAAGTACTCCTGTTTTTATTGGCAAGAGTGTGTCTGCAGCCAAGGAGTCAGTGATTAGTATAATAAATTCTTGTTCAAGCTGACTATTTTAGTATTTCCCCCTTCTATTTTGGGCTGACCTTGCACTTAGTAAAACGTTCAGGGCTTACTAACATCAGGACAGAAATCTCTACTAATGCTAGTAATTCCTCACCCTACTCTGAATTCTGAATGGTACTAACAGCCAGATCCTCACGTGAACATCTGGTCGTAGGAGGGTTGTGAGTGTACTGTGAAAGGGTTTGTAAACAAGGAGGAGATGTTGCCCTTTGGAGGTGGTCTTTTTGTACCAATCAACATCCCAGATCTAGGATTGGCTACCAGTTTCCCTCCACCTGAATGTGCAGACTTTCAGCATACTGAATATTACACTCAGTTCAAAACTAATTGGTTGGGGGTATTTCAATATATTGATGAGGAAGTAGTGTAACTTCCTCAAAAATTGTCTCTGGAATTGCACCCTACCTGTTTGTGCAAACAAATAGGAAATTGGGTAACTGTGTCTCACTTAATTTACACATGCAAATACCCATTTACACACATTAACAAATGCATTGAAAGACCACTGAAACTATGGCTGTAACAAGTTTGCTGTGTTCTTCTGTCAACCCACCCCATCAACAAGTACTGGAACCCAGCAAAGAGTTACCAATTAATTCCTGCAGACTCACTATGGTAAATATAGCTCATTAACTGCCTCGACTAAACAACAGGGCTTGGGGATGAGGGGAGTGGTCCTCTCACAGAAGAGGAATTTAAATTGTAGGGCCAAGCTGCACCAAGAGAGGAATAGCCTGGGAAGGCAGCTTGGCCTATAATTCATGTTATGTATTTTGTGCTTATTAATAAACCCAAACCCAAGTTTTTACCCTTCACAACACTAGTGCCTGATACTACATTCTGACAGCTCTCAAGTAGTGGTTAATTATGGTTGATTGAGGTTTAAATGAATACTTTTGTTCTAACAAAACAGAAGGGGAACGTCTGAGAACAGAGTATCACTTGGCACAGCTCTATGCAAATGTATTTTGAGTTGAGAGAGCTGAGCACACATATTGTACTTCATTCCAGTGCGGATTTCTCATTTAGGTTTTTTGAATAATGAGAACTTAAATCCCAGTGTGGTATTAGTAATATAGGCATCTGGCACCACTGATCATTCTAATTTAATTTGTGCAATGAGCTGACTGATTTCATACCTTTTGTCTCTGCACATCTGTTGTGATGTGGTCTACTTCCCCCTCCTCTATCTCTCCCATCTTCACAATGCTGACACCTATGGTACCAACTGTCTTTCCACCATCAGAAGTTCTGAAACCAAAAATAAGTAAAATTAAAAGTTTATTCTTCAGCAGCCTCTTGTCACTTCAATACAAATATTTATGTCAGTACACATTTGCTCTTCTATTCATTTTGTAGCCGCTTTCATCTGTATTAAACTCATTTTCTATTACCATAAAGTAAATGGTAACAATAGGACAGCAATGTATTTGTCCAACATGGCTTATAACAAGGAGAACTTTGAATATATTAGTTA
Source organism: Mauremys reevesii (assembly GCF_016161935.1). Classification (NCBI taxonomy): domain Eukaryota; kingdom Metazoa; phylum Chordata; order Testudines; family Geoemydidae; genus Mauremys; species Mauremys reevesii. Next base: position 53,061,185 of record NC_052627.1, read on the forward strand.
AAACTCTAGATGAGCGAGTGCTGTCTAAAAGAAGATTGAACTCTTCCACAAATACCATGAATGTTCTAAATGTTATTCTGACTAGGGGCAAGTCTACACTTAAAAAGCTACAGCACCTCTGCATGCCACCATAACACTTTAGTGAAGATGCTACTACACCGATGGGAGAGCTTCTCCCATTAGTGTAATTAATCCACCTCCATAAAAGGCAGTAGCTATGTCAATGGAGAAGATCTCCCATTGTCAGAATGCTGCCTACACCAGGGATTAGGTCAGTATAACTATGTTGCTCTGGGTCATGGCTTTTTCACACCCTTGAGCGATGCAGTTGTGCCGATGTGAATTTGTAGTGCAGACCTGACCTAGGGTCAGGGGCGGCTCCAGGCACCAGCGCAAGCCGCAAGGGGTGGCCTTCCGGTTGCTGTGAGCACGGCAGTCAGGCAGCCTACGGCAGCATGCCTGCGGGAGGTCCGCCAGTCCCGTGGCTTCGGCGGCAGTTCGGCGGTGGATACGCTGAAGGCGCGGGACTGGCAGATCACCTGCAGACACACCGCCAAATCCGCATGACCAGTGGACTGCCCGCAAGCGTGCCGCCAAAGGCTGCCTGACTGCCGTGCTTGGGGTGGCAAAAAACATAGAGCTGCCCCTGCCTAGAGTACTTCTAAGAAAACTCCATTACACATTGTGCCAATGCCCCATTTTATAATCTGTCAATTTACTGCACACATCAATACTTTGGTTTCTAACACTATCTGTCAGGAAAGGATATACACTGTGTATCACTAAACCTGCTGCTAAACCAAAATAGTGAAGCAAGTTTGAACACTCTTTGGCAATCCTCTCTATAGCAAGGACCAATACCATTCCTCAGCTATTGGGGAGATATTTTTACTGTACCATGCAAATAAGCAGGGAAGAAACATTCCTGTATTACTGAGTTTGTTGTCAAAGATATAAAGTTCAAATATGGATCTCTAAATTTATGGTGGGATAGACTGTATCTGTAGCATGTAAGGTGCAGGGTGCCTTCTCAACTCCTACTGACTGCAAAACAGGACTAGGAGAGGGAGGTTTGGGGGATTATGAACAGTGAGAAGAACGGAAGATGCACTGTTGGAGAGCTGGGTTTTAAGGAGAGCAAGGAACTTGGAGGATGAAAAGTGAAAGACTATTCCAGGTGTATGAGGCAGCATGGTAAGAGGCATAAAATTGCAAGCAGTTAAAAGAGATACTGGGAGTTCCATAGTAAGATGAGCAGATTGGGAAGAGTAGAGGGAATGAGGGGGAGAAATGACAGGGGTATTTTTAGTAAAAGTCATGGACAGGTCATGGACAATAAACAAAATTCATGACCCATGAACTGTCCATGACTTTTACTAAAAATACCCCTGACTAAATCATAGCCTTCATATTGCCTTCAAATACATCTCTGCAGTCACTTCTCTCCCTCATTCTCGCTACAAATTCCAATCTTGGGGCAGCTGCTGCTGCGGGGGTGGGGGGGGGGAGAAGGCGCCTCAGGGGGCTGCCACAGGGTGTGTGTGCACCAGTGTCACCAGCTGCCGGGAGCCACCGGACCAGCAGCTGCTCCAGCCGCCCCAGGAACCACTGCCGGGAGCTGCCAGAGCAGCAGCTGCTCTGGCCAACCCGGGGACTGCTGCTTGGGCAGTCCACAGGACCAGCTGCCTGGGGACCACTCGAACAGTAGCCAGTGCGGCTGGCCCCAAGCTGCTCCAGCAGTGGTCGGTGCAGCTGTCTGGGGGGCCACCCGAGTGGCTGGCTGCGGAGCCACTCCAGCAGTTAGAGGCAGCTCTAGCTTTTTGCTGCCCCAATCATGGCAGTCAGGCAGTCTTCGGTGGCATGCCTGCAGGAGGTCCCTGGTCCCGCGGATTCGGCGTACCTGCTGCCGAATTACCCGCCGAAGGCAGCCTGACTGCTGCCCTCGCAGGGACCAGCAGGGAGTCTCCCACGGGTTGCTGCCCCAGGCATGCACTTGGAGTGCTGGTGCCTGGAGCCGCCGCTGCCAGCAATGGCCGGTATGGCTGTCCATGGGGCCACCTGAGCAGCTGCCCCCTGAGCCAGCTGCTTGGGCTCCCCTGGGGTCAGCCACACTGGCTGCTTCAGAAGTCACTATGGTTGCGGAGCCCTATGACTGTATAGGTGAAAATGAGGAGCTTGAATTTGTTATGGTATGATAAGAAACAGGAAGGCACTGGAGAAGGGGGCTACAAGGTTGGCATGTTAGGAGAAAATAACTTTCAGAATAACTTTTTTTTTTTTTTTTAAAGTATACCACATTCTTGGGAGAATTCTCAGAGAAAACATTGTATGCCTCCTCCTCAACATCAACCTTTTTATGGTTCCTTACAAAAACTAATTAATCAATCCTCACATAGGAAGCAGGAAATAAGGGAGATTAAGTGACTTCCCCAAGGTAATATGGGCCCTGATCCTGCAATGAGAACCCTGGGAGCTTTCCCTTTCACCTGTGCAGAGCCCCAGTGACTTCAGTGGGACTTTGCGCTGTTCTCACACATGTCTTTAATTTTATACACTATGAAGAGTCCCAAAAGAAGTCAAAGGGCCTATTCAGAGTGTGGAAAGTTTAGCACATGTGTAGGTCTTTTCATGATTATGGCCTTGTTCACCATAGTTATTTGGGATATTTTCCTGTTCCGACAATACAATCTGAAAATGCAGTGACCTCTGTGGTTTAAGATAAATGTTTACTTATTGGTACTAGCCACTGTTATCTAAAATTGAAGACATTTAAATGTATGTACTCTGACAATACAGAAAAACAATTTTTTTTAACATAAGCTTTGTAAAATTTTATATAAATCTTTGTGTGGTATGTATGTGGGGTGTTGTTTGCTACAAACCAAGTGCACCAAACAATAATAAAAAACAAAAACACACACACACACACACACACACACAAACAAACAATCCAGCAGCTCAGCACACAAGCAACCCTACATTAACTGACAAATGAGCATGAAACGGGGTGGAAATGAGTAGTAAAGAATCAGGATTTCAGGTCGCCATGGGTATTTATTATCAACAGTACATAAACAATTTTAAAATGTTTGAAAATAATTTGCTAGTGTCCTTTTAAAAAACAAAAGGTAACACTAGTTTAATGGATTTGTGTCAGTTCCCTCTGTCCTTTGAATTAATACAGACTACAGCTTTGACCTAAATTTTCATCTCCTTTCTCTTTCTTGTGTAACAATTGGCACAGGTAGACCAAGCTCCAGTACTGAATAGATAAATCAATCTATGAGGAGAAAGGGAATAAGCAATGCAAACTGCTGTTGCCAGGTCAAATATACCCTTTAAAACTTATGTATCATGTCAGGTGCAACTGGTAAAACACTGACAGTTCACAACAGTTTAATGCATTTTGATCAGCATGCCAAACTTCAATCACATTACCAATTAGCCTTAAATATTTAACCAAGAATGTCAAGCAGTGATGAATTTAAGCTTTTCTATCGCCTTGGACTGAAACTAAAATGTAAAAGTAAAATCTTACGCTCACTCTTTGTAGGAAACAAAATTTCCAGGCCAAAAAATAAACCTGCAAGCATATTTGAGAATGTATTGGTCACAACAGGTCTGATTCTACCTACAAAAGAAATGCACTATAATAGAATGAAATGAAAACACCAAGATCTTGATACTCTGGCCCATCCCCTCCCCTTTTTCATCTCCTCACAGCAAATAGAAATGTTAAATCACAATATGAAAACAAATCTTATTTTTGAATGTTACAGGCACACAAATCAAAAAAACCTCTATAAATGTCCAGGGAGAAACCATCATTAGTTGTGTCAGACACTGTGAATTTAAAGTACCATTAGTACATGAGGGTTTTCAGGCAGACATGCTATGCATTTAGAACTCAAACACAAAATATTAGATTAAAATCTTGCCTGGACAGAGAAAAATAAAAGAGAGAAATGAAGCACTAAAATAAACAAACAAGAAGTGAAAAAGACCACAGATCCCACCTACATTAGGTTAAAACAACTGATTGTTGATATTTGCTTAAGTACTAATGAATTAGTATACTGTGTAGTCTATATATGTCATACTGTGCATAGAACAGAGATATACACATACACAGACAATTAAATAAAGAAGAATTAGAGGAAATTTCCCTACTTTGGTGTGCTTTATACTGCATTTACACTAGTAATTACAATACTAACTTGTTAATCACCAACAGTTTGCTCACAAGATACAAAATGATGACAGTCCCCACCATAAACCGCTTACAATCCGAATGACAGAAATATAGAAGATGAGATGCACCAGAAACCTACAGGAATAATCTGAGTTTCTTGCATGCACGCACACATGCAAACACTTCTATAAAGAGGGTGAAGGTCTAGCAAACCAGAATGGGGAATGCATTCCATGCTTATGGGAAAAAGGCACAGAAACAGGAGTGGCAGAAAGAGATGAACAAGCCTTGGAGACTGGCAATCCTGGCTAAGTGGAGGGGACATAAAGACCATTTGTATGAGATGAGCTCAGAGATGGACACTTGTCTTGAACATAGGTAACAAGAAGTTTAAAATCCATGTTGGGGAGCATGGGATGAGAGTGGAAACAAAGGATGAAGTGGTCTGATCAAAGGGCAAAAAAGATAAGTTTACTGTCTGCGTTTTGGATGGACAAGTGAAATGATAGATATGTCAGAGATTCCAGAGATGAGAAAGAGGGGGTGGGGAGGGGAAATGAAGATGGGAAATAATCAGCGCATGGATGAGTGTTTTCACTTTGGGGGCAGAGAGGAAAGGTTTGGATATGCCTTTGCTGTTTCCTGTTTGGTGACATAACTCAAGAAGAGTTATTCTCTTGGGCCTGGTTAGACTAGGATTTAAAGATGCCATGTCAGCATGTGCTAACTAACACTTGTAAAAGTCTAGTGGAGACAAGAAGAAAGAAACCAGCTCAGAACGTGTTAAAGGTCTTGTCTACATCAGACTCTTATCATGTAACACATGCTAACATCACACTATTAAATTCTAGTCTAGACAAAGTCTTGGTATTTTGGCCTAGCCAAAACCAGGATGTGGTGTAAATCTCACAAGAATTGCTGGACATCTGAGAGATATTTGGAAGTTGGGCTATGTAAGAAACAAGGATATATATATTGATAAGCATCTGCACTTCTGTATACTTATTCAAATTGAAACACGGAACCTATATGGAATCTCTGTAACCCCCTGGTAAAAAAGTAATACTTTTACAGACAACAACCATAACAGAGATCAATAAATAACCAAGCATTTTCAGAAGTGACCACTGATTTGGGTTGCCCCAGTTTTAGGGTGTCCAGACTGAGACACCTTAAAGGGGCCTGATTTTCAGAAAGTGCTGAGTATCCATCCAAAATCAATGGTCACTTTTCAAAATCTTGGGCAAATAAATAACTTGCATGTGTACTGTGCCTGTCATGTTGCAGAATGAAACTTTACAAAATGAGGGCCTAAAAAGAATAGACATAAAGTATCCCTTAACTTCCAGCTCCCTCTGGAATGAAACACAGTAACTATGTAAAAGCACATAGCTGTCCTAAACAAGGAGACAGAAACAGAAGTAAAACAAAACACTGTATCCAAGTTTAAAAAAAAAATAAAAGAGGCAGCAATTTTAATAGGCAATATGTGATTACCAGAGTTGAAATTTTGCCAAGACCCCATTAACACCCCACATCTTGTGTAAGTTATGGTGATATCTTTGTCTCTTCTAACAGATCATGCCTAATAGTGTTCCTTACCACAAGGCTGGGGCTTGGCTTCACTGCTCAGTCACAAAGAAGTGGGTCACTTTGGGCTTGTCTACACTAGAAAGGTTGCCATTTTAATTATACCAGTATGGTTAAGCAGCAAAACCAGTTTGGGAAGCCAAATAACCCACATCCCAAACCAATACAGCTATACTGGTATAACTTTACTCATGCAGACCAGACCTTAATGAGAAACAGCACCACTTCCTGAAATAGCCTGAGTGGTGACAGAAGCCTTTAGCTACAGAAATATTCACAAAAAAATGTAAAAATATCAGAGCATGTGCTCTTTCTATTTTGTCATATTGTCAGACTTTTCACTCAAATTCTGGAGCGAAGCATTCTGAAAGCTTCAAAATTCACTGAGGATGAAGGTCACTGAACCTGTGAATTCTGTGATTCATCAGCTGCAGATATCCAGACAGACCCAGTGCTGGTCTACGCTATAAAGTCAGGTCAGTTTAACTATATTGCTCAGGGCTGTGAAAAATTTCGACCCCTGGTGCATCGATTGCCACAGCATCGATCCCCGGTAAGTGGAGACATATTCTAATTCTCTGCTCATGTCACCCTTGGCTCCGTAGTAGGTCAGAGTGCCAGCTAGTGATTACCAGAACACAGGGTGCCATTGCTGCATGACGGGGTAGCAGAGGAACCAGCTTTGCTGACTCTACACCTGCTAGGGAGTTTCTCCTCATTTGTGCTGTCAAGGCAGTGAATTTGCCCCCATAACTTTTGGAGTTGGATTTTAATTACATTTTGGTCCTGAAGACTATTTCTCAGATAGGGCACTACGGAGTGCTAGACAGGCCAAAAAAAATGTAGGAAGACTTTTGAAATTACATCAGCATATAACCACAGTAGAATAGTGAAAATGAGGCCCCCAGTGCAATTAATATGTTCAGATTGCTCGAATAACGTGCATTTCCCCATACATACTGCTTTCATTTGTACTCTTCATAAGGTACTATAAACCCGAGTTAACCCTAGTGTCCTTTAATCTGAAGGAACATATCTATCATTGTTTGCAGACATGGTGTTGCCTATTTAACTATTGGGTACTCTCCAAGAGATCTTAGAGGATTATTTGAAAACAAGTGAAATAAGGTTTTAAAACAATTGTTCTTCTGTGCTTTTAATGTAATACAGTATGATGGTGTTATATACATATGAGATGCCAAACAAGAAAAGTATATTAAGATTTTACTATTGCTTGAAGGTTTGAAAACTTCAATCCATTTTGCTCCTCTATAACTTTATTGATTATTAATAAAAATTTTGAATATGAAAACTCGGAACTGATAATTGGTTCCCATGGCCGTAACTTCACTAATAAAAATGGCTTATGAACACAAAGCAAAAGAGAAGCAGACTGCGTATTTGCACAGCCTTGTAAATTATAAATGAGAAATGAGAGATTGCCTGAAAAGGAAAATGTATGACTTTCAATTGTTCCAATCTCAGAGCAAGTAGTGCAGACTAATACATAGTTCAACGCAAATTCTTTTCCCACCAAAGTAATATATTTTGAAAGACATGAACACATTTTCTTATGACAAATGTATTAATTATTTTCGTATATGAACATTGTCTTTTTTATTTATCATGTGAAACTCAAAGCCCATGTCAATCAGCTTTCTGTTTTCAAACTATTCCATTGATGAATAAAATGTTAAAATTTAGGATAAATGAATGACACTTTTTAGAGTTCAATGTATTCACTCCTGTCACTGCTTCAATATAAGGTTAAGGTTTTTATCAAAACAAGCTTTGCTCAGCTCTTCTGGAGTCCTGCCTAGTGTTTAAAGCCAAGCTGCTGTCCATCTGCCTCCTGTGGCATATCATGACAAGAAGCAGCAAGGAAATAATTTCAGAACGCAGCCTAAGTAAAACATAGCTAGTTGAGCACAGACTCAAATTGACCATCAAAGGGCAACAATAGTTCAAATACATTGCTTTCTGTACTAATTACTGGTTCAGGAAGTTACGCAGCCAAATTCCTTTTCTTTCATTAAATATGTTAAATGTTGCTCAGATTCAATGCTGTCTTCATCCTATGGCCCTCTGAATCCCAGCCTTTCAATTTCACTTCATATGTCAGAAAATATATATTTTATCTCCTCTTGAAAAAAAAAGTTTGGATTTGTTCCAGTTGAATGTCAAGGGAAAAAATATAATCCAGAAGGACAAAGCCACATAGAAATCCAAGATCATCAATGAACAAATGAACATTTAACTACATGGTAAACCCAACTGCGACCATACAACCATCAGCAGAGCTGCCTGGGGAGCATAAGAAGATATCAACTACTATACTATTACTAGACTATCATGGAAAGTCTGGGTACTGTTCCCACTAGTAGAGGAGAAGGCAACATTATGGCTACATCTACACTACAGCCGGGATCGACGCTCTGAGATTGATCTACTGGCAGTCGATTTAGTGGGTCTAGTGAAGACTGGCCAAATCGACAGCAGATCACTCTCCAGCCAACCCCTGTATTCTACCCATTATGAGAAGAGTAAGGTAAGTCGACAGGACAGTTTCTCCCGTCAACCACCCCTCCCCGCCCCGTGGTGTAGACCCCGCAGTAACTTGACCTAAGGTACATCGACTCCAGTTACGATATTCATGTAGCTGGAATTGTGTGCTTAGGTTGACTTACTGTGGTAGTGTAGATATAAGCCTGGTATACACTGGGGGCGGGGGGAAGAGAATCGATCTAAGATACGCAACTTCAGCTACGTGAATAACATAGCTGAAGATGACATACTTAGATCAACTTACTGTGGTGTCTTCACTGCGGTGAGTTGACTGTTGCCGCTCCCCCCATCGACTCCACCTGAGCCTCTCGTGGCGGTGGAGTATAGGAGTTGACGGGAGAGTGCTCGGGGGTCGATTTATCATGTCTAGATGATACCCATAGCCTATGTTATAAAGGGAGTGAAACCTTGTTATGGGATTGACATTGGTAGGCCTGAATTCATCTTTCAATTAACAGAACTGCAGGCATAAACCCCACACAAAGGAGTTGTGAACCCACCCAGGAGCTTTTGCTGAGTATTGTTTTGGGTTGGGTGTGTGTGGCGGAGGCGGAGGGAGGCAGAATACAAAGAAACTGAGAGGAGATAAAAAAGAATGAGAGTGGGAGACAGAGCACACCAGCGAACAGGAGCAGCTGAAAGCACTGTGGCTGACCCTGGAAGAAACATGGGAAGAGACTTTAGGATCAGAGGTGCAGGATGAAAAGAGCGCTCTTGGTAATATGAGCAAGAGCTGCTATTTGATTCCTTCTGAATTCAGAGACACAGGACTTTGCACATTCTTTATAAACAAACAAAACTGCATCAAAGAAATACCTGACTACACCTGGTTTCTACTCCCAACTGGACCACCCACAGACCCCAAACTTTGAGTAGCCACTTGGGTCAAAAGAGCCAACATTAGTGTCAAAGTGGGATCCAGTTTTGAAGGAGAAAAATCGTGAGACAGTATTCCTTTTGAACCAGAATGGCGCAAATGTGGTGGTGTTTGCAGAAATCATAGATGTTTCAATTTCTTTTGGCTAAGATTTAAAACAGGAGCTCAACACTCCACAAAAGAAACTAAAGCAGCATCTCCACATCCAGAAAGGGCTGAAGGTTGACTTAGGGTGGAGGTCAAAGCTCTGTTAGAGCAACAACTGCAAAGTGTCCAGACTGGTTGGGAAGCCCAGCTGCAGGGTAGAATGGCAAGGTGCATCAAAGAGGAGACCAGCAACCTGACTGCTGCAAACCAAAAGTTTTTCCATGAAGTAGTGGAGACCAGGCAAGCTTTAGCCAAAATGGGACTTGCTAACAGAGATGAGCTGCAGCAAGGACTTAAGCTCCAGAAAGAAATCAAAGCCTCACAGATCATCACTGCAGTAGGCAGATGCCTATATGAGGAATTGAGCCAGCCAGAGGACTTGTTAAGACCTGGCATTTACAAAAGTTTTCTACCCCTTTGTAGCACACAGAGGCCCAAAAGAGAAGAGGTTGGCCTGTTCTAGCTCTTGTGATGCAAAACCCCGCTATTTTTGAGACAACCTCCCTGGGAGGCTTATTGGCTCAATTCAACATTATAACTCAAATGAATGTCTGGGAAGATGGACAGAAAGCAGGGTTACTAGTAGCCTACTTAGGTGGCCCAGCTCTGATGGTGCTTCAGAACTTACCCCCAGAGAAGCGACAGAGTTATCCAGACCTGGTACAGGCCCTTGACATGTGGTTTGAAGCTAGCCATGAATATGAACTAGCCAAGGCACAGCTAAGAACTAGAGGGAGACGCAAAAAGACCACCACCTGAACTAGCAGAAGACCTGGAGAGACTTGTGCTCATGGCATACCCAGCTACAGCCAAGGCCTTCCAGAACAGAGTGGCAATGGACCAATTTATAGATGCTCAGTTGGATTAGAACTTGCACATCAAGATCGATGAAAGGAGGCCAAAGACACTTTGACAGGCTGTGGAATTTGCCACAGAACTTGAATCTTTGCTTGCAGTAGTTCACTGGAAGCAGCAGCTGCCACTGAGGAAGACAGAAGCTGATCAGATGGTGATCAGCTTCTATATCAAACATGAGCCCTGTATCAAATATGCATGAAGCAACAGGGTATTCTAACCTGGTTTGTGACTGCTCTGAATGATAGGAACACATGATAATTTGGTTTGTAAACAAGGCAAAATAAAGGAAAATGTTATGTTAACTGCTGGTATTGTGACAAAATGGGCCACAAAAGGAGGATTGTTAGAAATGTAACGTGGGCCAAGACAGTCTGTCTCAAGTATCTAATGAAAGCTTCTGCCCCAGTTCAGGAAATGGGGACACTGCACAAGCCGAAAGTCATCACTGAGAGTCAAAACTTGGAGATATAAAGCTCAGCCCCACAATTTTTGTTTAGATCTAGGCAGTTAGACAAAAATAATGGAAGTTCATCTATTCAGTGCATAAGAGGATCTGTGATGTGTTCAGGAATAATTGACCTGGGTTCATACATAACACCTATTAGACTGGAGATGCTAAAAAGGTTAGGGAAGAGAGTATCCAAAACTGAACTGCCTAATTGGTCTCAAATTGAGACAGTCACTGGGGCAAGAGCACCTGTCCAAAACCTGGATTTGCAAATTGGACTTTTGAAATTTGAGCAAGAGGTCTAAGTGGCTAAAATAGTAGATGAGCTAAGAACTATTTTGGATTTTATTACAGCTAAAAACTGTGTAATCAATGCCAGGAGAGGTGTTTTTCAAATTCAGTCTGTGGAAATTCCCTTTATGGCCCAGGTGAGACAAACGGTTTGTAGGCAACTGGTTTGCAGTAAGTGAACTCCTGCCTCCAGGGGAAGAAACCCTTCTAAGAGCTACAAGCTTTCGAGCAAGGCAAATATAGGGAGTGGTTGAAACCTGTTAAGACCCAGAGTCTCGAGGAATCTTAGCTGCTAATGGTCTTGTGGATCTGAAACAAAAACTGATCCCAATTCGTTTGATCAAATGTTTTTGATAAACAGAAAATAGTGAAAAAGGGAACTGCAGTTGTGGAATGAAATGGTGGATCTGGTAAAAAACTGATACAGAAGAAAACTACAAAGGAGAAGGGAGTGAAGGTATGCACCCAGAGTTTCTGTTGGACTCATTCCAGTGCAGAGCTGTACATTTAAATAGGGAATATCAGAACACTCAGACACTTTCTGGTTAGGAATCAGGTTGTACACCCAATCCAACAAAAATATAGGTTATGCTACACTGATCCATCATAAAATTGGTACTGGGGTAAACTGAGCCATTAAACAGGCACTTTACCCATTATCAGTGGCAAAAAGGGAAGCAGCACTACAAGCCATTGCAAAAATGGTTCACAAAGGCATAACGTACCCTTCAATCAGCCCCTGGGCCTCATCCAAAGTTCTGGTTAAGACAAAGGATGGCTGTACCAGATTCTGTGTGGACAATAAAAATTAAATGAAGTCACTTTAAAGGATTCTTATCCATTAATATGAATAGATGATACTCTGAACTCCGTAATTGGTTCAATCTGGCTTTCTAGATTAAAAGCGAGTATCAGCAAATGGAAGTGCGTCCAAAAGATAGGAGAAAAAACTGCTTTCACAGCAGAACAAGGTTTGTGGGAATTTAAAGTGATAGATTTTGGCTTGTGCGATGCACCAGCCACATATGAAAGGCTAATGGAGACATGGCATACCACTTTCAGCTTATCCATTATACCTAGATGATATCTTGGTGCATGCTAAAACATTTGAGCCTGAACTAAAACATGTATATAAATAGTCTGTGATCAACTGAAGATGGACAATTTGAAACTGATCCCAAATAAATGTGAGTTGTTCAAAAAAGAAGTAGTCTGCCTTGGGCACACAATAAGTGAGGAGGGAATTTCCACTACTAAAAAGAAAATTGAGGGTGTACTAAACTGGCCAACTCCCCTGACACTTACAGGTAGGCTGGCCATACATCCAGTTTTAAACGGGACAGCCCTGCTTTTCTAATGTTTGTTCCCCAACTCGTACTGAGACAAACGGGAGAGGGATAGCTCAGTGGTTTGAGCATTGGCCTGCCAAACCCAGGGCCATTTAGGGATCTGGGGCAAAAATCTGTCTGGGGATTGGTCCTGCTTTGAGCAGGGGGTTGGACTAGATGACCTCCTGAGGTCCCTTCCAACCCTGATATTCTATAAATTAGACGTGGGGCAGTGTGCTCTTCAAAAGGCACCCCCACACGACAGTACATATGAGGCCATGCCCAGGGGCCTTGGATCACGCCAATAGGAACAGGCCCACACTGTTCCTGGAAATACCAGAATATCTGGTATTCTGGGAATGTGAGAGTGGCCTACTTACTGATGTGCAGAATTTTACAGGACTCTGCTCCTATTGTAGAGGTTCATTTGTGGATTTATCTATATTGCAAAATCATTGCACAAGTTGTTGTGAGAAGGCAAAACCATTTCAGTGGTCAGCAGAAAGTGATGTAGCATTTTCAGAGTTAAAAATGCTCTGCTTACTGCTCCTGTATTGTCCTATCCATGTTTCAAAACTCCATTCATATTGGACACAGATGCTAGTGCTTGGTGACAGTATTAACACACAAACACAAAGAACTTCAGAGGGTGGTAGCTTATTAAACTTTTACTGTAAGTTCTCCCAAGAGAAATGATTGCACCACCTGAAGGTGGTTAAATCTATAGAATGATTTCATCACTACTTGTATGGGGAGAAGATTATGATAAGGACAGACCATATTTTCCTATATGACTCTTCATATTCAGAAATCCTGAGGGCCAGCTTGCCACGTGGATGGAGAAATGGCAGTACTACGATTTCACATCTAGCCATAAGCGTGGTAATGCTTGTCCAGACAGCCTTGTTGGGAAGCTATTTGCAAACACTACCCCAAGTAGGAGAGCAAGGAATTTGTTACTAAAAGGGATGGGTGTGTCTCTCTTTTCCTCTAATTTACGGAGGGGCCCATGTTCATGGTTCATCCACTGGAAGAATGGGAATGGGGACGAGGTATGGACCTCAGAGCAACTAAAAACTTCACAATGAGAGGATCTTGATATCAGGATAGTGTATGACTATTTGGACTCCGTAGAAATCTTACAATACAAAATTTAAAGAGTTTACACCTTTGCTAGGGAAAATTTGAGGACAGCCTCTGACAAAATGAAAAGGCTATATGATGTAAGGTCATATGGGGAAACTTTAAAAAGAGGGGACCTGGTCTGGCTCCACAATCCTAGAAGAAAGAAGGGAGGAACTCTCAACTAGATAAATCTTGGGAGGGGCCCTATAGACCCAAATAAAAGATAAAAGATGTTGTGTATGGGATTTAGTGAGTCCCAGGACTAAACCCAAAGTTATCCATAAGAATCATTTGAAAGGGTATCAGAGGGACAGAATTTTAGCTCGGCTGCCCCCTGAATCTGAGAATGTGGAAGTTGAGGATGGAGAAGTTGTTACAGAACTGAATTCCCAATTAGGAAAGAATGGTCAGAGTGTAAATCCAGGTAGAAAAAAAGACACAGAGACTTAGGTGGGAATAAAATTTTTGTGAGTTGGTGATATGAAAACAGGAAGACACTGCACAAATGTAAATAATTAACCTTGTATCACTTTAAATTTATTTTCTTTTCTTTCTGTTTGGGATGGATTTTGGGTGTCACTGTTTTGGGCTTCATTGGAATGATGGGTAATGCTGAGATGGTGCTGGTGTTATAAACTGGATGAAACCTTGCTGTGGAATTGAGGTTGATAGGTGTAAACTCACCTTTCAATTAACACAACTGTAAGCGTAAACTCTATCCATGAAAAAAGTAGTGTGTGAACCTGCTCAGGAGCTTTGCTGAGTGATGTTTTGGGTGGTACAGGTGTGGGGGAAGACAGAGCAGAGACAGTGGAGGTATGTCTACCCTACAAATGCTACAGCAGCACAGCTATGGCACTGCAGCTGTGCCACTATAGCACCACAGTGTAGATGCTTCCTGTACTGACAGAAGGGATTTTTCCATCAATGTCGTTAATCTGCTTCTCTAAGAGACAATATCTAGATCTACAGAAGAATTCTTCCTCAACATACACAAGTCCACACTGGGGGTTAGTTTGTTACTCAGGGCATGAAATTTTTCGCAGCTCTGAAAGATGTAGCGAGGTCAGTCTAATTTTTAAGTGTGGACCAGACTTCAGGGGAGAGAGAGAAAGACTGCACATGAGCATGTGTGAGAAAGAGCAGCTGAAAGCATGTCTGACCCTGGCAGAAACCTGTGGAGAGGTTCCTGATTCAGAGGAGCAGGCAGCAAAGAGTGTTCTGGTGCTGTTTCTTGCTATTTGATTCTTTTCGCATTCAGAGACACAGGACTCTGTACATTCTTTGTAAATAAACAAATCTTCAAAAAAAAAATACATGACTACCATCTATTTTTACTCCCCTGCAGGGCCCCAAACTTTGACTATCCACTTGGGTCAAAAGGGGCAACATAATAAAGGGGAAAGATCACTGTATTACTAAAAATCTACGTGACAAATATACCTACCCTCTATCCTTGAATAAAAGTTCAGACTGTATTGAAATGCTTGGAACATTGAGAAACAAGTACAGGACAAAATGAAATGTTGAAATTTGAATATAACCTTATGTTCATAAAGTAGTACAGTACAGTATAGACCACAGGGAGACCCACAGAGGGGAAGCCAAACCTGAGGAGTTCAGTGGAGCTCAGACAGCATGTATGATCCTGTGTAAAATATCTATACAATCTACTGAGAGCAGCATCACAGATGGATAGAGCTTAATTTTGTGGGGAGAGATTAGAAGAGCACCATTATTTTTTGTCCTCTTTTACCCCTGTGTAGCTCAGTGGAAATCACACTACAATAACCCAATACAGAAGTGACAAAGGACGGCACATCTTCCTATCTCACCTAGTGACATCCCATACATGAACAAGATGGGTAACAGAGCACAAGCCTGTGGCAATATTCATAATGAGAGTAATACACTTGAAATGAAAGGATCTTTCAGAGAATGGGGAATGCCATCATCATTGCAGACTGGCTGATGAAGGGATTTATTATTAGAGTTCGAAGCCAGATTTTACTGCCATTGAGGAGGTATGGGCAGTATTGTCTCCTTCAGCACTGCCTGGTGACATAATGAGAGAACAGTAATTCTGTGAATCTGGCCCACAGCCATACTCAAGAAACAAATCAACGTTCATAATATTTTTTTGAAAATGTCTTAAATTTCAACCCACTAATGTCTACAATTTAATTTTCTGGAGTTCAATTGGAATTGTTTTAAACTGCTGTCTTTTACTATTAGATGTACAAAAAAATGTACAAGACAAAAACAAAACTTGACAAAAAGCAATCCTACAAAAGTTTAGTTCAGACCCAGTACCCTCTGGGAACCCATTAAGGCTAGTGCTATAAACTAATATTTTGTTATATTGTGATTTTATGCTATATGGAGAATGAAAATCAATGCACTTTGTCAATACATCATGGTCTCTAAGCCAAGTAGTATGTACCTCCCCTCTGCCCGCATGTCTACATGCAACTCCTGTTACTTTTAATAGGAGTGCAGGTACATAAAAACCAAAATTATGCCCTCTCCATAAAGGGTGCTGAAGGCCCTTGGCACAATGAAACCACTGCTGTTCTGATAAACGCATTTGAGTTTGGGCTACCTGCGCCAAGACAGGATGTGCAGCCCATGTGCCACCAAATCTAGTTTTATGTGGATTTCTGGTGCATCTATATGCAGCATCTCCAAGGGGAACAGGAAGAGGAAGGGATCAGAGGATCTAATATAACAAGAGCCTGATATGTACAAATGTTGAGCACCTTAAATTCCAGATGAAGTCAATGGTAGCTGTGGGTGTTCAAAACCTCTGAAAATCAAGTCCTAAGGGCCTGATCCAAAGCCTTTAAAGTAAATAGGAGTGTTTCTATTGGCTTCAAAAGGATATGGATTATGCCCTGAATGATTTGCCTAAGATTATATATACAAGTCTGTGTCAGAGCTGGGAATTGAACTCTCCTGATTCCCAGCCCATTGTTTTAAACACAAACCCATCCATTCCATCCTTTCTTCATGTTAATATAGGGCCACATCTAAAACACTGGGCCTGATTCTCCACAGCCTTGTACCTTGTGTAGTCATATAAATTTGTGCAGACTTCTGCATTGCAATTCTGATTTGGTATCATTTCATACCTACATTACACATTAAGTGATCACAGAAGGTGCAAGGCAGTGATGAATCAGGCCGTGTACTTAAACATGCCAAATATTCAAATCCTGGTCACTTCATGATATTAACATTTGGATTGTACAAAAATATAATGTATTAATTAAGTGAGAAGAAGATTTATATTCCCTGTTGTAAGAATCTTTGAAAGGACCTTCCCCAATTTAGCTGCTCTGCAATTTTTCTGTAGGGGATCATATCAAAGAGCGAGTAACCTTTTCTAACCTGACACATGGGAAGCTCTGACTTAAATAATTGGTATTTCTCTTTAGTTTTGTGCATAGTAGAAACAGAGGCACTTGAGGTTGACATCTAATATACCTGAAGTAATTCTGAGTTTCAAACACAGCCAAGCAGCAATCATTAAATGTCATGGGTTATTAGTTTGAAATGGTTTACAATAGACAAAAAGACCTACCTCAGGGTAAGGGTCAACTGTTGTTCCTTTGACTTCACCAAGTCTCCTACTTTAAAAGTAGCCAAGCCCAGAAAGTTTCGCTACAAAACACAGGGGAAAGAGAGAGAAAGGAGGATATCATCATTAATTTCTGAAGTTTTAATCGTTTCATTTTCAGCCCCATGCCTACAAATCTGTCTTTTGTAGCAAGAGAAATTTTAAATTGGAACCCACTAGCTTGATGTATTATCCCGTAGAATACTTTCATACAGCAGTGACACCATTATCAATAATTTGGTAAGCTCAGATTTTACAGACAGGAGCCCATCTTTTTCATTAAAAACAATCAGACTGACAATCTGACAAATAGCAGGCTGTAAAATGTACACCTGCAGGAAAAGTTTCATTTAGTTTGAAGGTTTTCCTCCTATTCAAGTGATTTCTGTATCACAACAAATGTTAAATCTTTAGTGTTTTACCAATGTTGTTCTTGCTAGTTCCTCAAACCCTTAGGCATTATCATCTTTGAACTCGAGATATTAATGTATTTGCTTGCTGGAGTTATTTTTATGTTGGGCTCAATACAAGTTATTAATAGAAACGCTGTATTTTCTGAGTATATAGCAATGTTTGTAAGCACGTTTCCTTGGGTATTTCCAATCTAGAGTGGACCAATTTTATTCCAGTACAAATAAAGAGAAATATACTCATCCAGCTACATTTTCTAAATTTCTGTTGACCTGCTATGCTATATGTTGTCTTTCTGCCAATGTCAGCCTTTGCATAATTTCCTTGAGGATGCAAAACATTTTTTCATTTTCTCAAGAGAACTTTTTACCCTCTCTCAATACCTCTGCTGCTCAGCACTAAAACTTCACTTTACCAGTTGTACAACAGAGTTCTTCTTACCCTAAGGACAATGAGCATGGAAAGAAAATAACCTAAAACTTTCTTCCATGAAGGTTTTTTGAAAAATACACTGGAAGTTGATGTGAATAAGTTACAGATATTTTCATTAAGTCACATCAACTATGCAAATAACTTCAACAAATAAGCAGGTTTTTTTGCATAATATTAATTTTATTCTTTATTCCTTTTGTAAGGCTAACAAAAATGAAAGGTCTAACACCAAAATCAATGTGCTTGCAGATGACAAAACCCAGGTATAGGATCTGAGCTTGGTCACGTGCTCTCAGGGTCAGCCCGGGCCATATGGAGGTAGCACATTCAGCCATTGGAAAATGGAGAGCAACATGTGTTTCAGTTGAGCTGCTCAGCCGCAGTATGACACCACCTGGTAAGAGTTCTATCCTGCCTTCCTTTAGTAGGGCCAGTCTGAATCAGGGCCTTGGAATTTTCGAATGTGGCCTCCAAATTTAGTGCTCAGACAGGCTTTTAGGCACATAAAATGCATAGCTGGGAACCTAAGTGCCAATTTAAATGCCCAGATGTAGAGCCCTACAATTGGCTTCCAAGTTTAAAAAGCTGAGTCCTCAGTATGGCCAAGCTCAAAGCCTCCTACGGGCTCATGTTGATATCCATGTAATGATTCAATTTCCATCCCTGGCTGCACAGTTAGGCAGGAAGGGAAGGAAGAAGGGAGGCAGTGTACAACATACAAGCCAAGAGAAAGAGAAAAGGTGCCAAGGAGGCAGGCTGAGGGGAGGAGTAGACGAAAAGGAGGAAGTAAAGAAGAGGCAGACTGGAGACATGAGATAGAAACAGACTGGGTAAAATAGTATGATTATGTAACTAAAGACTGTGCTGTGTCTTCACTGCCAAAAAGGTGCGTTTTTAAGTGACTCACCTATCTCACTGTAAAATCCTAGCAGAGACAAGGGAGAGGTAGTTTTTACCTCGGTGAAACTATCTGAGGTTAATATATCTCCCACAATGCCTTGTTTCTGCTAAGATTTTACAGCACGATAGGTAACATGTTCGCTATCTCACTGTAAAAACACACCTTTTGGCACAGAAGACATAGCCTGTATCATAATATGTACACATAAGAGAGAACAATTAAGATTGCTCATACAACCTTCATTCTGGCATTTCGTAACTTTTGAGTGCTTGACTATGCAATCTTAACATTCCTTTGCATTTTTATATGCAATTTGGATGGTAAACTTTGTGTTCTTGTAGAGTGCCAATTATAACAGGACTGATCTCGGTCGGGGCCTCTAGGTGCTACTGCAATACACATTAATAGTGCAATTCCTTATATGAACTGAAGAGGGGAGAAACAAACATTTTGCCCATTTTTGGTGGCCCCTCACAAGGCCCTACACTACTGCAAAGTCTCATAGCCTCATGAATTAGCCTTGTGTCATCAGATGTTTGGCTGTGTTTTCTTTGTGTGCTGTCCCAGCTCTGCACAGATAGTTGGCACAGGAGACCTCAATTGAACTGCCCAATGACCACAAGATCTGTTAAGGTACAAAGGCGCCTGGCCAGATTTGTCGATAAAGCATGGTAATAGAACCTGGCAGACTCTACGAGGATACTAAGACATGTATGCCTGTGACAATAGACACAGCTCAGTGAATGGCAGGACTTTCCATTATTCTCTAGGCTGGCCAAAGGGTTAAAGCGAGGTATCCCAACATTTATAGACTGAGACAAACAACTTATGTATCACCTTACATGTTTCATGATGTTTGTTACCTCCCCTTGTACTTGCCTTCTGATGTTTCAGACAAAACATTCCTATTCACCACCTGTCTTTGTTCTTTTACTCCTGATGGTTGACAAAATATCACTATTCATCACTTTTGTCAAACCATTTTATTGTGTGCTAGGATGAGGTGTTCTTGTGCTGGCCTGCTGGAAAGTGTTTACATATTCAGTGTGTTGCAGCAATGCTATCAATACTGGTGCCGAGTTCATGAACCAGTCACTGACAAGCAGGCAAACAGCTGCTTTTGCCAGGACGTGACTGTTGCTAATGGCATAACTCACTGACTTTTGTTCAGGCCTCAGGCTTTGCACCAGGCCCATGCTTCAGGCTCTCTCTACAACATCTTGGTTCTCAGATCTCATAGGACACTGCTTAATACAATATAACTGTCCAGATTCCAAAACATTTTTTCTGTTTCATATTCTTAAATTCATTTAAAAATACCTTCAAAATAATAATAAAAAATGTTGTATGGCCCAGTGATCTGATGGAAATGGGTTACCCGGCCTTGCAACAGGCCTAAAATTTGAAAGAGTGCCTTGTGGCTAGCTATGGCACTGACCAGGAGTTAGGTCAGCATAGCTACGTCACTCAGAAATGTGGATTTTTCACAACCCGGACCAATGTAGCTATGTTGACCAGGCCTTAGACTCCTTTTTCTGATGTGCCAACTTTACCCTGGGCCCTAAATTGCCATGACAATTTACAAACCAATCCAATTTTGCATGTGTTGTTTAGAGAGGTTTGAAAATTGAGCTTTAAACAACCTTAATTATAGAATAGCTAATGCTCCTCCATAATTTTGCTAGTGCTGGTGAGACACTTGTGATAATAAATTATGAGAGATTTGTGTTGAATTATTTGATTAATAAACTTAATCACTTACCTAGCCAAAGAAAAAAGGAAGAAAGAAAAACATGTCTGCAATGGCCCTGTGAAAGGCTGAAATATAGATTGCTCACTGAGATTTAACTCTGCTGCCATATTGCACATTTTCCAAATGCATACTGTTGGAACTATGCCAGGGATGATCCCTGGTAGTTCAAGGACCTCAGCACCTCAGGATAAAAACCAACTTAAAAACTTTCCGGTCCATAATCTGCTGTCTGCCCCAGCTCTTGTTTTGCCATCAGTCAGAAACAGGCATGTTTTATACATGTTTTGACTCCAGGCAGTAAGAGCAGAAAGCAGCCAAAGCAGGCACTGCGGCACGTGGGGAAGGGGGTAAAATGGGGTCTAGCCAGAGCTACCCTTCCCTCCAGCATGCCACTGGACCCAGTGTTGTACAGAGGAGATGGGTGTCACTATGGGAGCACTGAGACTCAAACATTGACTCTCTTCCCCCAGCTACCTGGCCTTAGGTGCAGAGAGGACCCAGCCAGAGACTGCAGCAGGAAGGAGCAGAAGCTGCCAAAGCTGAGATCTTTGGAGAATGTTCAACAGTTTTGACTAGAGATTCTCTGTCTTGTGCTGATTGGCTGTTTGCTCCAACCCTCTCCCTCCCTCACAGCCTCTTCACCTCAGCTTCACTTACACTGGCCACTCTTGCTCTCCTTTTCTCTGTCTTGTCCTCCTCATTCCCTTTCCCTTAACTTTTCTTTCTATTTAGCTTATCCACATGCTAAGTAAACTCACCCCTCGAAAGCATCATGCAACTAAAATGACATGTGGTACCATCACATTGTTCACTCTGCTTATGTATTATACCCATTCCATTCCCGTCCTCCCCCCCGCCCTACTGTGTCTGTCTTGTCTATTTATATTGTAAGCTCTTTGGGGCAGGAACCATCTACTACTCTGGGTTTGTACAGAGCCTAGCACAATGGGGCACCATTTTTGGTTGCCTATTAGGCACTACTGTAATAAACATGATTCATTTATATGAGAAGTGGGTAAGGTCACATGATGGAAGGGCAGACAAAGAGAAAGGGGAAGCTCGGGGGAGTCTCCCCTCAACTTCTGAATTTCAGTGCTGGATAGAGCAGGAAACAAACTGGAACCAGCATAATTTGCTAGCATGGATTTATTATTATATATACATATCACCATCACAGATGAATTTGATACTGTACATGTCCCAATCTAAATTAGGCCAGTACCACAATGGACTCTTTAAATATTATCAATGTCACTTCTTATTCAGACTCCAAATACAGCTGCTATGGCAGTGCTGATTGACCTTCCACCAAGCTCTGTATCTAACCCAGACTGCTTGAAAGGCACTAGCAGAGACCCTAGAAAACTGGACTGGCCTCAGCATAAAAATCCTCCTTAAGGAAAAATCCTGAAGTTTAGAGTTAAGGAGTAAATGCACTAGAATCCATCAATCTCTGAGTGTATTGCTCCTGTCACGATCCTCTATTAATTTAACCCAACTCCTAATGCAAAGTAAGTTTATTAGCTGCCTAGCTAACAGAAATTACTTACCCCGACATCTGTTCTTGGCTCCTTGTGTTCAGACAGGACACGGGTGCGGACCTGGGAAAAACAAATCAGTTGTGGGTTTGGTATTCCATGAAAGGGAAATAAGAGAGACATGCTTATGGATTTATTTCCATTGCTTTCTACTCTTTTTTTTGGCTGGTGCCAATCCAGTCAGTTTCTAAACACTATTTTCTTTTAATAATTTACCACTTCAACTTTTTTGGCATCCTGCCAAAGTCCTATTTCTGAAAACCTATTTATCATTCTGAAACTTCCTGATTCTCCACAGGAGAGGGGACTATGCTCAACTGCTCCTTTCATAACTTCAGACCCTTACTGAAATGACTGTTAGGTTATAAAATAACTCACAGCCTCTTTACCTAGAGTCACTCTCAGGAACCAACATTCTTCAAACAGAAGAATGACTTATGGATATAACAGGGTGGATTATATTGCAGATTCTCCTACAAAAGTCCACACATTCATGCATATACACTTATAAACACTTCCCCTACGTATGTATCTATCTCAGGAGTTTTCTACACCCTAACTCTGACTGGTTTAACTAAGGGTATTTTTTAAACCAGTTTAGTTAAACCAGTGCAAGTCTGTGTGTAGATACTCTTATCAGAGTTTAAAAGGAGCTTATTTGATTGTTCCAAAGTGGGTAAACACTTAAATAGACATTGGGCCTGAGAGACAGAGGGAAGAATGACTTTGTAGTCCAGTGTTTTAGGCACCCAGCCAGAAGGTGGGAGACACAGGGTCCAGTTCCCTCCTCTAATCCTTATTCACAGTTGAACTTAAACAGGAGAGACTGAGGCAGTCCCACATCAGAATATCCCATACTTCAATGGTTAGAGCACTCTCCTGAGAAGTGGGAGATCACTGTTCAAATCTCTTCCCCTTCCCCACCCCGACACAGAGGGGGGAATGGAACCTAGTGAGTGCTCTAACCACTGGGCTCATAGTTACTGTGTAATGTGGGCACCACCACCACCTCCTGCTGCGAGATTCTGAATGAGACCTGATCTGGTAGGTGGCCTCTGGGCACACCTACTGGATCAGGCAACTCAGGTAGATGAATATCTATCTGCTCCCGGTCATAAGTTGCTCTGGGGCTTAGGCAAGAGGTAGGCATCCAGATGCCTACAGGAAGGCAACAGAGCACAGACGCAGAAACGTAGGCACAGAGGAAACTTTGACCATGAAAAATTAGGCATCAAGTGAGTTTAAGTGCCTACAGAGTTCACAGTGGAACCAAAACTGGTGCCTAACTCTGGGGTTTAGGTGCCTTAGTACTTTTGTGGATCAGGGTCACCCAGTTAGGGGACAGCCTGATACCCTGCACCTGTCTCCTCCCCATAAGCCCTTTGAGGTCATCTGTGCACCTAAGCATTCATGGAAGGCACAGACCCTGCACTCCTTCTAAGAATCGGTTCTCTAGTTGTCCCTGGCCTTTTACAGGATGCAGCTTCCTTGTATCAATGACTACTCTTCATTTCCCCAGCAAAGACCAAGGAAAATCTGGCCTAATATTTATTTTTATAATCTGTTTTCCAAACACTGATAATTGTTTGTAGGTACTTTTAGCATGTATGTAATTTTCTTCTGCGTAACCTTAGAATAAAGTTGAAACTCAGTAATGTCTTTCTTATGTTGGCATTTGTCATAAAACAGAACTCACTCACCCTTTAACCCCTGCCCCCCCCCCCGGTTTATCTGTTAGTTTAAATATGAGATAAGGTTTAAGGAGCAATTTCCTTAAAGGTGCCCAGAGTTTGGAGTGAGGAAACATTTCTCTTCTCAGGCAGTTATTGTGCAATGATTTTCACAGTAAGAAGAATATTTCCTTCACAAAAGCCTGGAGACAGCAAGAAAATTTTACATTTCACCCACTGAAGGACCAATCATCTGGTCCACATTACGAATATATGGATATTCTTTTGGATAGTATTAGATATTCCTGTGTATTCCTCCAGTTAAGAGTTCAGAGGAATATTGCTTCTATGCAGACCACTTATTCCTACTTTTCACATAAAAAGTTAATATTTAAAATTTAGAGTAGTTATAAACACTGCATATTTTACAAGTGAAAATACATTAATGTCACTTTCTCCTAAGGCATGTTTCACTTAACATACTGGGACAAGAGTATAACATGTTTCTTTAAAAAAAAATAAAAAAAATAAATAAAAAATTGTACCCTTGACATGCAAAGGAGTGGCTAGAGTTAGTATGCATTTTTAACAAAATAAATCTGTGAAAGCTGATAACTAAAAAGTAACATCTGGCCCAGAGTTGCAGTGATGTAAGCCCTTTTCTTATTAAAATGATTATAAGCAATTTCTTTAAGTAATATGAGTAAACAATTTGTTTAAGAACTACTGCACAAACTATCCCTACTTCACTTATGTCTATGGAGTTGTTTGCATCCAGACTCCTGTTCAGCAAAACTTTCAAGTTATTTTTAATTTTAAGCATATGCATAAGTCCTGTTAAAACTGAAGTCCACTGATTCGCTGAATTGAAGTCCTTGGGCACCAATGAAAAAACTAACTAGATGGTCAGTTCTGCAGAGTACTGAGTGTCCTCTACTCTCACAGAAGTCAATACGAGTGGAGAGGTCTCACACTTCACAGGAGGTACTCAGAACCTTGCAAGACTGCACCCATATTCTACTGTATATTGCCCCAATTCAGGAGAGCAGCACTCTCCTGGATAGAGAATCTTTCCTGGATCAGGACCTATATGAAGCTGGAATGGAGGAAATGTATAAAACAGCAAACCTATGGTGCAGACTTCTGTGTGGTAAAAATACCCAATTTCATATGCAGTGAATTAATAAAATGAGGGAAACAATTTCTGTTGAGCTGAAGAACTGCAAAAGAACAACTTTAATTTAAGTAAACCTTGAGAGATTAGTTAGAAAAATTATTCACAAACTTTGTCACTTTGAGTTGCTTTTTGATTCAGCCATGTTCACACACTTTTTTTTTTACACCACTTTAGAGTGAATATGCAAACAAATTTTTGTTAGGACTAATGCCAGAGAACAGCTCCCTTTTGTGTAAATGTCTGTATTTACTAAGATTACATGTAAATATAGATATTTATCAGGGCTGGTCAAAAAAATTTTAGTTAAACGGTTCTTTGAATGAAAAACTGAGTTACCAACTGAATGAATTTTACTGTGAAAAGTCTCTTTTCTATGGAAATTTTCAGTTTTTTGTCAAACTGGACACCCGAAAACTGAAATATTTTGATTCAGATATTCCACAGTGCCTTATGGGAGTCATAGTTGGGTTGCCTAGTGTACCCATTCTCCTATCTGCGTTGGGCTCCCCACCTGGATATCATCTCCCATGAGGCACTGCTTTGCCTTGACAAGAGGACAGACCAGGATACATCAGAGAGATGTGGTCCAACCAGGGAGGCCAGTCTACAAAGGAAAATGAGAGCATGAGGCATCTTAATTACAACCTCAATGAGACACCGTAAAGGCATTTTGCAGTTCAACTATTCTGGGTTTTGGTCAAAATACTTTTTTTTTTTTAAATTATTATTTGCCAAAAAGTCAAAATGTTCCACCAAGAACAGGACCCATTTTTCAACCTGTTCTTTTATTTATGCCTTGGCTCAACCTCTCTCTTTTTTTTTTTAAATGAAGTTTTGGACAACAGGAAATAGAAACAATAACATGTGACCCAATTGGACTTCACAAACAACAATAGTAAATAGTCAAACAGTCAAAACAAAAGAGTGATATTCAAACAACCCACAGGCTGAAATATATTTACATAAAGTGTTCAGAAAATAATTATAAATAACCGACACATTAGTCAAAGTCTCTAGATAATTTGCAAACAGGACGAAAAGGTAATTCATCAGATTAACTATTCACTATGAATAGTTCACCCAGCTCTAGACCCAAGTCATGATAAAAAATGAAACACAGTATTAAAAAGAATTTTGAAAAGCAAATAATCTCAGTACTTTTCATAACTAAACAAAATACTGTTCCTTTTTGCATTTCATTATAAATAGGATCATTAGGGCAATTCTATTTTTTTACAACTAAAGATAAACTTGAATCTCAGATACACAATACACTATCAGAGGGTGTTTTCTTTCCCCTATTTTGCTCTTTGCTTTTGAGAGTAAAATCTGACCCATCAAGGAGTTTGTTTGCTCTGGTCTGAAACAAGATGAAGCAAGCCTTGAACAAATTACTTTCTTACCCTCGGAGAGGATATGTTTTTTTCAAGACAGCAGAAAAGGTAAGCATGCAGCGCAGTTCTCTGACTTGTACTCGCCCTGTGGATGAACGAAGGCATTGCAACTGTCACTATTACAAATTAGGAAGACCAGGTGGGTGAGGTAATATCTTTTATTAGACAAGGCTCACCCACCTCGCCTCTCTAATATTCTGGGACCGACATGGCTACAATAACACTGAAACTAGTACAAATATTCATTAGAAATTTTAATCTCTTTACCACACATACACAGCACAGATCACACACAAAGAATCAGTATTAACATTAGAACATTTCTAGTGCACGTACCACCGAATTATCTAAGTGCCATATTTCTCCATGCATAATAAGTTACGTAGTTTTTCAGCTATCCTTCCTGTAGTCCTTTACCAAGATGTAAAAGACAGTATTGTATTATTAAACAGGGCGTTTATTTTTGTTATTCACGGCACACTACTTCACATCTACACTATATGTAGGAGATCAGATGACTGAGCCATTATCATTACCAACACCTCCTTGGTCCCATTAAAGAATTAGCATGATTAAAAAATAAGACACTTTTTATTCTTACACCTTTTAACATATTATAGGCAATTGAATCAAAAGTGCATTTCTTTTCTTATTTGAATATTTCATGCCTGACCTAAGTTCAAGCCTCTCTTCATTTCAGTTTATAACTGACAGCTTGGTTTGTATATAGTGTATTTCTCTCTTATTATTTATCAATTAAAGTTATATTAACAGGCTAGATTTAGCTCTGTTACATCAATGTAAATCTTGAGTAACTCCACTGGCTTCCAAAGTGGCTCATAGTACTTATTACTCTGAATTGCACATGTATTATACTGTTCAAACCTTCTGTTATGTGCTCCAGCCATCTCAGAGTAAGCAGATTTTTGCCACATGTAGATATTATGAGAATACATCATGAGGTGAGGCAAAGTAAGATAGACCACTGAAATATTCCTTGGTAAGGTGATCTACAGTCTTGGCTATGCTAGCCTTTTGCGAGAAGTTTCCCACTGACGGTAGCATCAGCATCCCATTTTATCTGGACCTGCTCTGAGACAGCACCTTTTCCATGCAGGCACCCTTTCTGCACTAGTAATTCCCTCTACCGACATTTTATCTGGGGAGTGCAGGCACTGAACACAGAGCCAGCAGTACTAGCCTCTACAGAAGGTGCAGGTGGGGGAGCGACCATAATCATGCCCCCCTAACCACAGCAGAGCTTGCCAGTGATGGAGGAGAATACAGGCTGTATCCTCCCTTAGGGTGTCAGAGTTGATGCTTCAGTGAAGTCAACCAGAATCCCACTTCAAGTTCTTGCTGCAGTGCAGCAACTCTACATACCCCTTTCCTACATCTGTAAAACGCTGTGCAAACCAATTGTGGGATATAAGTAATAAGTAATACTACTACTGCCATGAATAGACCAAAATGTAATTGCCATAATAAATGTGGTAGAAAGAATAAGATTGCTGGAGGGTGTAGAGTTGGCCCAGGTATCAAACGCCAAGTAATCTTCACTTGTACATGGAAGGGGTCTGGGGTTAATAAAGATAAATGGTCAAGTGCCATAAACGTCAGTATCAAAGATAAGAAGCGACAAAGAGTCCTGTGGCACCTTATAGACTAAAAGACATATTGGAGCATGAGCTTTCGTGGGTGAATACCTACTTCGTTGACACCATCAGCTCAGGATTAAACAAAGACTGTGAATGGCTAGCCAACTACAAAACCAGTTTCTCCTCCCTTGGTGTTCACACCTCAACTGCTAGAAGAGGGCCTCATCCTCCCTGATTGAACTAACCTCGTTATCTCTAGACTGATTCTTGCCTGCATATTTATACCTGCCTCTGGAAATTTCCACTACATGCATCCAACAAAGTGGGTATTCATCCACGAAAGCTTATGCTCCAATACGTCTGTTAGTCTATAAGGTGCCACAGGACTCTTTGTCGCTTTTTACATATCCAGACTAACACGGCCACCCCTCTGAGTATCAGAGATGTTAGTTCTTATGATCAGGAAGAGATATAACATGGTGAAGAAAAGGTGGCAGAACTCAGCAACACTGTATGTCTCCTGTTGATCAGTTTTATAAAACTTTAGTATTTCTGGTTCAAGGTTAGTAACTGAAATCCAAGTCTTGAAACTATAGATAATGATATCACACTTTTTAGAAAAACAAAAAAGGACCATTCTGGAGATATTAGTGATTAATTTCCCCTAAAACTATGGTAAGATTTTGGAGGTTGTAACTTACTGCATGACTGCTGGCAGTGCCTGGCGCAACTTAAATTGTTCAGATTTGTACATTAATTATGCAGCATTCACCAGCTCATTAACTTTAACATAATAGGCCCCCTTCTCGTATATTTTGTAGATTTATTTTTAAAAGAAGGTATTCATGAAACAACAAACAGATCCAAGAGTATGTCCTCTTTAGTTAGAAGATTAACCCTTTACTGGACAGTTTAAATGACATAACCTCAGGCAGCAAAGACAGTCAGGCACACACTTGTTTATGGAACAGGAGACATGGTTCTAATATAAAATTTAATACCCAACAAATGGGAAACAAGAAAACAGAACTTACAGGATTTCCATCCTACCACAATGCCCTGGCACAAGCTGGAATATGTGCCTGCTCTTGTCTGGATTGGGTTACACCAAGGGCTACAATTTAAAAAAAGATTAAATTTATGTACCTGAAGTGCCCAAATGAAAGGACACAGCTGAACACTTTTACTAGGTGGTGTTTAAAGCTCAGATTGTGGCTTCTCTTATGGAGTAGGGGTAAAGTAAGGCAATTTCCTCCCTACTTCTGCCCGCCATCCCCACCCACTGTATTAGCCTGCTAAATCGTGGACAGAATTGCTCCTCTTCTAAAGAGCAATTTGCAAGCGAGAATGGGGTGAGCGAGGAAGACAGGGAGTTTAAAGAGGTGTCACAGAGTGCTCTTCTCCCCAGCTCTCAGGCAACTGGTGAGTCTCTGGAGACATTCTGCTTCTCCAAGGCAGAATGCCTCCCAATGCTCCCCCGAGGACAGTGTGTGTCAGGGCAGTGGCTAAAGAGTGCAAAGACTATGAAAAACACTGGGAGATTTCCCTGAGTGAGGATTGAGGTCAGCAGGATTTGGACCAACAGTATGTGGAACCTGATGTCTAAATAAAGGAGAGGACAAAAGTAAATTGGCAGTCATGGATAAAGGGACTTCTGTATGGTCAGACAAATACATTTTCAACAGTTAGGGTGCCAAACTGCGCTCTGATGCTTATAAAACTAATTCCAAGCTTCCTAAATTATAAAGCAACATCCTTTCTGTAATGATTTGCTTATCTTTTCCCATAAATAAAAAAAATACTGGAGATAGATTTGAATGTGAACATATTTAGAAAATTGTTTCCCCCCATTTTGTTTTTATTAGTCTTATGCTAAAAAGCCAGCCGTAACACCTCCCCTAAATCCATACACCAATATAAAATAACAAATAAAGAGACCAAAAATAAAATTGCAGGGACTATGAAAATCATACCTCATACACATAATTATAACACCACCACTGTCTCTATGTCTAATTCTCTGTCACGCAGCTATTCATATGACAGATAACTTACTCTTGAAGACAGAACCCAAGTTCAGTTTATATCTCACAATCAAAGTAAATATGAAGAGGCTGCCAAATCTGTCTGTATAAGTCCAAATAATTTAATATGTGTTCAGTATATGTAATGAAAAAAATGAAAGAAGGGGAAAGGCCCATTTATTTAACTTGCTAATAAGGTACACAGTATGAGCTAGATGTTCATTTTTAACTGTTTGAAAGAACAATTTTTCCAGCAATAAAGATCTGACAAACTATAATTAATATATGTGAGGGAATAAAAGTAATTTGAAGAAAAATGGTCTTTATAAATTAAAGATTATTAACAACTGAGCCTCAGCATCATTAAAAATAGATGATGTTCAACCACTACTATTAATTACTTTCTTCTTTACAGAGGCTCTTGGTACAGATCCTTGGTAGGTGTAAATTGCTGTCGCTTCATTAACTTCAGTGGAGGAGGAAAGGTCACACATTGTTGCACCCAGCAAAAACTACAGCAACATACAGGTCCCTGGTGTAATAGCTTCTTCACTACTTCCTTTGCACAGTGGAATCACCTTCATTGGGTTCTGGGAGCAGATGCAGGCAAAGGAAGACCTTGCCATGTGGCTTCAATGCACATGTCAGACACCCATAAAAGAAAACAGCTATCAGAGGTAGATCAATCACTGGGGGCCTGTGACACCAGCCCACTCAGAAAAATGAAAAATTAAAGTCAAGTAAAGTAAAGGCACCATTCACAGCTGTTAATTTAACTGCATGGTAGTAAAGGCACCATTCACCGCTGTTAATTTAACTGCATGGTAGTATTTCCATCTCTCGGAAAAAGAATCTAAAAGGAGACAGATGCTCAAATGCCCCACAAACCGCTTACCGCATTTTATAATGAAGGGCTCAGTGATCACATAGTGCTTAATGTGCTTACAAGAGCTATGCTGTATTTTGAGTCCAGTTCCAATTGGCTGCACATAACAGGAGTTTCACAGCATCCTGCCCAGACTCTGTTTGGGAAGATCAGCCCCTAAAGGCATAGCTACTAATACCACAAGCTCCAAGGCAGCAGCAGCAGCATAACTTCATAGAAGGTGCCCACAGTTCAGTGAACAGCCTGGCAGCCATAGCAGAGCCATGATGTACTCTTTTGAGGGTCTTTAATTAGTAAGCACAGAAGACCTTAAAGCAAGTGACTGTGACCCAACTAAAATTTTGACCCGCAGCAGCCACAGGCAATCACACAAGAACTCTCAGACCACACACATATATCCCCACAATAAGGAAGTGACATTGAATATAGTGAATCATCCAGAGTTCATCACAGTGGTAAGCACCAGTTGATACAGTCAACACTGCTCTTAGGGCAGGTCTACACTAAGGGCGGGGGTCGAACTAGGGTACGCAAGTTCAGCTACGTGAATAGCGTAGCTGAATTCGAAGTACCCTAGTTCGAACTACTCACCCGTCCAGACGCCGTGGAATCGAAGTCCGCGGCTCCAAGGTCGACTCCGCCACCGCCTTTTGCAGTGGTGGAGTACCGGAGTCAACCGCGGCGCTTCCGGAGTTCGAACTATCGCGTCCAGATTAGACGCGATAGTTCGAACTCCGAGAAGTCGAACTCACTGTGTCGACCCGGCTCGTAAGTGTAGACTAGCCCTTAGGTAGCTACATCATTGACTGAAATGTACATGCTTCTATTTCATTTAGCAGTTGGTTACCAGTCACAAATTTTTATGGCTCAGGAAAGCCCCACAATTTTTTTTTGTCATTATATTGCCTGATTTTCTAAGAGTAGCAAAATGTGTGAATGGTTTTCCACCTGTCTCCAGTTACTTTTGAACAAAACGCAGGCAGGTTAAAATACTGCACAAGTAATTAGATATTCTACACACCACCTCAGTTTCTAAATTTTACATAGTATAGCATCATGCCTCACAGGTTTTGTATTCATGAGAAAGTAGTATTATGTCTTATGTTGCTAATTTTCTTCACACAAACATATGATCCATAATGCAAATTAGAATAAGGGCTAAGTAAGTTAATGAGCAAGAGGACGCTGTAAGACAAAATTCTGAGTACAAAACCTTCTCCCTGAATTGTTTAAAATTTGATGAATGGTGCACTATTACTCAGAGCATCTCACAAGATGCTGAAATGAGTTCGCTCAAGTTCCTTATTGCATATCCTTATGCAATAAGCATTTCAACGGCACTTCTAATAAAATAAAGCCCATTTCTCTCTGTGTGTTCCTATTTTGTGTCAAAGCCCGTAGCTATTTGTTTAAAATACATTCAAATTCTAACCTCAGAAATCTTCCTACACATCAAAGCATCCTAACACCTTAAATGAAATGCAAGCTACAAGCAAGATAGGCACTTTATGACTGTGTTAAATGTAGGTATTCCTAACATTTCTAGTTCTTCAAAGCATACACCAACATTCAATTAAACAATTAAAATAAATTATACAAATACAATTCAAACATTAAACACAAAAACATTCTTGCTTCCCTAAGCAACCCAAGACCTTTCAATATTTTATACATGGTTTCCATAGGCTTCCTGGCTTGGGGGAGCACTTGAAAGCTAGAATCTTAAAATTTTAAATTCTTTGCATCTGGAACAGTCCTATCCCTGCAATACATGTTCTAACTAATCTTCCTTTAAAAGTTGGTATTCTTGCTTTGTGGGTGCCTAGAGAGTCAGACTATAAAAGGACTCCTAAGTTCAGAAGCACTGTGAGCTAGCTTAATTATGTAATAAAGCAATGGAGCTATCTAGTTGTCACTCCCTGAGAAGAAGCAAAGAGAACTGCCAACACAATTTCCCAGTCAAAAAGCTAAATGTTTTTTGCATTTCCTTTATTTAAAGTAAATTTCACTGCAAGCTTTTTACAGTAATTCTGTGCCAGTTATTACAGTCATACCTGAACTCTGCTATGGATGAATGACCTATAGACTATACACTAAGGAATTTTAGCAAGAGAATTCCACCAGTTGGTACCAGTTCAGCTGTACCACTGAGAGCCCTTGTATAGAAGGGACTCCAGCTGCTTCAAATGGCTTTACCATCACATCAGTTAAATCTGATCAGTGTTTGTAGGCAGCGTCCAACACAAAGGTTGATGTGTTTCCAATGGAAAGCATGTTCTAAAGATAAGAGACATACTGCATCTTTGCTTCATCAGAGAATATAAAATACAGTATATAAACATTTTCTATCCAGTGACCCCAAGGGAAAAAAAATACCAGAAAAAGTTTGCTGGTCAGAAAACAAGAAAAGTAATAATAAAAGAATGCCACTTATACTGTACATCTCTTCTTGTTTGGGAGCCCAAATAAGAATCAGAAAAAAATATTTATTTGGGGATTTTATTCACCTATACAAGTCAGAATGCTCTGCAAGATCAAGTAACGAGTTCAGTCTAATTGGAGAAAAACTCCATGCTATGTGTACACACATGCACATATTTTACTTCTATGTCTAAATTTAGTAGCACAGTTTCAAATATGTGAGTTGCCAAATTACAGTAGTTTTTGTTTGGTTTTATAACATAGATAAGCTTATAAAAGTTACCCTTTTACATTTTCTTTTTAAAGCAGAAGCTCAGCAGTCATCAGATGCAGAGGAGCTCAGACAGGTGGGAAAGGAGAAAATGTGTTCCTTTTACTGCACAAGGGTAATCATCTGGAATGTGCTTAATTTCTTTACATTCAAGATGATGTTTGGGGACAGGGAAAGCATCTGAAAACCTAATAGAAGTGGTTTATTTCTTTTATTTTAAAAAGAGGGCTGATTTCTGACAGCCCCCTACTCAGAAAAAACTTAGATTGACTTCAGGGGACTTAAATTGATAGAATGTTAGCTACTGTATAGCATTGCTAGGTAGTTATCCTAAAATTAATAAAATAATAAACCTAAGAGCTTGATCCCACAGAAAGACGGGCAAGCCAGGAAAGGTCACAGGTCTCAGCACTGCAGGCGGTCTTAAGCTATTCAACACAAATTGAAGCCTGCCAAAGTAACTCCTCTTCCCCAAAATAACAGCTCCTCATCTGCAAGTAGCAGGAGACAGAGAAAATACATATCAGATCTCCAACACCCACAGTCCTTACTCCCTTCAAAATCCCAGGCACCCCCACACAAACACCAGTTCGGCAAAGGGAAGTTAATGGACAACTCTAATCTGCAGAAACTCTTGTATAGGTTCATGGATAGGAGGCAGTAGCAGTGCTAGAGGCGTAGTCGCAGAAAGTCAAGGGAAGTGTTTTGTAGTTTTGTTTTTTTGTTATTGTTTTTTAATAAGAAAACCCTTTCTATTTTGGGAAGGGCTTCTGATTGTTGGTGGGCTGTGTTGTTTAAGGGGGCCCCAATTCTCCTCCAGTTGGAACTCAGAAGAAACAATTCCCTCTTGATCATCATAGTGATGATGGAGGTATAAGGTTAGACAGATGGGTAGACAGACAGATAGATAGATGTGGGGGTACATTTTTAAGTTTCTCATGATTTCTTGCTTTCTTTTCCTTAATATACATGTTCATGTCTGTCAGAGAGCCCACTTGTGCCAATCCCATGGTCATACCTCCCCCGATAATGGTACTTCCAATACGACAGAAATAGAGCTGACAGGCAACACAGCACTGCTTAGGATCATGGTCCCTTTCGTCTTCTTTTGCAATTCACTGACATTCAGTCAATTCACATGCTTTTTAGGACAACAGAAATTTTCTCCCTGGAGTTCCTGGATGTTTTATCTAGGAGTTCAAAGTGTATAGAAACCTCTTTGCGCCAGAGATGCACAACTTTGGGGAAGGGAGAATTAGTTGACCATAGGAAGGGGGAGAGTTCCTTATCAGAATGAGGATTAACCTTCCTGAATGTGCAGGCTGGGATGCTTCCAGAGCTTCGGTGTGCTGGCATCTGAGGAAGGGAAGGCATTTCTGTTGATGCAGGCCCTCTCAGTATAATGTAAAATAAAACCACATCCAATGTTTAATAAAGTGGTTTCAAAGTCAATGCTGGTCAAAGGCTCCCTTCGGTGTTGTGCGGGACTCTTATATCGCTAGGGGCATGTAATAGAATAAAAATAGATAAGTGCTCAGCTGTTATTTGTAGTTCACAAAAACAAGAGGGGTTCACTGAGCAAAAAGAAGAAAAATTACATTTACTAACAAATTGCTAAATTACTAACAAAAATGGTCTATGTGCACATCAAATAAAGTCAGACTTTACTCACATTAAGCACCATCACTGAAGTTCATAGAACTACATGCTAGGATAAAGGCTATAGCATCAGACCCAAACAACACAAAGCTCACCATCATTTTGTAGGTCCTGATCACACAGTGATGTGGCAAGACCAAATGCGATCACTCTAATATTACCAATAGCTTTTTACAAACTGGAACATTTCTGAAGGAGAAAGTGTTTTGGAGAAATAAAGATTTGGACAAACCCCAAATTTGTTTTTATTCATGCAGCATCCTAAAAGTTTAAAACATATATATAGATATATATATATATATATATATATATATATATAAAATGATTGTTTGCCGTTACTTTCACAGAGGAAGGATTGAGTGTGTGTATATATATATATATATATATATATATATACACATATACATATATACATATACATATACACACACACACACACACACACACACACACACAGAAATGTGCACTACGGTCATACTATGAAGAGTTTTGTGTTAATATGTAAAAACTAACCACTGGTGACATGAATCTATTCTCTCCTTTGAGAATCTATTTTATGGCCTTAGATAAAAAAAAAATATATATAACAAAAACCAGCCAACCTTAAAATCTTCATACTTGAAATTGGACACCTAAATCTATACATACAGGTACCCAAATAACTGGCCTGATTTTCAGAAGTACTGTACACTATAAGCTTCCATTGAGTGCAACCCTCCTTCTGCACAAGTTGCCATTCTGTAATGAGATAAGAAACTGAAAAAAAAAAGTCACTGCTGACATCAGAGGAGGTTCTGGGGTAGTGGAGGCTCCCTAGTTACTTAGATTGAAGGTCAGAATCTGAACTTGGAGCTAAAGGCGGATTCCACTCCATGTGTTACTGGCACATAGTGTATCTCACTACGGCCTGGTCTACACTACGCGTTTAAAATGAATTTAGCAGCGTTAAACTGAATTAACCCTGCACCCGTCCACACAACGAAGCCCTTTATATCGATATAAAGGGCTCTTTAAACCGATTTCTGTACTCCTCCCCGACGAGGGGAGTAGCGCTGAAATCGGTATTGCCATGTCAGATTAGGGTTAGTGTGGCTGCAATTCGACGGTATTGGCCTCCGGGCAGTATCCCACAGTGCGCCATTGTGACCGCTCTGGAAAGCAATCTGAACTTGGATGCACTGGCCAGGTAGACAGGAAAAGCCCCGCGAACTTTTTAATTTCATTTCCTGTTTGCCCAGCGTGGAGCTCTGATCAGCACGGGTGGCGATGCAGACCCAAATCCAAAAAGAGCTCCAGCATGGACCGTACGGGAGATACTGGATCTGATCGCTGTATGGGGAGACAAATCTGTTCTATCTGAGCTCCGTTACAGAAGATGAAATGACAAAGCATTTGAAAAAATCTCCAGGCTACGATAGACAGAGTCCACAGCAGGGACTCAACACAGTGCTGCGTGACAAGCGTAACGGAAAGCCAAAGAATCAAATAGATGCTCATGGAGGGAGGGAGGGGTTTCTGAGGACTCCAGCTATCCCACAGTCCCCACAGTCTCCGAAAAGCATTTGCATTCTTGGCTGAGCTCCCAATGCCTGAAGGGTCAAAAACATTTTCCCGGGTGTTTCAGGGTGTATGTCGTCAATTTACACCCTTCCCCCCCCCCCCCCCGAAAGAAAAGGGAAAAAAATTGTTTCTCGCCTTTTTTCAATGTCACCCTATGTTTACTGCATGCTGCTGGTGGACGGGGTGCTGCAGTGCTGAACACCAGCATCCCCTTCCCGGTGGCAGACGGTGCAAAATGACTGGTATCCATCGTCATCATCAGCCCGTGAGTGCTCCTGGCTGGCCTCGGTGAGGTCGGCCGGGGGCGCCTGGGTAAAAATGGGAATGACTCCCCATCATTCCCGGCAGATGGTACAGAAGGCTTGATAACCGTCCTCATCATAGCAGCTGGAGGCTGAGCTCCATCAGCCCCGCCCCCCCCCTTTCATGTCTAAAGAAGATTCTGTACTCCCTGGACTATCATAGCAGCTGGAGACTGCGCTCCTCTCCCCCCCCGCCACCCTTTAATGTCCTGCCTGGACTATCATAGCAGCTGGAGGCTTCCTCCCTCTTATTTTATCTCACTAAAAACTCAGTGTTTCTTATTCCTGCATTATTTATTACTTCATCACACAAATGGGGGGACACTGCCACGGTAGACCAGGAGGGTTGGGGGAGGAGGGAAGCAATGGGTCGGGTTGATGCAGGGGCACCCCCTAGAATGGCATGCAGCTCATCATTTCTGTGGGATCTCTGGGGCTCTGACCTGGAGCAGCTGTGCTCTCTGATTCTCTAGTACACTTGCCCCATATTCTAGGCAGGACTGACTCTATTTTTAGACAAAACATAAAGAAAGGAATGACCCGGGGAGTCATTCCCATTTTTGTCCATGCGATCCTGGCCGACCTCAGCGAGGCCAGCCAGGAGCACCCATGACAGCAGCAGACGGTACAAAAGAATTGATAACCATCATCTCATCGCCAATTTATAATGGCAGACGGTGCAATAGGGATGGTAAACATCTCTGATACCTTGCAAAGGCAAATGAATGCTGCTGTGTAGCACTGCAGTACCGCGTCTGTCAGCAGCATCCAGGACACATACGGTGACAGTGACAAAAGGCAAAATAGGCTCCATGGTTGCCATGCTATGGTGTCTGCCAGGGCAATCCAGGGAAAAAGGGCGCAAAATGATTGTTTGCCGTTACTTTCACAGAGGAAGGATTGAGTGACAACATTTACCCAGAATCACACGTGACACTGTTTTTGCCCCATCATGCATTGGGATCTCAACCCAGAATTCCAATGGGCGGGGGAGACTGCGGGAACTATGGGATAGCTACAGGATAGCTACCCACAGTGCAACACTTCGGAAATCGACACTAGCCTCGGTACATGGACACACACCGCCGAATTAATGCGCTTAGTGTGGCCGCGTACACTCGACTTTATACAATCTGTTTTAAAAAACGGTTTCTGTAAAATCGGAATAATCCCGTAATGTAGACATACCCTATGTTTAATCCCTGTTTGTTACCTATCCCTCTACTTAGTTACTTGAATTTCTTTCTCAACAATCTCTCAACATCACACAGGTTACAAAATACCATCCAGTGTCCAAGGCAGAACTATACGTCTGTACATGCGCAGTCGCTATTAGGTGGACTCACATTATTGGTACAGCAAGCTGAGTGAACTACTGAATCTGGGAAGTCTAACGCGTAGTGTAGACCAGGCATAAGAAAAACCTGACATTCTCTTTTCCCCATTGCTCATTACAAATTAATAACGAGGAAGCCAACACATGGTACCACTGTTTTTTGTTTTTTTGGTATCAGAGAAGTTATTCGTAAACATTTGCATACTGAGTATTAATTATCTCGACCTCAAAGACATTTCACAGAAAAATGGGATTTCCTTATTTGAGAATTTCACTGTAGCATATATTTTCATAGTGAAGTGAAGCTCTTTACTTCTATATTGTCAACTTTCTTTTTAAGCTTAGCTGTGTTATGCAACATGAGAGTGCTTTTACATATTCAGTATTAAGTTCTTGCAGAGCCTCTGGTTAAAAATGAATAAACTATGAGCATTCTACTTTGAGGCTGACAAGTAGGGTCAGAAGGGGGATAGTCATGGCTGACAGTAACAAGCAATTACTTTATAGTCTCATTTTCATCGTTCACAAAATCTGAATAAAGTATTGTGTACATTTTTTTGTTTCAGAATCCACATTTTTCTCATGCAAATGTTTGAGACTCAGACTAAGTATCAAATACTTAAAAATATTTAGTTGTGATTTTTCTAATTTCACAATTATATTAATTAATTTAATTCCTATACTCTTCAGCAGCAATTTCTGGTTGGGCTCAAAACACGTCAGTTGCAGATTTGGGTGAAATACATTATAATTGAATTTCCCAAATAATTAAGAAGGGTCTCCTGGCAAATAGTTTAGGTTTGAAATTTGAGTGAGCTTACATTTGTTAGAACTGAAAGGTAGATATCTCCTTGCTTCTACCTTGTGAAATGAGACTTAGAAATGCAGTCACTGAGAAATTAAGGAAAAAATAAACCCTGTTTATGCGCGACCCTGAAATATTATATTTGTTCAGCTACTCCACCTAGCCAACAAGACACATATACATGATGGGGTGTCTGAAGGAGTGTTATTATGGGTTATTATTATTAACAATAATTATGAGATAAGGAAAGTACAATGTGAAACTTTGCTGCTGCTTTTCCTCTCCTATCTCTCCTTCCCCTTCAAATTCTGCTCTTCCCCTGCGCTGACTAATAGAAAATTTTACTAACACATCCTTCATTCCCTCCAGCAGTGCTTTGATACTTGTGCTAAGAAGAGAATGCTGTCTAACTCAGTGCTTCCTCCAAAACAGACAGGAAGTACTGAGTGACAGAGATTTCATTCAGCTTCACACAGCAAGATATACAAACTGACCCCAGGGATGGGAACCAAGAACTTCAACAAACTCCTCCCCCACACCAATGCACCCACCCACTGTTCTCCAGTGTTTCAATACCATTGAACAAAAAGTGAGATTCTGAGTAGGAAATACTGCTAGTACGTATTCTTAGCTGGCTTTATTCTAACAACACTGGCCATGCTGTTTAAAAGCTGCTAAATAGCAATTCTGTAGGGGAGAATATACCTGTAGAGCCCATATTTTATTTAAGACCAGGACTAGTCCTCATGTAGATCTTTACTCAAGCTGCGTTACGGACTGCATTTCCATCTAGATCTCACTTTATTTTCAGCCACATAGAAAGGCACTTTTCATCATGAAAAATCTGCATTTCAGGTTCACCAGAAGTTCACCATAAAGTGTTGATTCATCAATGGCAAAAATAGCAAAAAAGTGCATTTGGACTATATTCCATTAGGTATTACAGTTTTGATGATAAAGGCTTAGTTTTGGCCTGGAGTCTAATTCAAGGAGAGTGAAAAGTGTGGGCTGAAAAGGCAAATCAAAGGAACAGATTCATTTCATTCTCATGCCTCAGGATATATTGGATTTGAGGTATTTATTATGGCAATGCCAAGACATAGCACCATTCTGGGAAGGAGTTTTGGCTGGAAATTTGTGAGATTCTATTTAATAAATAGTTTGAATGAAAATTAATCACTATCAGTTGAGGAGCGGACATCATATACTGCACTAGATCGTACGTGATCCATGTTTGCTGACAATGTTGCTGGCAATTCTTCTAAGAAATTAATTTTTTTGACAGTTTCCCTTTCCACAACTTGATCATCAGCCTATATGTAGAGGAGAATATATCAGAAACAGTGGGAGCCACTGGTGTATATCATTATTTTCCATTAAATAGAAATGAATTACATTTAAACAACATCTTCCAACTCACTCAACAAACTTTACAAAATGATAAATCTATTGCTGAAAAGCCACCATCTTACAGGTGAAAGGTGGCAGCTTTTAAACAGCACACAGCACCAATGCACAACCTTTTTTTAAACAAAGTGAATACCCTTTATCTAATTGAAATTATGGGTGAACTTCAGGAGAGACTAATTACTCCACTCAATTTAGCAAGACTATCAGGGCTAACGCTCCTACTTTTCTAATAAACGCCATGTGATCTGCAATGCCAACATGAAAAACAGTATCTCTAGCAGCACAATGGTTCCAGAACCTAACTCAGGTGCATCGGTACAGAACTGGCGCAGAGGAAGCTTTACCAATTCCTGGATTATTAACACTGCTTCCTACAACACCTAACATTTTATTGGCGGTCTCACATCAAAAACATAGGGAGACAACTGAAAAAGCTTGTATGACCTCTCTTTCTCATGGTGAAGTAAACCTGAGACAAGATATTTGCTTAGACCAACACCAACAGAATTCTTCGTATATGTTTTATCTGAGTCCCAAAAGAAATGAACTACTTTCTGCCAGCACCTGAAGATTTAGAAGGTGACCCCCCGACATCCCTCACAAGTCATACGTACATCAAAGATAACATGACAGTGTAACTAGTGCTGTCAACATCAAAGAGATTTGGATCAGCTCTCCATAATATTGATACTTTTCTCATCTAAAGTGAGAATGGGAAAAATTAGACAAAGAGGAAGTTGCCAATTAAAAGAAAGAAAAAGTTGTATGTAAGACTGAAGGAAGTGGGAAACATGGAAAGCCAGTAACTAGTTTAGAATCCAGATTTGATTAAAAAAATAGTTATTTCTAACTATAAAGTTATATGTATCAAAAAATCCTAAAAAAGTGTTTTCACTCCCTTTTATGATTCTTGTATTTCAAAAACATATTTTGTAAATGTTAGATCAAACAGGCAACTAATTCAATATGTAAGCTTATTCTAATACAAGGTACTAAATTATTAATTATCATGCATCATTTATTTAAAATAAAATGCTTTACAATAATTAAAGAGTTTTAAAGTGTCACATAGCATAATAAAAGATTGAAATATTTAGTGTATTTGCCATAATACCAACTGTATGTACAATCAATCATGAGGATGTAATTAAACTTTACAAGAATTATGAGTACTAATATAAATATACCACTGAATGATGTGTTTTGTGATGAACTAATAGCATTTAT
The DNA here is from genome assembly GCF_016161935.1 of Mauremys reevesii. NCBI lineage: Eukaryota > Metazoa > Chordata > Testudines > Geoemydidae > Mauremys > Mauremys reevesii. Next base: position 53,103,000 of record NC_052627.1, read on the forward strand.
AATGCTATAAATGGAATTCCACAACCAATTATAAAAACAAAGCTATTAACCAAACAGAAATGTTTAAAATTAATATTAAAGTTGGAGTTTCATTCCAGGACAAACTTCCAAAAACATCCAGACTTAAATATAAATTTCACATTTTCCCTAACCTGTCTTATACGGTTTTCCACTTCCAAAGCTAATTAAGTTTTTTTTTTTTTTTTTAAAAAAGGTTCGCTCATCAACCCATCTGGCAGTAAATTCACCTTTGTGTTTCATATTTTACAATCTTTTTTACACTAGTGATGCTGGCAGACCAGGTGCCTGCTCATGCCAAAGGCCAGGACCTCACTGAACACTAACAAATGCATGGTTGGAAACCAGTCTGGCTTACCTGTCGGTTAGTATAACACCAATATTTATTTTTAACTATAAAAATGTCTTTAGCGTTTAGACTTTATGGAATGCTTGTAGGGTGCTGCATGTATTAATCCTACTTATAATACCTGTATCCCACCATATAAAGTCAGATTGAGCGTTTGCATTGTAAACCTCTGTAGTTCTGTAACTTACCAAACAGGAAAAGCAGCATTACTTAAGGTAAAGTGCTTGTCCTGCAAAAAGACTGCCCACTGAAAGCAAATGAGGCATCATGGAGCACCAAAGGCCAGAGACCTTGTTGATTGCATTCCTAACTCCCTCCAGAAGGGGAAATCTGCACATAAACTCATCCCAACATCTTGGAATCTGGGGTGAGGGAATAAAAAAATCCCTGACAAAGAAAAACTTGGACTCTTTATGTTGTCTGGACTCTTAGGGGCAAAGATCCTTAAATAGAAGCAGGAGATCCCCATGCTGCTTGGCATGGGTTGGCCCTAAAGAACATATAGAACTGCTTATTATAAACACTTATATTGCCTTTTTAAATCTAAGACTAACTTTGTGTGTGTGTGTGTATGTTTTCTGTTTTAATCTTGTAAACGTTTCCTTCTAAAATCTCATTTCTTTCCTTAGTTAATAAATCTTTAGTTAGTTTATGACAGGATTGCTACAGGCATTGTCTTTGGTTTGAGATCTGAGTACAACTGACTTGAGGTAGATGACTGGTCCTTTGGGACCATAGGTGCTGGAACTAGGGTGCTGCGGGTGCTGCTGCACCCTCTGGCTTGAAGTAGTTTCCATTATATACAGGGTTTACAGTTTGGTTCAACGGCTCTCAGCACCCCCACTATATAAATTGTTTCTACACCTCTGTTTGGGACTGGGAGTAACCTGTATCTGTTGTGATTTTTGGTGAAAAGTGACCACCTGACACATAGTCCATCTTGCCTGGGTGGCAAGACCAAGTGGAATGCCCAAGAGGGACTGTCTATGACTCCATGGTAAGACTGTTTTAGTGCTTTAGGAGTTCACACTTGTCACTGGGTTGGTGAAATCTAATCATAGAACATACAACCAGTGTGGGGCTCTGCCCTGCTTTTTGACAATCTGCCCTGAAGCTGGCACACATGGTCATGAGCCACTCCAGACAGTGTCACAATACTCTTAGTCAAATCCTGAAGGCCTTAGTCAATCCCGACTTAAGAAAAAACTCTTATTAGACCAAAGCCTGATTCTGATCCTTCAGTGCAACCAGCTCATAGCCCAGCTGAAGTACTGCAGCTCAGAATAGCTCTGCCCCAAGGGCACATTAACCAGGTCCTGACAGAGTAATGCATCCCTCATCAGTGACTATAGAGATGATTCAGGGCCTACCCAACCTAGACCTTAGAACAGAATTAGTGAGGTGGATCCTGAGCTGGTGTAAATTGTCATGGCTTTACTGAAGCCAATGGAACTATGATCATTTACATGAACCAAGAATCTCCCTCAGAGACTCTGCCCCCTAATGCCCAAAATGGTAACAAGTTGATGGACAGATGTCAGAAGAAGTACGATCTCCACCCCCTTGACATCCTGGAGGAAGGGCTGCGTTTTCCCAATGAATGGCAGCTGTGGGGACTCTGAGGTGACCACGTGGACCCTAGCTTAACAGAACTAACTGAGAGCTCCAAAATGGAATTACCCACCAGACAGGATAGAGCCACTTGAGCAGAACAAATGAATAATAAAAGTGTGTGCGTGGAAAGCCAGGAGGCTGGTTGGGGGTGTGTGTGAAAAAAGCAGGTCAGTATAGTCCCCTGCAAATGCCCATCCCTACCAACGCACAGTAGGCTAATTGACTTGAGCCCCCCTCCCCCCCCGCCCCGACTCTCTTGGCTGCTTCTTGGTCCCAGCCATAGAGAAGCTGAGGAGCATCTTCATCACTACATCTACACTAGCCTGACCAGCATCAGAATTGATCAGGATAGTGCAGTTCCCCTACACAGGAGCAAGGGACCTTAATGCTCTTTACATAAAAGAGGATGAGGATTTAATTCAGTTGCTTCAACGTGTGTGTGTGTGTGTGTGTGTGTGTGTGTGTGTGTCTGTCTATATATATATATATATATATATATATATATATATATATATATATATAAAATACACATGCAAATATAATTACATGCAAATATATAATTAAACACAGAATTATACACATTTACACAATAAACAAGCTTAAATCACAGTCAGTATGTGTGATTAGTTTAGTATTACCAATCAAGATAGTTTGAAATTCTATTCTAATATTGTTGGAAATTAGTCTAGTATTGTTTGGAATATTTACATCTGAGCTTTATTTATTATTCTCAGTCTGATTTCAGATCACTTTACCAATAAAAAAAAAATACCAACAGCAAATAGGTTACTACCTTGTTTGGATTGCTTTAAAAACTGTGATAGTGGCTTCATTCCAACAGTTCTATAAACTAATTTTATAACTGAATGCTACATAAAAAGATCTGGATAAAATATATTACTGTGGAACAGCACTGCAAATGCTATTTACCCTGTAAAAGTTTGATTCCAATACTGACTTAATTACCTTAAAAAAAAAAAAGGTAAAAGTTAATTTGCATTTGTATGGCCAAGGTATAATTAATTCTTTGAATATGTATGTGAGGGACTCCCAAACATACTTTAAGTCAAAATAATGCTACAGATTAAATAAAATATTAAACTAGTACAACATCTTATTCAGCAGTTTTTGGATAACTAATGTATAGCCTTCCCCATTTTAACTGAACTTGTATTGGTAATGTGACAGTATAAGGGTTAACATAGCTAAAACAACCAGTTTGCTGTTATCACTCCAAGTTTTTATTCATATCATACTCTTTGGTTTCCCTTTTTTCAAAAACCATCAATAGAAATGTTGAAGTTTATTTCTTCAGTTGCTGTGACAGGTATAAAAATTTAAGAGTTGAAGAAAACACCATTTTCTTTACTTTATAAGAAGCAACAGTAGTTGGCTCCAGGGACTACTATAGCTTCAATTGTAAACTGAGTTTAACATCTTGAAGGTTGCATAGATTTGTGTTCAAGAATTCTTCAGCTGTATCATTACTTTCCAGTGAATTTTGTGTTCACAACAGATTCCAGACTAACACCTTTGTAGACTGAACTCCTTGATTCACAGAACAGGTACAGTGGGGCATGGCAGCAAAAGCATCTTGCAGTGCACCACTCCATTGTTCCTCAACCCTCAAATGGATGGGCTACGTCTTAGATGAAAGGGTTGTTCACTTTCTTTGACATTCAGTACCTGAGCTTTCTAGTCAAGCTGGTAATTAGCGTTAATTGCAGTGTTGGGAGAAGAACACCTTTGCCTTAGGAAGTGGACCAATACCAACAACCCTTCTCACATAGGCCACTAAACAACCAATTGACTGAAACAACTTCTGGTCAATATCAACATGGGCTAGGCCAGGAGTCTCAAACACGTGGTGGTTATTTCCTGTGGCCCGCCAAGCTCCCCGCACCCCCCTCCCCGAGTTATTTCCTGTGGCTGCCAAGCTTCCCTCACCCGCCGCCCCTTCCTTCCCCTCAGTGCGGCGCATCCCCACTCCTCTGCCTACCTCCAGGCACTTCCCGCTGCCAAACAGGAGAAGCGGGGAGCCGCACGCTCAGGGAAGGAGGTGGAGAAGAGGTGGGACAGGGGTGGAGATTTGGGGAAGGAGTTGGAATAGAGGCAGGGAGGGAATGGAGTTGGGGTGGGGACTTTGGGGAAAGGGTTGAAATGGGGGTGGGGCCTTGTGGAATGGGTGGAGTAGGGGTGGGGCCAGGGGCAGCGGGGACAACTCTTGTACCTTTATATGAAAAGGTGTCAGTGATGCAGCCCTCAGGCCAATGCTCCAGTCCTCATCAGGGCCGCCCAGAGGATTCCGGGGGCCCGGGGTCTTCGGCGGCGGGGGGCCCTTCCGTTCCTGGACCCACCACCGAAGTGCCCCGAAGACCCGCGGTGGGGGCCCCCCCACCGCCGAATTACCGCCGAAGCAGGACCCGCCGCCGAAGCGCAGCCCGGTCTTCGGCGGTAATTCGGCGGAGGGGGGGCCCCGCCGCGGGTCTTCGGGGCACTTCGGTGGCGGGTCCCGGAACGGAAGGGCCCCCCGCCGCCGAATTACCGCCGAAGACCGGGCTGAACTTCAGCGGCGGAACCCGCTCCGTCTTAGGCGGTAATTCGCCAGCGGGGAGGTCCTTCCGCCCCGGAGCGGAAGGACCAGCCACCGGCGAAGACCGGGAGCGGCAGAAGCTCCTGCCCGGTCGCACAAGAGTTTGCCGGGCACCCCGGAGGGAGTGAAGGACCCCGCTCCGGGGGCCCCGAAAAACTCTGGTGGGGGCCCCCGTGGGGCTCGGGGCCTGGGGCAAATTGCCCCTCTTGCCCCCCCCTCTGGGCGGCCCTGGTCCTCATGTGGCCCTCCTGGTGATTTGAGTTTGAGATCCCTGGTCTAGGCTCAACTCCTGGCCTCTGCAAAGTTTAGGAGGCCTTGCGGTCAGGGAGCTGGGAATCAGCTGGATGATTGAAAAGCAGGAGGATGGCAATGGGGAACTTACAGGAGGTTTCATGAGTATCTGGTGGAGCTTGGCAAAGAGAGAGATGCAATGAGCTGGGAGTCTGTAGGAAATTAAAATAATTTTCCTTAGTGACCCTCTAAAACAAACCTGATGGTGAATATATGATATTTTTTTAAAAAGTCAAATGGCCACGGTCTATATTTTGGGACAGATTCTCTGTTTTGTTCAGCTCAGGTAGTGCAATGAGTGGAAACCAACCACAAGTCTTCTGCTGGCAATATCCCCAGCATGGGAGAAACTTCAGCAGGCACAAGCTGGCAAAAAGAGAGCTCTTACACTACCTCCCCACAACCCCTAGCGCAGGGTGCACATTTGGGGGAAAGATGGAGGGAGACTGGTGAGAGCATTGTCCTCCAGCTATCTCCAACTGATATATGGTCTTTTTGGAAAACTTCTCTGCCATTCATTGCCTTGGGTTGGGTCTGGGATGGACAATTGGAGAATTTCTCTTAATTTTCCCCTGGGTGACTGTGTGCAGGAGAGCAGTCATCCTTTGTGATGCACTCCTCTAGGCTCAGGCACAGCTATTCAAGCCCCTGTCTTGCTCTCCCTGCCTGTTCCACAGCGTGGCAGGAGAAGCAGGCAATGTAGCAGCCACAGTTACTCTATTCTCCCTTCTTTGTTACGGTATAAACAAGGTCTGAATGAGGTCTCCCCTGACAGCTAGTGATGAGCTGGGGGGAATAGGCTTCAGGACCAGACTGTATTTACACAAACACACCTACTCTGCCTAGGTATCCAGCAGACAGAACTGTGTTGCGAAAGAGATCAATTTTAGCTGGTGTTGGGTTACAAATCACGTTAGTATTGAATGCAGGGGTATTGAAATGTTGTTACCCTTATTGTATGAGTAAAGGGCAGGAGAACTGTGCTTAGCCTGTGCTGATTGAGGGGGGCACCCTCAACTGAACTGAACTTGCTAAGCAGGGGGTTCAGATGCCAGAGCCCAGTGGAGAGAATAGAGAGGTTGGGGACAGGTGTTTCTACCTGGTTGTGTGGGCTCTCCCTAAGAGTCATGGGCATCATTTGCCTTGCCCCTCTCCAGTGTTTAAAGACAGAGCTGACTGGGCTCAGTTTAAAGTCTTTTGTTTTGTTAAACGTAATAATAGGAGATATACCAATCTCCTAGAACTGGAAGGGACCTCGAAAGGTCATCAAGTCCAGCTCCCTGCCTTCACTAGCAGGACCAATTTTTTTTGCCCCAGATCCCTAAGTGGCCCCCTCAAGGACTGAACTCACAACCCTGGGTTTAGCAGGCCAATGCTCAAACCACTGAGCTATCCCTCCCCCCTAGAGCTGAAATCACTGATATTCAGGTCTAAGTGCTAAGCCTTAGACCTGCTGCAGGACAGCACTTCCTCAGAAAAGACTGCCCAGCCTGCATTTGCAGTGAAGTTCCCCCACTGAGAGCTGAAATCACTGAGAGCTGGCTGGAACCTCAAGAAACCGACTGGCAATCCACTGCTTCATCATCCCACCCCCAGTCTAGTGGGTAAATTGATAATGACCCACGTTTTTCTACGGGAGAACACTGAGGGAAGTGGCATTGAGGGAGTCACTGGCAAAACAGGGGCCCAGGACAGTCTGGGAGCTCATGTGGTGACACAAGGTCTCCTCACTGACAGCTCTGTGCTTCTGCAGACCTGCTTCCCTTCCCACCCACCCTTTCCCCTCTCCGATCTGCACAGATCTCAGGGGTTCCACCATCAGTTTTTATTGGCAAGCCCCCTGCTACCCATAGGAGGACAGACAGGGCTCCCATCACTAAAGCCAGTATTTCAGAAGAAGAAGGTAGCTACACAAGCACAAATTTGATAAGCTTTCTGCCCACCTATGGGAGTGACCCACTCATAGGATGAAATGACAAATACTCTAAATCTAATGGTCTTTTACATATTAATATATCAAAAGCCTTCTCTATTCCACCTTCTTTTGGGTAGGGTCAGTCACATCTCTGATTGAACTTTGACAATCCACGCACTTCTCCCTATAACCAATTTTAAACCCAAGAAAGAGACCTTCATGGCTCTGCATCACTGCCACTATTTTTTTTATTACCTTTGAGGAACTAAATACCTATGCCACTGGTTCTAGGATTTTCTTTGCCAGTGCCTTTAGTATTCTTGGGTGTTGGCATTCTTTCATTTTTGTCATTATTATGTGACCCTTCCATCTCTTATTTCAGTAGTCAATCATGCTTTGCCATATTGGAGACTGGCAATTGCTGAACTATCATTTGCCTGCCCTAACATCTCTGTCTCTTACTAAATCGTACCTACACACACAGACAGACAGAGAGATAATGACATTTGTTGTCTTCTTAAGAGAATCAATGCAACTTTAGACAGTATCCAAAACCAGGCCCTGTTTTTATTCAGAATTCGAAAATGTCAACCACAAATGAACCAACTCCCTAGAGTTTCTTCTGCTAGTGGAGAGAATGATTTTGCATTTCTCAGTTGCCAGACCAATGTACAGAATGGCAAGACTCTTCAGAGAGAAGCTGATATTTACATCTCAGCCTTGCTAGTACCAATGAGGCTCACAAACAGATGTTATTTTTTCAGTGTTTATACACTACCGTCAACAGAAAGCTTTCCTGGCTGGTCTGCCAAATTTCTACCACGCTAGACTGTTTGCTAGTTAGTTTAAAACTGCAGCCTGTAGGAAAGTTATTTGTTTCACATCTCCTAATATATGCAATACGCCTTGAACCTTAGTTCACAGGACACTAGATAAGCAGTCAATGACAGAGTTTTTAGACAACCTTATTAGAATGTTTATTTTGATAGAATGTTAGAGTGCACAGGAGACAACTATTTATTGCAGAAGTTGGAGAAAGCAACTAAGAGGTTGTTCTAGATTTAGTTCTGGCAAATAGGTAGGAACAGGTTGAGAATTTGAAGGCTGAAGGCAGCTTAGGTGAAAGGGATTATGAAATGATAGAGTTCATGATTCTAAGAAATGTTAACAAAGGAAAACAGCAGATGTAGCACTCCAGTGTAGACTTGTCCTTAAAGAGTAGTTATCAATGGTTCACAGTCAAGCTGGAAGGGCATATTGAGTGTGATCCTATAAGGAACTGTCCTGGGTCTGGTTCTATTCAATATATTCATAAATTTTGAAATGGCTTAGAGAGTACGTTTATAAGTTTGTGGACAATACCAAGCTGGGCAGAGTTTCAAGCTCTTTGGAGGACCGGATTAGAATTCTAAATGATCTTAAACCAGAGAAATGGTCTGAAATAAATAGGATTAAATTCAATAAGGACAAACGCAAAGTACTACACTTTGGAAGGAATAATCAATTGCAGAAATACAAAATAGGAAATGACTGCCTATGAAGGAGTACTGCAGAAAAGAATGTGGGGGGTAATAGCAAATCACAAATTAAAGCTGTCCCCAAAAATGTGCAGATTATTCTGAGATGCATCATCAGGAGTGTTGTAAGCAAGCCATAAGAAATAATTCTTCCACTCTACTCAGCCTGATAAGGTCTTAATTGGAGTACCATGTCCAGTTCTGGGCACTGCACTTTGGGAAAGATGTGGACGAATTGGAGAAAGTCCAGAGAAGAGTGACAAAAATGATTAAAGATCTAGAAAACAGGACCTACAAGGGAAGTTTGAAAAAATTGGATTTGTTCAGTCGGGGGGGGGAGAACAGTCTTCGCATATGTAAAAGCTTGTTATAAAAAGGAGAGTGATAAATTGTTCTCCTTAACCACGGAGGACAGGACAAAACATAATGAGCTTAAATTATGGCAAGAGAAATGTAGGTTAAACATTAGGAAAAACTTCCTCACTGTAAGCGGTAGTTAAGCACTGGAACAAGTTATCTACAGAGACTGTGGAATCTCCATCATTGGAAGATTTTAAGAACAGATAGACAATCTCATGAGGATTGTCTAGATCAGGGATCTCAAACTCAAATCACCATGAGGGCCACATGAGGACTGGTACATTGGCCGAGGGCCGCATCACTGACACCTTTTCATATAAAGGTACAACCCCCCCCTGCCCCCGGCCCCGCCCCCACTCCACCCCTTCCATGAGGCTCCACCCCTGTCCCGCCTCTTTCTGCCCCCATTCCAACACCTTCCCCAAAGTCCCCACCCAACTCCGCCCCCTCCCTGCCTCTATTCCAACCCCTTCCCCAAATCCCCACCCCTGTCCTGCCTCTTCTCCGCCTCCTCCCCGGAAAGCACTAAATGCTGCCAAACAACTGTTTGGTGGCGGGAAGTGCCTGGAGGTAGGCAGAGGAGTGTGGATGCGTCATGCTGGGGGGAAGGGAGGGGCGGTGGGTGAGGGGAGCTTGGCAGCCGCAGGAAATAACGCCGGGGGGGGCGGGGAAAACTTGGTGGGCCACAGGAAATAACCCCGTGGGCCACATGTGGCACATGGGCTACATGTTTGAGACCCTCAGTCTAGATAATACTTAGTTCTGTCTCAGTGCAGGGGACTGGACTAGATGACCTAGCAAGGTCTCTTCCAGTCCTACATTTCTATGATTTCATCCCTGACATTTTGGTATAAGTGGTTGCATAATTTCCTAGAGAACTGTTATAACTAATATGGAGGATATAAAATGCATTAATTTCTTTTACATTATAACTAAATAAGATAGTTATTAATAGGTAGGTATATATATATATATATATAAAGTAATACATTTTTAAAAAAGATTTTAGCCATTCACCTTTGAGGCTGATAAAATTTAGCCATTCTATTTGTGAATGTGGCAGGTGCTACAATTAAAAAAAGGAAAAAACATTAAGCAAGCATACCTGAATGTAATGTATAATGGCAAGTTTTTGGTTTTTTTGTTGCATTGCTTCTTCGCTTTCACAGACTATACCAGTGACCTTTAGACACAGATTATCAAGTTACCATTAACTTCAGCTATATTTAAACATAAGAACTAAGAAGTTTATATTTTATTAAATCCAGCTCTTCCTGCTGTGGAGTAGTTATTTGAAGCATATCACCACCACCAGCAAACACCACTAACATGACCACAGGTCACTTATTAAACCTCTCGAATTCTTAGCTGGATTTCAGATCTTTTTATAATCATGCATTTCAGTTTACAAGTGCCCAGACTCTAGAGACTGTGCATTGGGTAGCACAATTTCAAGAGGCTGCATTCCGGACACCTTTTCTTTTTTTTTTGTGCTTCGGCAGTTGCGCTCCCTGAGGTGTGTTTTTTTTTGGCTTGGGGTGGCAAAAAAACCTAAAGCCAGAGACTGACTGCCAGTGCTATTACTACTGACACTACTAGATAAAGTAAGTTTCTGAGGGAAATGGTTCTGAAGTCATAAGCCTGGCAGATTTTTTCCCTGTTAAGAACTGCTCTTTAAAAATTACACTGAATTATTCATGTTTTTAACCTTTCTGCAATCTACAGTGTTACAGATGCTAAGATATCTCAAGAGCATAGCTATTGTTCTTGTTTTATTTAATCAAAGTAATAAAGACAGTGTCATTTTAGTAATCTCTTCTTTCCAAGAATTACAGTCCATAGCCTGACAGTCATTTCACCTTGAAAACCTATGTCTTTAAAGATAAGCAACTGTACATAATGCATGCCATCTAGCATCCCATTCTCACTGATCTTTGTTTAGTGTGTTTCCAACAGTTGTCTGTGTATAAAATACCAAAACCTGCTTCTAACTATACAGCATAAATCCCCCTAGGAAATAAAACATTTTTTCGCTTCTTTCTGTCTTACCTTCCTGAATCCTCCCTTGATAATGAAAGGCACCAACATATTCTTTACTACCCCTGTGTCTTTGGTAACCTATGAATCGTCCTGCATAGTAAGTAATTCCTCCCATGTACACAAAATAGGTAAAGGCGGTCCAATAGCACACAGCCAGTAAGAAAGGGTCTAAGCCAGACACACAAAGGCTAAGCTCTGTTACACTTGTAGTAAACTCTCCGAGAATAGAGACAGCTCTCTATGTATTATTTTTCTAGGTAAAAGTAGAAACTAAACTAGCCAATACATATTAATCTATTTCTTAGTATGTTTGTTATCCAGCACCAATATACTGTGTTCACTCCATAAAGGAACATATGTTTTCCACGCATACAGAATGACACATTTTCCTTTTTAACTAAAAGGTTTTGTATACTGTATGTGTACAATGTAAAGTTGAAACTGATAAAAGTTTGCAGAACAGGCCTTTTATTTCACACAATCTCTCTTAATATTTGCTACAGCATATGATGAAACACACACGGAATATAAGCAATATTAAACTGATGACCAAATAGCAATGCACACTTAAATTGCTTGTTATGCACACATAAATGCTATAATATTCTGAATGCTGAAGATTTTAAAAAAAATCTATATTCTTGGAAACCCTGTGCACCAGTATCTGATTACTAATTGTTCTATAAGCCAACATTGACTTCCCTGCTTTTCTATTTACAAGGAATGTGTTCTATTCTCTTGGGTGTATGGAAAATATAGTCTCACAGATTGCTTTGTACACTGGTAAATTACAGGAATTCCTGTACTGTACATCTGGAGGTCCTGACACCCATGCCTAGTGACTGCAAGATTTTAAAAAATCTCCCCAGATGTTTGTGTATTAAAGAGAGCCATAATAATGTAAAAAGAAACTTAAAACAGAGACGGCAGCAAATACCGGGAAAAATTTAAAATATTACAGAAATGTTTGCATACAGTATAGACAGTATGTAACAGTGACATTAAAATTAATCACCACTATTGCATAACCCAAGGGCAGCTCAAGTCTTGTTTCTCCTTTCCGTACCAAGAACAATTACTAGTACAGATTCCTAACACTAATATATCTAACTTCCTGGAATGAAGGGTTAAAAAGCTATAGCAGTTACTCTCTTGGGAAAGATTTTAGTTCTCTGCCAATAGAGAATGAACTCTGGCAATAATAATAATAAAATCCTACCTCTACTACTCTTATTACTATGTACTATTATACTGGAATACCCAGGAATATGAGAGAGACACTTTATGACCCTAAAGTTATCTGGATTAGCTGGTGAGAAGCTATTTTTAAATTACAGCACTCTTGGGCACTCCCAGTACTTTAGGGGTTGGGTGCTTTGCTAGAGAAATTAAAATAGCCATTTCAGCACTCATCATTGGTCACTGTGGCCTGGCAGTCTCCCTCCTTTGTTTTAAAACTGCTACTGACATTTAATGAAAATGCCAATTTTATGTTAAACTACCTCAATTTTCTTGCAATAGGTATTTTTTTGGAAGAGAAGAGGGATGTGTTCTATTAGAGGATATCAAAGGGCTTTGAAAAAGGATGCAAATAATAAACCACACAATATCCTTGTGAAATAATTAAGTATTTTTATTCTCATTTTATGTGTAGCTCAGTGGCAACAGGGGGTGTTCAGGAACCTCTGAAAATTAGGCTTTGGTGTCTAAGGCCCTGATCTTGTGAAGATTCATGCAAATACTTCATTTTATGCACTGCAAGTAGTCCAACTGAAGTTAAAGTGGCTGCTTCTGAAAATTGTGTACTAAATGCTTATGATAACACAGGAAGCCTGTAGCGGAATCATGAATAGAGACCCAGATCTCCTGGTTCCTAGTCCCATGGTCTTAATCACAAGACCATCGTTTCTTCTAACACACACAATTTTTGTGTATTCCTAACCATTGTTTTAATTAAATGTCTGCAGAGTCCAAGACCTAATCAAAGCTGTCCAAAGAGCAAGTCTTAGAACCATAAAGTCAGAGCTGGGCAAAGATGCAGAGAAATCTGAAATATAACTTCCCCACTGTCTCAAATTCAACATACTGCATCTGTGTGATTGGCTTCTTGAGTGAATTAAGATAATATGGTCATTAAAAGAAGTCTGACTCGCACAGACCTATGGACATACACTTGTTATAAAATAAGAACCTGGATTTTCAAATAGGTTTAATTTAAGACCAGTTAATTATTTTTGTTACTTTATTAGTTATATTTGATTAATCACATTTTTTCAGCAATCTCAGATTACTCTAATCTACTAAAAATAATTTGGTGATCCAGCTTTTTTAAAAGAAGCCAGTAATTTTAGCTACTTTGAAGAACTGTTATCATGAGATCTCTGTAAAAGTAATTATCATTACAATTTACAAAAGTTTTTGTTTAACCAGGCTCTGCAGCAATAATTGTTTTTCGGCAGGGGGTCAGGTGAGGGGTGATTCTGTTATTTTGCACCTGTAATCCAAATCCTGTGGAATCTTAAGGCCTAGGGTTGCCAATCATCCAGGATTGTCCTGGAGTCTCCAGGCATTAAAGATTAATCTTTAATTAAAGTTTATGTCATGTGATGAAACCTCCAGAAATACGTCCAACCAAAACTGGCAATCCTAGCAACCATCTTGAGGCCTGATCCAACACCAATTAAGTCAATGGGACTCTTTCTAATTACTTCAGTTAATGCTGGATGAAAGCCATGGTACTCAGATAAAGAAAATAGGAACTATTGGTCTAAATAATAAATAAACGCTTTACATTTCATTGACTGCAAAGCATTCCAAATCTACATATATTGCACACATTTGTGAAGCTCCTCTACAGTAGATTAATAGTAAAATGCCACATCAATTGACACAAAATTAATATCAAGGACCTTTGGCCTGTATTTTCACCCTTAACTTTGAACTATGTAGCTTTGTAAACTCAGCTTATAACACTGTTACCAACATTATGTAAGAGGGCAGGTTCCTTTATTTTAACAAATATTGGAGGAGAGAGGGAAGGATCCACTTTGTGTACCCAGAGCGGGAAGAGAATTTAAGTCTATTGTTCTGTATTTACAAAGAGCTTTCTTCATCTTTAAATGTAACTGACCCTTTACTTCTTTTAAATTAACTCAAATACAAAAAAAAATTAAAGATCAAGTTGAAGAGTCACCTGTCCTACAGTGCTCAAAATACATGGCGGCAAAGAGCATCATAACAGGAATCCAAGAGGCAGATAGCTATGCTTGCAAGGCAAAAACACTCGTACTCTTTGTAAAAACAAGGTTATTTAGGGGGTACAGGGAGGAATGGGCATATAGCTGGTTAGATTCCTGGTGGCATGTGCTCATTTCTATAGAAATTGAGGACGTTCTAAAGTTATGAGAGAGAATATCCACAGCCTGCAAAGATCACCACTATCGGCCAAGAACTAGCTGTCAAGCATTAACCTCTTCATATGCAAAAAGCATGATACATCTTGAAATCACCTGGAAAACTGTGGCCACTACAATGAGTAAACTGACAGGATGCGGGGGCATGGATCAGGGTTTATATTGCACTCCCCATCGGAGCCAAGCCCAAGCTGGGGAAGCTAATGATCCAACCGGCAGACCAAATTCAGTGATGAATACTGGCCATGTGCCACCTGAGGCATGTTACGTATACGCTAAGAAGAAGAACTGACAGCGTAAAGACCTGGACCCATTGAAGTCAATGTGAGTTTTGCAAATGACTTCAATGCGGCCAGAATTTCATCCACAAAGTTGCATAGGTTTAACTAAAATCAGTTTTAAAATATAGTTGGTAGGGACTTTTTTTTATAAAAAGTTTATTCATTGAAAAATACTGATTTGTCAGAACTGAAATGGTTTACAAAATGGATTCAGTTCATCTCCTGACTTGAACCAACATTGGAAAAGAATTCAAACACAAACACAATTGTCAACACATTTCACGGTGTTTCAATGAAAAAATCTGGTTTTCTGATTCAAAACAACTTTTTGTTCAGAAATTTAAGCTAAGTAGTTGAAAGGGGTAAAAAAAATTATGGAGAAATAGTCAAGTACATAAAAGGTTGTTACAAGGAGGAGGGAGAAAAATTGTTCTTCTTAACCTCTGAGGATAGGACAAGAAGCAATGGACTTAAATTACAGCAAAGGTGGTTTAGGTTGGACATTAGGAAAAAGTTCCTAACTGTCAGAGTGGTTAAGCCCTGGAATACAGTGCCTAGGGAGGTTGTGGAATCTCCATCATTGGGGATTTTTAAGAGCAGGTTGGACAAACACCTGTCAGGGATGGTCTAGATAATACTTAGTCCTGCCTTGAGTGCAGGGGACTGGATTAGATGACCAGCTCCAATTCAATTTTGGTAACAGCATGCAAAACTGTGTAAAACTTAAAATATAAAATAAAGCTTGAAGGACACTGACATTTCGCACCTCTTCATGTCTCTGATCAGCTGCCCGCCACCTAAGCCATCTGCTGCTATTTGGTATATTCAGAGATGTTGACATCCAAGCTATTATAAAGTTATAGCAGAAACCATTTTGTAAATTAGAGTGATATACAGGACAGAGAAACACAGGCTATGGTGCACATTTCAAAAACTCCTGAATAATGTATTTACCTTAAAAAAGCTGTCACTTGAGAAGTTAGGGCACAGATAAATTAAACAAACAAACAAGCCAAACCTGCATGTCAGGCTTCTGGGCTGAGAAAGCCCATCCCTGACTGCAAAAGTGCCTAAAAGCTGATACTTTAAAACTTCTAACACATCCAATGGCACAAAATCTAGATTCAGGCCCTTAATCAACAAATCATTTGGACTGAATTTCAGGATTCCCATTTTATCAGCCCCATGTCTAGACCTCTATACCAAAATGATCTCGTGCTCCCAATAGCTAGACTGCTCGTGGGGTACCCAGCTCGTGGGGTAACCCAGCAGTTAGCAAGAAGGAACTTGCAGTGGTCAGTCTAGTGAGCATCTTATTGACACAAATTAGTCTGGGGTCTTCCCAAAACTTGAATGATCTGTGGTTATGTATTTCCCAGATTCCAAAGACCCAGTTCTGGGTGGCTGCAGCAATACTACCAACCTATTGAGAGTCAAGCCCCAAAAGTCATGAGATTTTTTTAAAAATTGCATGATTTTAAAACAAATAAATTATAGCTTCTTTCAATTTGATTTCTAGTTGATTTTCAAATTTTTCTTCACAATCATGAGGGTTAGCAACTTTTCATTAAAAATTAAAGCTAAGGGTTTTAAGGAAAAACATCAAATGCCGCAAGACTAATAATAATATCGTGACAGCTGGCAAAACCTAGAATGTACCTTGAATAATATCTTCAAGAATGGTCTTGATTGTTCATAAGAAACTTTCATCCCTAATGATTATTTTACATTTTCAAGGAAAAGAATTAGAAATGTACCACTTGGTTCTCCTCTCATATAATTGTAAATTGGGCATAAGTCCTTTGATTTGAGTGGAATTACACCTCTACCCCGATATAACGCGACCCGATAAAACAAAAATTCGGATATAACGCAGTACAGTGGTGCTCGGGGGGGGGGGGGGCAGGGCTGCGCACTCTGGTGGATCAAAGCAAGTTCGATATAACACGGTTTCACCTATAACGCGGTAAGATTTTTTGGCTGCCGAGGACAGCGTTATATCGAGGCAGAGGTGTACTCCCAATTTACTTAAGAGAGTTACAAATAGAATCAGGCCCAAAGTTTCTTTACAGAGCTGCTGAAAAATACCTGAAGCGCCAGAATGGAACTAGTAAGAGGTATACTCTAATTGTTGGTAGAAAGTAGTTGGGTTTGCATGTGGTAAACCAAACCACCTTGCGAATTCTGTAGCACTGTAAATAGTCGGCACTATTTCTGAAGAAAACAAGTCACTTAGATTGGTCTCTGTTTTTCCATTGCCCATTGACCTACCTGAATCCACAACTTATGGTTTCCATGCTACAGTATATTAATGTGACAGTAGCTATTAAGTACTTCACCCTTCTTCTTGTCATCTGTTATTTGCTCCCCTTCCATGTTAAGTAACACTTTCCTTTGCCATAGTCTCACTTCTTATGTACTGTACTTATAAAGCTTTTTCTTGTTCTTTTCTACATCCTTTGCCAGTAACAACCCATTTAGTGCCTTTACCTGTCTAACATTTCCTTCCTTGTCATTACTAGCCCTCTATAGTCAACTTTTTCACTTCTCTTAGGGCCTGAGTTAAGGGTGACAACACATACATTAGCCAAACACAAGCTATGCTTTAATTAAAAGAAGTTATTGGGTTCTATACGGGGGGTAAGTGGATGAATTTCATGGCCTCTGATGTACAGGAGGTCAGACTAGATGACCTAATGGTCCCTTCTTGTCTTAGACTCTCTGAATCTCAGAATAGTAGAGCTCAGTATTTCTATACAGAGTATTCAAACCTATCAACTTAATTCTTCAACACTTGAGGTAACTAAACATTTATTTTTCTTAACAGTGAATTGTTAAAATTAGTGTCCTGGTCCAACTCAGGTAATTATATTCCACCTCTTGAGCGCCTCCAAGTGCCTGGGTGTGGCACTACAGACCTTATCTCACCCCAGCGTCCCCTGCAGACTGCTGGCTGACCTTGATGGGTCTTCAGTGGCTTGGACCTCTAGCCAAGTCATTAAGTCCAAATGAATCCCTTCCGAGGTAGTAAAGAATCCAATAAATCTTCAGCCATGGCTCTGGGCCCTTTACATTCAGTCCTTTGTTCAGGCTCTCATATGAGCCCTGTCCTCATTTTGGGGCTTATGCCACTGGGGCCAATGGAGGAACCCAGGCCGTCCCACTATTCCAGGTTCCAAGCCAGGGACTCTATAAAACAGCAGCAATGCCTTGCTCAAATTCAGTTTGTTGCTGATTCTTCTCTTGGCCTCTTCCTACCTGTCCCCCTTTTTGCTTCACCCTTAGCTCAGGGTTAAGGTTTGTAAGTCCTCTTTTTCCCTGCAAACCCAGCTTGAGCAGAGCAGAGCACCCTTCCTTGCCCCTCAAGTCCCAGCAAGGAACTGACTTGCTAAGGCCCTGCAGCTTCTTTTATCTGAGCCTGCTGGGCTCTGATTGGCTGCTTCCATGTGGCCTCTTTAGGCAGGCTTTGATGTCTCACCTTTGCTGCTCCTTTCCTGCCACTTCGTTGTTCCTGGGCAGGATGTAGTAGGACCACAGGGCTTTTCAGAGCTGCAAAGCTCTGGTACGCCCCATCACACACTTACTTTAATTCTTCAAGCAGTTTCAACTGAATATGCTCTTAAAATGCATTACACCCTAGCAGTAGGGATCATATTTACCCTTCCCTCACTGTCACCCTATTCATCACTCTGCATCAAAGCAAGTGGGAGAAAATATCTAATACATTGGAGGAAGCCAGGAGGAGATCACAGCAGCTGCTGACATTCTTTATTTGTAACTCTGCTAATAGCTCCTGTACCTCGCAAGCCTATATCAGATCCAATAGTAAGTGAGCAAATTAGAGACAAAAGGTCAAATTTTATGCTAGCATAACTCTATTGCCAATGATTGAGTATACTGTGGACATAAATGTAATAGAGTGAAATACTACATGACATCAACTGTGTGGTTAATAAGGAATAATTAATACTCTGTTTTCTCTATGGGCTGCATTTTTTCTCTTCTTTCTAGCACTAGGCCTCCTTCCAGAGGTAATGCTCTGACTAGCTAATTAATTGTTTTCCTCTTTAAAGACAGACTTGTTGATTAGCTAATTGAATCTTGGGTAAGGATCCTTCCTCTTTTTCAGATCTTTGATTTTTAAAATAATCTCCAATTTTTTAATGCAAAGTAGCAAAGTTAATTTCACTTATCTCAAGAAACTAATTGTGCACACTTCCCAGGCTACAACAAAAGCCCAATGAAGTATGGTTTCCACTGAAACTTCCTCTCTGCAGGGAACCGGAGACCACAAAGTGAAGGCATCTTTCTCACAAAGCTAGCTGCATAAACTACTGTAGTATGCTTGATTGAGGAAGCGCTAGATGATTATTAACAAACTTGCAGTTTCTCTTTTACAGCAGTATTATTATTGTAAAGAGTGCATACTTCAACCCTGCATTTTGTTGATTTACCAAAGTAAAAAACTGAAACATTAACTAAATATTTGGGAGTATTTGCTAGTTCTTTATAAAGGTTCCTCTAGAAGTTATTCTCAAACTCTGTGTTCCAAAGTTGTGGGGTTTTGTACCAATAATGCTTGCCCTGTTCATAATTAGGCTAAAATTCTGGAACTAAGTTGAACACTCTTCCAAGAGGAGAAAGCTTTGTATACCTATATAGCCTAACAGTATCAACAGACTTTTACAGCAAAAGACTGGCACAAATCAATTTATTTCTGTAGAAAAGACATTTTTGGCATACTCAGATAAAAATGGGTAAAAATCAATATCTGGACATTACAGGTTGCTAAATTCATTGAAAGACAGGCAGTTTTTGGACTAAATTTATCTCCCATGGAAATTAATACAACAGATTCCAGAAAGAAAGAAGTTGGTCCAGTAAAAGACATTACCTCATCTACCTTGTCTCTCTAATATCCTGGGACAGACACGCTACAACTACACAACATACAAGTTCACATAATGACACACATCACCTATAAGATTTTGTCTTAAAACACATACACCACACAGACACATAGTTCAGCCATTCCAGCTCCAATTGTGCCCAGCCTTGTGCAGGGAAGAAGGAAAGCGTACAAGGACCTCTCTCTTCTCTCCCTCCCCCCCTTATGTGGACTGCAGTGACAACTGTATCCTTTTCACTCTAGAGAGTTTCACGACCACACTTTGCAAGTGGGCCCCCATCCTCACTGGACCACGGAATGGAGCTGTCTGAACCACAGTGATCAGGTTGCACCAATCTTTAGGATGGTGCAGTCCATGCAGACTCAATGTGCAATGTGATGCTTGGTGACGTGCCATCCTACCTTCTGCTCAAGCCACTTCCAAAATACCACATTTGGCCCTTTGGTCTAAGAACATGTATGAACTATGCTTTCATGCTTGTAAATACATAATGAGCACTACTACATATCATATTACTATCATGATAAAGGAGGGATGAGTCAGAGGTCAATATTGTCTTCCCTACACTGTGTTCTTCCTCTTTACAATTTTTTCTCCCTACCAAAAATGTTTAAATGGGAAGGTAAAAGAATAAAAGGGAGCAACTAAAAATGACTGAATATTTATTTTTCAAATTTAAAAAAATATCTAACATTACTCCAAAAGAGAGAGAGAGAGAGAGAGATTGTCATCTCCACAATCAGATATATAGTCATCAAAGTCCCTGTGCACTGGTATAAAAATTTAGCTTTAATTCTCCAACATTCAGCCTGGAGCCAGTTTTTAAGCTTAAATTATAAAATCCCAGGAATGAGAGTGTATAAAGGAAATGTTGATAAAGGCTTAACTTTAGAAAGTCTGCTCTCATTGCTGTAACAAACACTTTATTAATTTTTAATTTCCTTTATCCAGTGCTCCTATAGAACAAAGATTTAGAAGCAGAAAAATTGCATCATTTATAAATAGACTGTCACATGGCTTCAGCAATGGACATAAATGAAAACATAATTCATACATCATTTAAAAACATTTTAACATTAATAAAAAGTTTGTCAATATTTAAAAAATAGAGTGCTGATATGAGCCAACAGACCTGTGCTGATCTTTGCCTTAATCCTTTTATTTATTAAAATGTTCTGGATATAAATACACTTCCTTTTCTAAATATTTATTATTGCTTCACCTGTTTCAGAATGGCCAGTATGCTGAAAAGTGCATTGCAAGGTTGTCCAGATTCACTGAACCTCCTATCAGTGGCCCTGTATGCTCTATTGTGTTTAATTTAAATGCCAACAAATAAATAAATATAAATATCCAGCACAATATGAAGGGGTAATTGGGAATATAGTTCTACACTATACAATAACAATAGAACCTGGCCGTTTTTGCACTGAATTGTTAATTACACAATTTACTAATACAATTGCCAAGTTGGAACAGAAGAATCCCATACTAAACTTCTCTACAACTGACAAGGCACGACTGTGAGTTACAATATACATGAAGACGACAGAAATGTGAATATAATCTCAAAAGGACAGAGTACAAACACAGACACCCAACAATAAATGCCTTTTTATCACACTCAGATATATATTGCATCCTCCAAGGATACTGCAGACAATAGCAATGTGAGGGAAACTCCATACTTACATTAGTGACCTTTTGGAATATAGCAATGGTCTAGTATCAGCTGAAATATTTTTGTGAGACACTTATGGCAACACTATTGACAACAGTAGCTCTCCCTATGCTATTGGACAGGCTAACTATAAACCCAAGAGAGCCAAGCTTCCATCCCCATCCAAAGGTTTTCCTGGCTGACCAATGAATCTTCTAATTTTGCAGGGTTGTTGAGCCCAATTATATTAAAAACAGGTTTTTGTCCTGGTTTCAAAACCCATCAACCAGGTGACTGAACTCTCTTGGCAAAAATGCCTCCATACAGTATCTTAAAAGACCTTGAGACTTGCTGCCTCTGTGCTGGGACCAGCATCCAGACATTCTGTACCCCACAACAGCAGTCACACTGGGAGCCCTGCACACGGGCAGTTAAGCCCAGATTCTTGAAGATATTAGCATGCTTGTGATATTGGCATCCACGATGATCAATAGCTGCTGTTATGGTAAATCCAATCTGATTCAATATTTTAATGATTTTCTAATGTTTCCTGAATTGCAGATACAAAAACGTGAACATACTTGTTGAGTTTACTTGAATATTCAGCAGTTTCCATGAAGGTTGGTCCTCTCTTTTTTAAAAGCAAATTTCTATTCACTTTCAACTAAGGATAAATTGCTGACTCATTGTCATTGTCTAGCTACTTTTCTAAGTATTGGATACAAATTAAATTTTTTAAATTGACATTCTCTTAATGTTCTTATATTCACCATACACAGCTGTTCACAGAAATAGGGTGACCATATGTCCTGTTTTGGCTGGGACAGTCCCTTTTTTTAAGCCCTATCCTGGCCATCCTGACTTTTTTGGCAAAAGTGGGCATTTGTCCTGTTTGCGCTTGACAACTTGATCAGTTGGCAACAGCAACCGAGACAAATGCCAACTTTTGTCAAAAAAGTGGGGTGTGGTGTGGAGGAATGTGTGGTGGGGTGAATGCCAGCAACCCCAGCCTAGTGTGGGGGGCAGGGTTCCAGTGACCCTAGCCATGCGGGGGCAGGAGGGGGAGCGGGGGAAGAGGGGTCAGGAGGGCTCAGACCAGCCCTGGACTATGTCCTGTTTTCTCTTTGGGAAACCTACCCATAAAGCACTTTTCAGAGTTAAGCTATACATAGATTCAATTCTTCCCTTCTAGAAATGCCACCAACTCTTGGAGAAAATACAGCTACTGCTGGAGTACAGGAAACTTATCACTTTCTGTTGTAAATGCCATTTTGAAGAATGCTAAATATATTTATAACTGCCAGGAGAACTGCATTCAGCAGAATGTAATTGCTCAGTTTGGAATTTGGTCACACCTTCAAAGCTATCAGGACCATAGCTTTACATATAACCTGGAACATAAATAACTCATAGAATTTATTTGACATTTGAATTAGACATAAAATCAACTCATAGAATTTATTTGACATTTGAATTAGACATAAAATCATTCTCCTGAGCACTTACTCTGACAAAGTGCCAGCAGGTCCAAGAGACAGATCCTCAGATAGTAGATCAGGATAGCACCACTGAAGCCAACACATAAAGCAAAGGAGAGAGTCAATAGAGCTACGCCAATTTACATAGGCTAAGGATTTGACCATCAGGCCCCATGACAATCTACTTAAGAATAAAAATGTTAATCCCAATGTTTTAGCCAAATTCTTAACTGACTAGCTATATTCTACCAGACAGAAATTCCTTCTGTGGCTTAAACAAGGTATTTCTTCAGTTCGTACTTTACACTGCTGTGCATTTTTACTGTTTGTTCATCAAACAATTGCTGCACTTACCCCCAGGAGTGGCAGTATTTCAGCACCAACTGAGCAATTCCTATATACAACATATAGGACCAAGTGCTCTGTCAATGTAAACCTGCATCGCCTTCAAGGGAGTTGTGCCAATTTACACCAACAGGGAATTGTCTCAGAGCTTGCAAAGTACTTTGGTATATATTTTGATAATAGCACCGTACACAGGTGTAATGTACTGAGGTCAATACAGGCGTGCAAACAGGCTATTTCACCCAGAGCACCTGCACACTGATTTAGTATTCAAACTTACCATCCTCCTGAGGTATGTTTTGTTGTTAACTTATATAAAAATAAAACATCAAATTTCATCTCAATTTTCTTCTGAGTTTAGCTTGTTCCTAGGGTTTCCACTTCAAGGCCTCACTAGCCCTGCCCTCAGAAAGGCATTCTGGTCCTGATTCTTTATTGCCTTGCCTTTTGTGTAGTCATTTGTGCAAAAGTTAGTGAAAAATGGGTGCAAAGAACTTGCCACTGATGTCAGTGAGCGGAGATTCCTGCTTTGCAGAATTTTACAGTGTAAATAATGACACAAGGTGCAAGGCAGTAGAGAATAACAGCCATAATTCAACAGGCTTTCAGATCACCAAAACTTAATTATGTCCTCCAGCCTCAGTAAGAACTATGCACTGCTCCCATGCTTATCTTAAATTTCTAAAGACTTTTTATGCATCATTAACCCTTCAGATGTACAGGACAGTAGTGTACTATGTGCCTCAGTTTCCCCCTCAATAAAATAGGAAAAAATGATGTTATTTTATTAATTAATACTGATAAAGCCTTTCAAGATCCTCAGATGAGGCATTACAGAAATGTAAAATATTAACATTACTGCTCCGAGGCAGCTGCAGCAGAAGAGCTTCCAATGTAGCTTTACCCACAAAAGGGGACTCCACGAGTGGCCACACATCCTACATGCACAAACATGCTTATGGCATATTTCCAGGAGTTCAGTGACATTCCATCCATTGTATCTGTTATCAAATGCTACAGGGATGTTTTATTTATTAAATTTTAAAGGAGATTTTGTTTTCCAAACGTTTTATAGAAGGCATGCAAAGGGCCTAAGTAAAAATAATAAGCACCAAATGTTGCTCTTCCACTCAAGCAACTAGTCCCAAGGAATTTAATAGTATTTGCTTAAGCAGAGTGAATAAGATTTGCCTTAAAATGTTAGCATAGGCTAATCTGGGGGAACTATCAACCTCAAAATCCATTTAAAAATAATAAGGAAAACTATTAAGACTATTCCTTGCACAATGAAATGGGGGCAATTAGAGCAACAATGTACCACTGTTAATATCTCAGAAAACTTAGGGCATTTCTATTAGGACCTGGCAACAGAACTGGAATCTGCAGCTACTAGTGTGTATCAGTGCCTCTGTCAACATCAGAATACAGACTGAAATCAACTGAGAGTCTAAATGGAGACAGGGAGAAATTATACGCAAAAATATGGTTGTGTTTATTTATGTCTGTGGAGATAATTTAATGATAATAAAAAGTATATATAGCTAATGACCTGAGAAAATTCAGCAAAATAAAAACAGTGGCAGTCTTAGCTTTTAAAAAACCCAGTAAGTTTTAGATTACAATTTTACACTCAGAGTTAAAAGTATGAACCTTCACACAATTTGTGCAGGATTTCACTTGAAACTACATGGAACATTTATTTCAGATGTGGGGATTCACAAATTAAATGCAATACGCATTCACTATATTAATTGTTTCATACAGCAACTCATTACAATGCATGTGCCCAGCAAATGCAGCAAAGTTCACTGATACATAACACCACACCCTTAACTGTATATCATAATTTTTAAAATAAAATATATCATCAAAACATTTGGTAATGGATGTCTTCTTCATATTAACGTTAGCAAAAGCAATCCATTTTTTCTAGTTACTCAGTGTGATTTCCCTGACCTTGCTTCCTGATTATACAAATTATACAATATTATTGCATTACATTCAACAATAATAAAAAATGTCATCCTTCTCCCCCCTCCCTCAATAGTGAGATAACTGTATATTTTTTGGTGACATATTAAAGGCTAAATGGCGCTAATAAAATGTTATAGGCAGCCTTCCATAGTTCCTAGGACTCATTAATTAGGAATGTGCACCAGCCAAAAAGATATAAATCACATGAATGAGCAACCACAAATAAGTGCTGTACAATTACCTGAAATTACTACATTGGTGTTAGGTAGGCAAAATGTAATTCACCATTCTATGTATAGCTAAGTATTATTTGTTTAGAGTGTCCCAGGCAAGAAAATAAATTATTTGCACAATTTAGCACATTGTGCATGTTGATAATATTGGTATATACCAGTCTGCTTTCTTCAAGGAAAACAAAAACACATGGCAAATTATGCATAACAATCCCAGGTTCAATGTTTTTTATAGAATAAGATTTAATTTGATTTTTCTGGCACCTTTCACACTTAAAGTATCCCACAAGACTTTATACAAAGTATTGAATTCAGCATTGGTAGTGCAGTAACTATGGGAGCAAATGGAGCTCCATAGCAGCTAACGCAGCCTTGGGCAGTGGGTGGGTCTACAGAAGGTATAATCATTAATCCACTCTGGAGTAATACAGAAACTTAAGAGAAAGACCTGTCTTGTTCATTTTACCTGAACTGTGTCACTCCAGTTCTTGATGCTTCTCTTTGTACCTCTCCTTCTGCACTCAAGCTAGAACTGCCTGTTTTACTGTAAATTTGAGGCACGATATCTGATCTGATGAGACATCTGGGTTCTAATCCCTGTTCTGACAATGACTTCTTCAGTTGCCTTAGAGAAGTCATTTACTTTGTCTGCCAGCTATTCACAGAGGTGTTGGGATTTATAACAGACTCTGAAGATATAAGGGCCTATACAAGTGCTAAGTATACTGTTATTCTCACTACCATTAACTGGAGAGGCAGCAGAGGATTGAAGGACTGGGAAGTAGGAGACCTGGGTCCTATTCCCAACAGCTTTGCCACATGACCTAGGCAAGTGAATTAGGGCCTGATTTTCAAAGCAGACCTCAATTTTTGTAGGCTTATATTTCTGTACACTATGTTACCAGAAAGTATCAATATATTGTCAATCAACAGATGTTAATTTATTGGATAATGCATTGTAGGTGAAAAGCTGCTTTCAAAAATGTGTTTATTTTGCTTTATAAAAGGCACCCAAGCCTAAGCAGTGGCTGGGCCACATGGTCCAAGGAGTTTCCTGGGGTCTAACAACAAATGAAGTGGGCATGCTGGTTGATTTGAATGAAGTTGAGTGGCTGTTTTTGAGAGAGAAGCATCAGAAACATCACAAAAGTTAAACAGAGAGAGGCATTTTTTCCATGACTTTGAGAAAACACTGAAAGGAGAGCTTTGGGATAGAATGCTGACTGGAAAGAGATTTGGAGCAATGCAAAACTTTCTCCTGCTGTTTGATTCCTATTGTGTTCAGGGAAAAAATGACTATGTATGTTCTTTGTAAATAAACAGGATTGAATTGAAGAAATACTTGACTTTCATCACCAATTTCTCTTCCTAATGGAAACAACCTGCAAAACCTCAAACTTTGGCTACTTGCTCAGGTCAAAAGGCTTAACAATAATTTTGTCCAAACTACAGAGCTCCCTAACATGCTTCCCAAGAGAAGTATTGTTGAATACTTGTAAGTATTCTCACACTTCTTATCAAACTGTCTGTACTGGGCTATCTTGATGATCACTTCAAAAGTTTTTTTTCCTTACTTAATTGGCCTCTCAGAGTTGGTAAGACAACTCCCACCTTTTCATGCTCTCTGTATGTGTATATATATCTCCTCAATATATGTTCCATTCCATGCATCCGAAGAAGTAGCCCATGAAAGCTTATGCTCAAATAAATTTGTTAGTCTCTAAGGTGCCACAAGTACTCCTGTTCTTTTTGCGGATACAGACTAACACGGCTGCTACTCTGAAACCTGTTGAATACTTATAAATGGGCTGTAGGATTCTACACAAGATAGCACTTGTAAGAGTAGCTGCAGGTAGAACACACTGCACTAATTCTAGCTAGAGGTGCGGAAACTTTTCCCTTAGCGGCACCCGTCGGGCCGGTGGGGCCCCCACCTGAGTGGTGCCACAGCTCCGTGCATATATATCCCCGCTTGGATGACTCCTCCAGTTCCTTCTTGCTGGCGACTCCGACAGAGGGGTAGGAGGGCAGGTGGTGGAATGGACTTGAACGCCACATCTCAAAGAACAACAGTTACAAAAAGGTAGGTAACCGTTTTTTCTTTGAGTGCTTGTTCACATCCATTCCACATTAGGTGAATTACAAGCTTACCTTCGGAGGAGGGTAGGAGTCACGGAACAATTGATCAGAGGACCACCTCGCCAACTGTCACATCCTCTCAGGCCTGCTGGTTGATCGCATAGTGCGTCGTGAAGGTATGCACAGATGATCAGGTGGTTGCTCTGCAGATCTCCTGGATCAGGACTTGTGCCAGGAAGGCTGCTGAAGCTGCTTGCGCTCTGGTCAAGTGGGCCATGACCGCAGGGGCTGGAACACCTGCGAGGTCATAACATGCCCTAATGCAGTCTGTAATCCAGGAGGAGATTCACTGCACCGACACCAGGAGGCCTCTCATCCTCTCAGCCATGGCCAAGAACAGCTGCATGGATTTACAAAAGGGCTTGGTGTGCTCCAAGTAGAACGCCAATGCTCAACGGACATCCAGAGTGTGCAGGCTGTGGTACTCGGGTCTGCATGGAGTCTGGGAAAAAACACTGGCAGACAAATGTCCTTGCCTAAATGGAATTGTGATATCACCTTTGGGAGGAACTTGCGGTGCGCATGGAGCTGCACCTTGTCTTTATTAAACACTGTATATGGTGGCTCTGAAGTGAGTGCCCTCAGCTCAGATACCCTTCTGGCCGAGGTGATGGCCACCAGGAAAGCCACCTTCCAGGAAAGGTGGAGGAGGGAGCAGGTAGAGAGGGGCTCGAATGGGGGCCCCCATGAGCTTAGAAATGAATAAGTTGAGATTCCATGACGGGACTTAGGGGACGTGAGTAAGGAAACACCCTCTCCAGTCCTTTAAGGAACTTCCCCACCATTGGGTGGGAGAACACCGAGCCCCCTGAAAACCCTGGATGGAAGGCGGAGATGACCGCCAGATGCACCCTGATCGAGGAAGGGCCCAGCCCCTGCTGCTTGAGGTGCAGTAGATACTCTAGAATGGTCGGCACTGGAGCCTGGCGTGGCTGAATCTGTTGGGGCCCACACCAGCATGAGAACCTCTTCCACTTGGCCAGGTAAGTCACTCTGGTAGAGGGCTTTCTACTACCAAGTAGAATCTGCTGCACAGGAAAGGAGCACTGACTCTCCAAAGCCTTCAGCCACACAGCTTCCACGCCGTTAGATGCAGTGATTGCAGGTCGGGGTGGAGGAGCCATCCTCCGTCCTGCGTGATGAGGTCCCGGTGTAGGGGCAGGGTTACCGGGGTTCCCACCGACAGCTCCAGGAGCGTGGTGAACCAGTGCTGGTGGGGCCAGGCCTGGGAGATGAGGATGACCGGCACCCTGTCCCTGCGCACCTTGAGCAGGACTTTGTGCACCAGAGGAAGTGGGGGGGAAGGTATATTTCAATTCCCCTCCCTGCGAGATCACAAACACATCTGCTATTGAGCCTGGGCTGTGGTCCTGGAATGAGCAAAACTGCGGGCATTGGGCATTGCCCTTGGTGGCAAACAGGTCTACCCGGGGAAACCCCCACTTGCGGAAGAGTGAAAACACGACGTCTGCTCTGAGCGTCCACTCATGCATGTGGTACGACCTGCTGAGGTGGTTCGCCAGTTTGTTCCGCACCGCTGGGAGGTATGACGCCTCCAGGTGGATGGTGTGGGCTATGCAAATGTTCCAGAGGAGGAGAGCCTCATGGCAGAGCGGCGAGGAATGGGCTCCACCCTGCTTGTTTATATAAAACATGGCGGTCGTGTTGTCCATCAGAACTGTCATGTTGTGACCACTCAAAGTGGCGTGAGAGGTCTGGCAGGCTACATGAACCGCCCTGAGCTCCTTCACTCTGCTCCCGACCACAAGCCCTGGGTCCTGAGGTCCCCTAGGTGAGCACCCCATCCGAGGTCTGACACGTCTGTCACAAGTGTCAGGTCCGGCTGTTGTGCAGCAAAGGGGATGCCTTCGCAAACCACGGTCTGGGACAGCCACCACTGCACGGAGTCTAATACAACCTCCGGGGCTGTCACTACCAAGTCCAGGGGGTCCCTGCCTGGGCGGTACACATGGGCGAGCCAAGCCTGCAGCGTCCTGAGTCTCAGTCTGCTTGCTTGACCACATGCGTGCATGCTACCATGTGGCCCAGCAGTCTCAGGCAGCATCTGGCCATTCTAGTGGGAAACTGGCACAGGGAGTTCGCTGCTTGCTGGATGGCCAGGAATCGTGATACTGGAAGGCTCCCCTTTGCCTATACTGCATCTAGAACCGCCCCTATGAATTCCACTCTCTGTGTTGGAATGCGGGTGGATTTGGGGACGTTGACCAGGAGCCACAGCATGCGGAACAGTCTCAGGGCCACCTGCACATGGGACCGAACCTCCTCTTCGGACTGGACCGCCAGGAGCCAGTCATTGAGGTACAGGTAAATTCGAATCCTCTGCCTCCGTAAGAAGGCCGCCACTACCACCATGCATTTTGTGAACACCCGTGGGGCCACAGCTAGGCCAAACGGGAGAACTGTGAACTGGTTCCTGGTTTACAGTGAAACGCAGGAATCGGTGATGTGCTGGGTGGATGGCGATATGAAAGTACGCGTCCTTCATGTCGAGGACAGTGTACCAGTCCCCCAGATCCAGGGAAGGGATGATGGTGCCCAGAGAGACCATGCGGAACCAGGCCTTGACCAGGAACTTGTTGAGCCCGCGTAGGTCTAGAATGGGTCGAAGGCCTCCTTTGGCCTTGGGAATGAAGAAATATCAGGAATAGAACGCTTTCCCCTTTAGGTCTTGCGGTACCATCTCTACCACCCACGCGTTTAGGAGCATGCGAACCTCCTTTTCCAGGAGGTGCTCGTGAGAGGGGTCCCTGAAGAGGGACGGAGAAGGGAGGTGGGGGGTAGGCAGGGAGGAGAACTGCAGCCTGTAACCCCTTTGCACCGTGTGTAACACCCAGCGGTCCGACGTAATACTGGACCACGTATGGGAGAAGCGGGACAGGCAGTTCAGGAAACAAGGGGACGGATCTGGTGGTTGGTCTGGTACGCTGTTCTCGAGCACACCCAAAAGCCTGGTTTAGGGCCCAGCTGGGACTTATGTTGGCCTTGGCCCTGGCCTGGCCTATTGGAGCTATTGTTATTGTTATTATTATGTCACCTCCTGTTATCCCCGCTTTGCCTGCGGTAAGGATCATGCCTAGGACGAGGTTGGTAGTGACACTAAGGAGGAGGCTGCGGCTTGAAGGGCTTCCTTTGAGTCGCCGGGGTTTGCATACCCAACCACTTGAGTGTAGTCCTCGAGTCTATGTAGCTTTGCGTCCGTCTGGTTTGAACTCCTGCTGGGAACCCTGCGGGAGGTTGTCCTTAAAACTTCCCCACTGCCGCCCAGGAGTTGAGGTTATGTCTGTTGAGGATAGCCTACTGGTTAGCAATCCTCAACTGGAGGCCCCCTGAGGAATACACCTTCCTGCCAAACAGGTCCAGGCGCTTCGCTTCCTTGGCGTTAGGTGCCGGGGCCTGCTGCCCATGGCGCTCTCTCGTTTACTGCCGAGACTACCAGGGAACATGGGTTTGGGTGGCAAAACAAGAAGTCGTACCCCTTTGACAGGGCGAAGTACTTGCACTCCACAACCTTGGCTGTTGGAGCGCTGGAGGCCGGGGTCTGCCATCTAGTCTTATAGTTCGACTGTATGGTCTTAACGAGCGGAAGTGCTATTCTTGATGGACCTTCTGGGCTCAGAATGTCCACCATGGGGTCCTCTTGCTCAACCATCTCCTTGGCCTGCAACTCCAATTTATGAGCAACCTTCCACAGTAGCTCTTGATGGTCTCTGTGGTCTATTGGCGGAGGCCCTGATACCGCTGTGCCTGCCACCGCTTCATCTGGGGATGACGAGGAGGTCAGCAGCTGCTCAGCTTCCTCCTGCTAGTCCCCTTGGTCCCCATCCCTCGCGGGAGGGGCTTCTGGCTCGGGCTGGGACAACTGACATTGGGGCGGCACCAGACTTGGTGCTGGTCTCTTGCTCGGCGAAGGTGCAGGTGGTCTGGACACCGTAGCTTCCCACATGGAGGAGCATCAGTGCGGAGACCAGGACCAGTGCACCGAGTAGCTGGCCCTGGAGGGAGCCCCTTGCTGCCGGTGGTAGGCCCAAGGGGTCCAGAAGGGCCAGTGTCCTGGCGGTCCTCACTGGGGTTGCCACCCAACCTGGTGTTCTCAGTTGTCCGGTGCCTGGTGTGGGTAACTGTATCGGCCTGAATTGGTGCCAGACTCCAGCAAAGCCGAACATGAAGGCCACAGCGGTGCCATCGATCTGTGCCAGCAGGAGGTCGACGAGCGGCTTCTTGCTGACTGGGAACAGGACCAGTATCGGTGCTCCTGAGACCTGGACCGGGACCGGTGACTTCTGGAAGCTTTCGGCGATGATCTGTTTGCCTTCTCCTGGTGCCGGTCTTTGGGGGGTGCCGGAGAGCATCGGGTCCCTTGCACTAAACCCATGCGCTGACTCGCCTCCGGTACAGAGACTTCCATCTGTGTCAGGCGTAAGAGAGTTCACAGACTTGAAGCTCGACCAGGACCAATGCCGGGACAGTGTCTTCGAACAGCACACCACTGCCGGGCCTGGGTGCTGGAGGCTTCTCCCTGGTTGGGAGGGGGCTCACCACCGACAACCCGATGAGGTCCTTCACTGCCTCAAAGGTGTCAGGTGTGGAGGATTGATCTATTACTCCCTCGAGCTCGTTGTCCTCACTGAGTTCACTTGCGGCTGGACTCAGTGGGACTTGTGGCACCGGTGCCACCAGTGCCGGTACAGCGTCTATCACGTTCTTCCCGGTGCCCAGACCCTTAGATGGTGCCCGTCTTTGTGGGGAATGTCCATGCCCTTCCTTTAGTTTGGCCTTGGGCCGTGCCGGGGAGGATGAGCCGTGCCTGGGCCTATTTCACTCCGAGGCCGACAGCTTACGGTGCTTATCCGGCACCAGATCTCTTGCCGACTCCGGGGTGCTCCGCACTGAGGAGGCTGGAGCCAGCGTCAGGTGCTCCGGACCCAATGGCTGCAGCGCGGCCTCCATCAACAACTGCTTCAAACAAAAGTCTCTCTCTTTCTTTGTTCTAGGCTTAAACACTTTGCAAATCTTACACCTCTCTGTTTTGTGTGCTTCCCCCAGGCAACATAGACAGGAGTAGTGGGGGGGCACTAGCATAGGCTTGCGGCACGTGGCACAAGCCTTAAACCCGTGGGCCTGTGGCATGCCCCGTGGCCCGAGGTGGGTGCTGGAAGCCTCCAAGCACCTAATCTATTAAGTGTCCACAACAAAAGAATGCTAACGAACTGACAGCAACTAAGTACTCTAAAGCTAATAATTGGAGATATACCAATCTCCTAGAACTGGAAGGGACCTTGAAAGGTCATTGAGTCGAGTCCAGCCCCCTGCCTTCACTAGCAGGACCAAGTACTGATTTTTGCCCCAGATCCCTAAGTGGCCCCCTCAAAGATTGAACTCACAACCCCGGGTTTAGCAGGCCAATGGTCAAACCACTGAGCTATCCCTCCCTCCCTCTCAAGGAATTGCTTCTCGTACGAGAGAAAGAGGTTGTTCCAACGCCACCACGGATGGTAAGAAGGAACTGGAGGGGGTCGGGCCAGTGGGGATATATATGCACGGTGCAGTGGCACCATTCAGGCAGGGGCCCCGCCAGCCCGACGGGTACTGCTAAGGGAAAAGTTTCCGACACTCGTGCACGCGGCGCGCGCAAACCTAATGTGGAATGGATGTGAACAAGCACTCGAAGAACAAAAGATTGCAACCTTTCCACCAAGCACAGAGGGAAAAATATATTCTTGGCCTGTGTAAGTACTTGGACATCCAAAAACCTTAGCATACACAGGAAAGAAGTTGCAAACCAAATTGCGAAAGGAGAGCAAATTCCCTCAATCAAGTTAGCTGATACATTCTCTTCCATTCCCTGTAATTTTCTCCCCCATGCCTTCAACGTCATCTCAGCTTTATCCAAACTGAATCTAAAAAAACATGCAGACATCTAAACTTCTTGAAGTCTTGATTAGGCATTAGAAAAGCTGCACTAACGGGGTTTAATGAAATGGAGATTTTTGTCATCTGCACACTGAAAGCACAATAGTTCACAGCACTTCATAAACATGTTAAACCAGAGAGTAATTGAAGTCCTGTGGTAGCCCCACATGAGAATGCTCTTGGGGCAGATCAGATACTACTCTAATGGGTCTTCAGGAAGGAAAGAACAGAGCACTTATGAGTAATTATAACTATCCCTGATTAAGTCCACAATGCTCCATAATTACTACTACTGATAAATCTAAAACAATGAGCATGTACAATTTCTTTGACCAGCATGCGAAGTTCGCTGACTAGTGAGACCAATGTGGTCTCTCTTTTCATACCCAAATCTAACATTAGAATGGACAGAAGTCTGACAGATGTTAGGACCCCAGAAACTGCTAGGGTTTCCTAATCACAACTGTCTTATTAGGTTTTCCAAAAAAAGGACATTCCATATAGGGACATCCTTGAGTAAGGGCCTAGCAACTGCTTATTTTTGAGAAGCCATCTGGTTACCCTCCTGAAGGGAAGGACTGAGAATCTGTCGAAATAAGAGACCCAGGATTCCAGGCTGGATTTCACCAGCTAAGAAGGTTATGGATCAAAATCCAAGTTGTAACTCAAGCTCTTTGAGGATCTCAGTGAGACACTGGCCGAAGCTTGAACAGGGAAGAAATCACTTTTGTCCCAAATGACACAGTTCTGCTATCACAGAGGCAGACAATCCAGTCTGAAGTGATCTCACTGGCAAAATAAATAAAAAAAATATTGACAGTGAAGATAACTCAGATTCATAAGGCTGCTCTCTACCCAGAATAGTTTTGCTGATTAGGATGTCTCAGATGATGCTGGAAAGATGAAGACACTCTTGTCCCTTGCACCACAATGACACAAGACTTTAAAACAAACAACAAAAAACACTTTTGAAGCCACTTCACTTGGAGCATCATTAACTCCTTCTGAGATACCCATTCAGGTTTCTGAAGGGTGAAGAGGGAAACATGCCAGAGAGAATGGCTACCCTACTCATTACTGCCTCTGGCTCCGCTCACAAGTTTTGGTGGAACAGATACACATATACACTCGACACACAAAAACCCAGACAATTTTGTGCTAATAGGGATGAATTCTGCCCTGACGTCCACTGCATGTAATCATACTGACTTTCCCCCCATCCTCCTTAATAACAGCATTTGTAGACAGAAGGTCAAAGTTTGGATATATAGCCAAAACACAGAGCAATATAGGCAGCTGCACGTAACTGGATCCCATGAGGTGCATGAAATACAAGAGAAATCCAGCCTTAACAGGATATAATGCCACAGGTCAAGCCAACTCAATATGCTACATGTGAGTTGGGTTTTTTTTTCTTTTTTTTTTATAAAAACACCTTCTTTCTGCAGAAGGCACTTGCTCCCTAGAACTGCCAGTTTCCCCTTGCTTGCTAGATTTTGGCCTAACCATACTTCTGTGGTCATGGTGCATGGTCTTGCTCCATTGAGATCAGTAGAAGTTTTGCCTTTCAATAGGAACAGTCTCAAATACGTTTTATGGTCAGTCTTCTACAATAATGTAGTTTATTGGACCAAGAGGGATATTACAATAAACATTACAGCAGAACTTTGATTTTACAAACACCAATCTTTTGAATGACCAGTTATTCAAACTTTTTTCTGGTGGTGGGGATAGAGGGGAACATGCAAGGGAGTCTGCAGGTAGGACTCCAAAATTTAAGTGTAATTCAGTAAGTTACAGAAATGCATACCAACAGATAAATAGCATCATAAAAATCCTTGCATGTGCCCACTTTGAGATTCCTATGGAAAACTAGGAGTGTGGTGAACCAAAGTCAGTAGAAAAAGCATAAGTCCCAAGATACAATAAAACAAATGCCAAAAAGACTAAATATAAACACACTTATGCAATGCATAATAAACTAGTTTAACTGCATTCTATTTGGTGGATTCCTTCATAAACTCCCAGAAAGGATGAAATGTTCATGGTTTTTTTTGTTTTCCGCTGTTCAAACAGAATAAAATATGGCTAATACCTGAGTAAAGTAAATTTTATTTAGCATTTTTTGGCATTTCAAGTTCCATGTGGCCTCGGAGATTTCTGGGGTTGAGGAATTCCTCTCTAAATCAGACATTTATTCATGACTTAACTTGCCTCTAGTAACTTTAACATTTAGTGTATTTTGGACTCCTTGTATCGCCTGAAATGAATTCAGCACAAGCATCTAGTTGTACCAATGGTTATCTGGATCAAAAAATCCACTGTAGGGAAATATTTGTCCCCCTCAAATCAACTATACACTTCTGCACTTTGGAGTTAGGGTTTGCTTTAATAAATCTGTCATCTTTGTCTGACCAGGTTCAAAAAGGGTATAATTAAATACAGTTTAAGAGGGATTCTCATGGACCAGGAAAGACAAGGATATCAGCAACAATTAGCCTATTCCCAGCAAAAAAAAAAAACTTCCTCAAGATAGAGGTGTGATTATAAATACATATTTGTCATTTGAGAATGTTAATAGATATTTAAATATTGACTTTTCATGGTGTATCCTCTATACAGATAAAGATACACATGCCACCTCTTCCATATTTAAACTGTAAGCCACATGATCCCAACTATCCCACATTTTATTCACTGAACTATGTATCACTTTCTAGTTACTATGCATGTGCCACCTGAAAATGGAGCCTACTCCAGTACATGAAATATAAGTAGAACTAACATTATATCGTCTCACCCATAATTTTTCTAGGTATTTGGGGGATATAATGCAGAAATGGGTAGAATACAGTGGGTTGGACTGAGAGCTACTCTTATTATCATCATTGAGCTGTTAATAGCTAGGGTGGTGGTCATGTACAGCTAGCTTTATTTATTTTTACATAAATATATTGTTATGATCATTTTAATGTCGTAAAATCACCAAAGGTTAATTATCCAAAGCACTTGAATGACTTAGGAGCCCTAAGTCCTATTGACTTTCAGGCAGACAGACTCCTATGCGCTTGTCTACATGGAGGAAAAAACATGGAATAACTAGTGCGAAATAGGTAGTGCTGATTAGCTATTCTCCATTAGATCCCCATGGGGATGCACTCTTAGGGCTTGTCTAGATGAACAGCAAGTGCACAGCAAGTAAATCTACAGCATTCCACGCACTAAATGTCCAAGTGGAACCTGGTGCTATGCACTAAACGTTCCCTTGTGTTCATTAATTTGCTTCACTTAGAAACAGGAGTAAGTCAGTGTGCTCTAAGGAACATTTAGTGTGCACCAGCAGAGTCCACATGGACACTAAGTGCACTGTAGATTTACACCCCACCTTGCCACACACTAACTGTTTGTCTAGACCAGCCCTTAATAAGAGGGTCCACATGGGAAGTTAATGTTGAATAGTTATAGAACTTTAAATTCAGACCCCTAGGTATTTTACATTAACTTCCCCGGGACTAGACAAGTCCTCAGACACTTTTGAAAGTGAGAGTTAGGCTCCTAACTCACTTAGGATAATCTTTTCAGAATTACCTAAGTATTTACATCAGATAGATGCTATAAAAACTGAAATAAATGCATAAATATTAGACTCTGTATACAGGCCATAGACATGTTCTTCTCTGCACCTACCACTGCTTTATGGTCATCACTGCTGCCTGCTTGTGTCTTACCCTCCACAAACAGTTCATAAAACAACACACTAAAAAGTGAAAGTTTTTTCACGTCTGACTTCCATGATCCATTCTATTCATAGTCAGAAAACAAAACAAAAAGATCAGCTCCATAATCAGAGCAAGCGCAGAGGATTTCAACCAAGAGCGGTTTACTGAATACTTCTTCTCAGGAAGAGAAAGCCGTACATTATACCACAATTGTCATTTGCTAGCTTGACTTTTTAACAACTGTTTACCCACTGGTATACAATTTCAGATGCAAATATATCTGTGGTTGTAAAAAAATGTAATTATTTCTGAGAGAGACATAGGGGAAAAAGAACTGCATACTAGTTTGTTTTAATTTACCGTTTTCTACTTTCAGAAATTTATAATCCAATACTTTAGAAGACAACTAGCCTGCATGTTCAAAATGGTCCCAGCTTCTTACTTTTGCAAGAATAAAGCAATAGCTGAATTCCAGACTCTTCCAGCCATTCAGAATATGATTGTTTTTATCCTTCAAAGTTTGTGTCTAAAAATACTTTATATTAGATTGTAAATTTTTGGCAGTTCTAACTGAAGAGCTGAGTTCTGAACATATAAATTCTAGTTTTTTCTCTATATCGTGTGGATTGATGCCCTTTTGTAAAAGCAGGAGATGTCTGAGAAGATAAATACAACAACAACATTTGACCTTTCATGGTGCTAAAGAATTCAGATCATAAATCTCAAAGAAATGGAAAAAAATATTTATTAGGAAAATTGTTAAAATTATTTCCTTTAGTCTACAAGTGGTTTTGGGGGGAAAATGGAAATACCGTTATGAAGAATAAAAGATAACATATGATGCTAGAACAAAAAGTAGCATTTAACTGGATACCTACAATTGCTTCTTTTTGGTTTCACACACATGCTTTGGCTGTGAATACAGAAGGTAATAGCAACACATTTTCTCTGTAAACAGGCCATTTTTAAAAGAGAAGTTGTATGTCTTAACTCCTCAGGGACCCGTTGTGATTTGACAAATATACAAAATAACAAGAATGAACTGGACACAATCCAAGGCCTTGACCCTTCAAAAGAGCTGAGGGACCACAATGTCCACTGGGAATTTGAAGCATTCAGCACATCAACAAGGGAACTCAGCAACTTGAAGGACTGAACTTCAGGTATTTAGACGCCCATCAAAGGAGTCCAAAAGAAAAAAATGGAATTTTCTTTAGGAAAAAACATTTCTTTAACCCTTTACTCCTCCTTTCACCAATGGACATTGTCCCTTATTTATCAGTGCCTGTGGCCGGGGACCATTTGGGGCCTGATCCAAAGTTCATTGAAGTAAATAGAAATACTCTGACCTCAATCGGTTTGGATCAGATCGTCGGCCAACACGTAAATACCGTTCTGGTTTTTAGCTATAATCACTACAGATTGAAACACTTAATTATGAATACATCAGTAATGATTTCCTCATGTGTCAGCTCCTTTTGGTTACCTTTTAAATTTCTAGCCAATTTCTATAAGACTTTCCTATAATTTACTCAGGAAGAAGTGTAAGGTATCAGCAATTCATGATGCCATTTTTACTAAGTACACATATATCACCAAGGAAATCTCCTAAATGTCTGCAATGTCTAGACATGTTTGAACAGAGCTGCGTACAACTGGGTCAAATCTAAACAAGATCCAGGTGGAGAGTGTTATGCTCTTTTAGGAGCCTCAGCGTGAGATTTATCTGCCTTACTCTTTTACAGATAATTAAAATGAAGCTTTTTTTAAAAAAAACTAATATTCTTCTTTAAAAGAGCATGAACTTTTGTGTCCATCAACTTCAATACTTCTTGCAGTTTAAAAAAAATAAACAAACTTTTCTGTGAATGTGTGTTCACAAAAGTGAGGAATGAATAGCAATTGCTAAAGGCAGGCATAGTTCAGGCAGGTGATGTGCAAGCTTTCACATACATCTCTGCTAATGCGTTTCAAATCCTGATCTGCAGCATCTCTGGTATTCCAGCCTTGGGCCTCCTTAGCAGAGATAGCAAATTGTGCCAAAGTGTGTGGTGTTTTTGTGATATAGATCAAAGCCCAGTGGGGAACATGGAACACTGTCAGTTTGGATTTGACTCTGAAATTGACTTATCTTAAAATGCCTCTTACATCATAGAAGTTCTTCATTTCCAATTACCCCAATGCAATTCATTATTAAAAGGGATATTTGCAATGGCAAGAAATTAAAAATAAAAACAAATGAATGACAACTTCTTGTGTCTTTTAATTCAAATTGTGACTATTTATTGGGAGATTGAGACATGAAGAGCTACAATGAGAAAGAACAGCTAAAGGCAAATAATTTTTTCGCCTAAACAAGCTGATATTGCCCTTTTAAAATATGTTTTACAATCAGAAACATATTTTCCCAGTTTCCCATTAAAGTTGCTTAATAATTTGATTTATTTTTATTTGTTGCTGTAAATAATAAATGGAGATGTTGAGATAAAAGAAATGAGAGATCCAAGTCAGGTGGAATGTACTATGTCCTATTTGCCTTGTATGCCTCCTGTTTCTTATTGCTTTGGGAATGCAACCTTAGGATGGCTGTTTGTATTTTACAAGCCTCTCATTAATTCCAGTTGTTGAGTCTATCCAAAAAAGTTATTTCAGCATTCCAGCATTTAATTACTGCACAAAATTCATAGCTTCACTTAGATTTAATCCCAGAATACATAAAGTTCCTCCTTTTGAAGTTTTACATAGATTTTATACTTCCAATTGCTTTTAAAGAATGAGAAGAGTGTGACCTCACCACATGTACATTTTACAAATAAATGAATATGGGACTTGGAAACAAGGCTATGTAAATATTAACAGACAACTGTGGGCTAGAATATTCCATTCCTCCCCTTCTCTGGGCCGGGAACTCTCCAACAAAAATTCCTTTGCAGAGATCCCACAACATCCTGTTGAACGATGATCGTAAACACCATTGGATCTCCTCCACTGCTGGTAGATCCCTTGGATCCACAGAAGGCCAGGCCTAGTATACATGTGCCCACTGATTTCCAGTGGGCCTCCAGAAGTATGGTTCCAGTTCAGACATGCTATCAGGGTCTACCTGTTGAATTGCAGTCCCCAAGTTCCTTGACTTTGTATAACTTTTTCCAGGTAACTTCTGCAGTACCAGAGGTGGGATGAGAGGCATCCCTTCTGGCCTTAGACCTCCTCCTCTCCATCTCCTCCTGCACACGGACCCTGGGTGAGGGGCCTCTGCAGGGGCCAGAGACTGGAGCACCATGCTGCAGAAGCTCCTGAGCCTCCCATTCATGGGGAGAAGTTCAGATTCAGATCCATGTGTTGAAGATCCCCTCCACATGCAGGTCAGGAGGATATCTCCTAGCCCCATAACATGTCATACTTATTCTCCGTAGCACTTTTCTTCCAAGTCTCTCATAGCATTTTAAAAACAAGGTAAGTAGATGTGATTTCACCCATTACACAGATGGGAAGTTTGAGAAAATGAAAGGTTAAGTCACTTGCATAAAATCACACCAGTGAAGCAAGCCAGCAGCAGAGCTAGGAACAGAAGAACCCCCTTATAAAAAGTTTGGGACAGTAACTACAGAATCAATACAGTATTTTTAATTTTGACATGAGTAGGAGTCCTGACCCAGTCTAATAACTAGACATGCTCTCTTCCCAGCTGTAATTTACATTAATGTGTTTCACACCTTCTATTTTCTGCAGCTCTGCTGGGGCATATGATAGTATTATTTGACTAGTGCTATACAGTATTTCTGAAAAGAATGAATCCCTTTCAGCATTAAAATTTACTAGACCAACTTGTGCAAACATGGACATGCTATCCTGAAATCCATTTAAAAACCTTTACTAAAGTTAAGAATTGTATGCCTATATTAAAAGGGAAAACCCAGTATTTTAAACACTGC
Organism: Mauremys reevesii; assembly: GCF_016161935.1. Lineage (NCBI taxonomy): Eukaryota > Metazoa > Chordata > Testudines > Geoemydidae > Mauremys > Mauremys reevesii. The sequence continues at coordinate 53,143,715 of NC_052627.1, forward strand.
ATATTATGCCTTTCTAGTACAGTGATCTATAGAACAGCTGCAACCCAAACATTAAGACAAAACTCAACTATCAAATCTTAAAGACAGTCTGACTTAAGTCAGTGAAACATAAATAAACTGGCTTATGGCAATATGGAAAGAAAATCTTTGTGATGTGGAAACAGATGTCACTGTACATTTTTCAGAATGTGGCAGCAGCCAGTGCCTTGTATGCATGGCTTCGCTTGCTAAATTTAAAATTACAGCTTTTGAATTTCAGTGTGAACCTGAACACATTGTATTAACTTCTTTATTCCAGCTACATCTTCAAAGTAAAGTAGAAATAGCCTTATTTTTATTGAAATTCCCATTTGTATGAAAACCTTCATTAACAAAACATTCTTCCTAACCAAGGCCTTTTAAACAACAAAGGTTCTGTTTCATTGTATTAAAAAGTTATGATTATAGAAAATGTCACACAGCCAAGATGCAATTGTGGCCAACATAACAGACAGATGCACAAAAAAAATGTAAAAAGTGTGGCTAGAACACTCAGCGTGTCAAGTACAATAAATGTGGTACCAGCTGCACAGTACTTAAATATAATTAAGCTGCACTTGTTATATAAATGCAAGTTAAATGGCAGGCCAGAGAGAAGTTAACTGTCTGCTTTCTGATTCAGGAACACAGACTTTGCAGGGATAATCCCCGGTTTTTTTGAGTCAACTGTTCAAAAAGAACAGGAGTACTTGTGGCACCTTAGAGACTAACAAATTTATTTGAGCAGCTAAAGCTTATGCTGAAATAAATTTGTTAGTCTTTAAGTTGCCACAAGTACTCCTGTCCTTTTTGCAGACACAGATCAACACGGCTGCTACTCTGAAACCTGTTCAAAAAGGGCAACTACAACAGCACGCTCCCAGGGCCAAAAAATTCTGATATTTTCACTATGGGAGCACCCTCTGTCGTCAATGTGACTACTTATGTGAACAAAATTTGACCGGCAGTTTTTGAATTATGCTAGAAACCAAGAGAGTTTGAAAATGAGAGCCAGCATCTATTTTGATAGAATCGGGGGTTGGGCAAAATAAATGATCATTCTCCCATCCATTTAGCTCTAAAAGTTAAATCCCAAAACTCAACAAACTTTAATACATGCCAAATTTATCTTATTTTAACTATTTCAGCCTCAACTGAAGTAGAGGAGAAACAACAAAAGAATAACTAAGAAGGTGCAGGATAGCAGCTTTGGTTTTTGTTCTTCCAACTATCTGGTCTGAAAATCAACTTTGTTCATTGATGGATGCAAACATGATCACCTCTGCTTTGTGCCAGGTAGAAGTACAGACAAATCACTAATTTTTTTTCTAGCTTACTTACCAGCATGTCTGTACGTTTCCAGTCATTCTGGGACCTTAAGATACATTGTGGGTGGTCCACACTATGAAGATTCAGATATGATACATCTCACAACTTACTTAATTTTTGTAATGTTGAGCCCCAGTCGTAATAATGTAGGTTACAACTGCTACATATATTCGTAACATATAAAATTTTTAAAATAGCAATTTAGTAGGAATGAGATGTGGTTCTACAGGAATGTCATATGGTCTATGAAATTAAAAATCTATGGAATTTAAGAAAGAGAAAGAATTTCTCTGAACCATCCTGTAGAATTCGACAGCACAGAGAAATATTGAATTCTATGGACTCATTTTAAAAAACATGGACTAGTTATCAAGTGATGTTAATTATATGGGCTAGATGTTGCACTCTGCCCTGCATAAAGGGTAGCATATAGCTGTGTCACTCAAGGAGCAATGCAGCGAAAGCACTGTGCCCATACCAGCAGCAGATTATTACTACCCACCATACTGACTCAGCCACTCTGTCTAGTGCGCTGATGAGGAGGAGGCATAGTCAAGGCTCTACCAGCCAATCCTCATCCCTCCCTGTTCACTTCTCACTGACGTCTTCAGAGAGGATGACGGTGGTACTGATTGGGAAATAGCAGGAACACCATTTATTCCCCTTTACGCAGTGCTTAATCTGCAATGAAAGAGGAGCTGGAGCTCAAGCTATTTTTCTTAACATTCGTAACTGATGCAGCAAGCCCAGATTTCTGTGCCCAATCTGTAAAAAACCCTTTAGCTGTTTTTTATGTTAAATTAATACTTCAATTTTATAAATCATTATATTGGTTCAATATCTTTAATATATTAGAAATAACTTTAGAACATCAGACTGGCCATACTGGGACAGATCAAAGGTCCATCTAGCCCACTATCCTGTCTTCTGACAGTGGCCAATGCCAGGTGCCCAGAAGGAATGAACAGAACAGGTCATCATCAAGTGATCCATCCCCTGTTGTCCATTCCCAGCTTCTGGCAAACAGAGGCTAGGGACACCATCCCTGCCCATCCTAACTAAAAACCATTGATGGACCTATCCTTCATACACTTACTAGTTCTTTTTTTAACCCTGTAATCCCTGAACCTTGATCCATGAAATCTATACAGATACAAAAAATTTCAAACACCATTCTAAAATACACCCCACATTCAAAAGAAAACAAATCTTTAGGGGCCAAAACTCTTCCCAGATATTCTGTTGGATCTCCACCTGCCTAACTGAATTTACACATGTACAAACAACAAACATCACTGCCTTTCTTTTGAAGGGAAAACCTATGCACATGAGTACTTAATTCATGTGATTATCTCCTGTGGCACCATCAGGATATAGTTAAGTTGTATTTTCTACCTGAGGATTCTAGATAATGAGCTTGGGTACTGTTGTTACTATACATCAGCTTGTATAACCCTTACTCATATTAGTGATTAATTACTCACATAAGAAGTTCTACTGATTTCAATAGTCTATTAATGCAAGTAACTGTTCACAGCATAAAGGGTTCTCAATCTGGTCCTATAGGATTTAATTTAGATTTTCCTGTGTCATACAGTATGTCTTGTACCCTTCACTATTGATCACAATGGTAGTGCTGGGGGAGATACAGATATCAATATGCAAAACATTCAACCAAAATGTGATTATTCATTACCTTTCTTAAACCTCAAATAACAGGCTTTACTATTGTTTTATGTTTTACATGACTAGTATTATATGATCAGTAACATATTTCTGGAAAGATTATTTACAGTCTTATTATCTCAATCTATTCCATATGTTCTCTACCAGCAATAAAAAGGGCACACAATAGTAACCTTTTCTTCCCCAGAAATACCTACTGTTTCACAGAACAAGTTAAATAACAGTACATGGTCCATCTGAAGGGGGGCGGGGAACATTCCTGTCAATTTCTCTCCACTTTTCTAACCATCATGAAAAATATGTAAGTATATTTTTAGAAATAAAGCAAAAGCAACTCTGAGTAATCAACATATATAGTGTTCAGTTTCCAATGTTACTAAAAGGGGGGGAAGAGAAGAAGCAAACATTTTGAGAAAAAGTCTGAATAATATTTATGCAAGAAAAGGAGCTAGATACTTACCGTGTCCTGAGATTTATCTTTGACATCATAGACAGTTAGTTTTATTTTAGTCTCCTCATAGATAGGATATTCCGGTGGGAATGTCACACCAGTCAAATAGAGTGGGTCTCTTGTTCCCTGTATAGCACAAGTAAACAGCTCAGATTCAGTAAGGTAGCAGCTGTGTACTGTTCAGTATGTAATTATGGACGAGTGTGCAGAAACTATGGAGTTCTAAAGGAAATATATCTGCTACAGTAAAGAGAAACCTGAACTGCCAAATGCTACCAAAGTCAGCAACATAAAACTTAATGGCATAAAAACTTAATCATATTGAAAAAGAGGTGCTTCTAGGATACGCAAATGATGACAAATGCCCTCATGTGGCCCTGTCACCATACATCAGTACTCTTAATAGTGCTCAGTGATAAACAATTCATTTTAAAGTAAGACGTTTTATAAAAGCGTTTCCTTAAGGCTAACAGTTACTACTGTGGACATAGATATAATTTGTGCAAACAACTGAAGATGTTGGTTGATTAAAACACTCAAAAGAAAGGGCTCACAATAACATCAACACAATTTTTAAAAAATTGATCAGCTTAAATATCATGCTGACAATTAACTCAATTTCTTAACCAATGATTATCTTCTAATGTTAAAAATGTAAGCATTGATTTTTGCAGGCTCAACTCCAAACTTACCTCAGACTGACTTATAAAATAACTCTATACCTATATAAGTAGACCTTCTGTTGCTAAATATCCAGTTCAAAATGTATAGTAAAAATATGCAATCCCCTAAACATTATTTTGAGGATATTACATTATCTTCTTTTAAAAAATAATACAACAGTAGTGTATGATGGAATCCAGAAAACTGGTACTTTTCTGATTAGCTCTAGCAATTTCAAATAGCGCTGCACTAACAACTTTAGTAAGTTCTAAGATATGAAAACTCTGAAACATACCATATGAAACCACTGTTGTCATTTCCTTGGCATAAACATATATAGAAAGTTTTTATTAAAAACAAACTTTAAATGTATTTTGAAAATTAAAGGTATCTTTAAATTTCCTAATAATTAAGAGGAAGTTTTTAGCAGAACTCACATAACATTTGTCTGGTGTACCTTCCATTTTAATGAAATCCACCAACTAGTAAAAAGGAAGTGTCCTAACCACAGACACCCAGAGCGTGAATATGACAAATTCAGAGCTCTGTTCAGAATCTGGGTCATCTTCATAATAGAAAATGAGTCTACTTCTGTCTGAATCATCTATTCCACCTACAACAGTACATCAAGCTAGACAGTCTGCACTGAACCATCCTGATCTGTTGCAGGCTATTTGAGTGATGCAGTTTCAGGACAGCTGATGGTTCAAATCATGACAACTGAATTAGCAGTCAGCTGGAATCAGAAGATCACACAAAATGTTTATGAAACATTCCTATGGCTTAGATTTATCAAACAGCTCAATTTCTCTCAAAGTAATTCTGAATTTGTATTTGGGGGGACACTTTCTTGCTTTTAATAATCTTCTCCAATATTGTACATGAAAAGTTATGTTTATGCTACATAGTTTCACTTACATAATTATCATAGTAAATATAAACTTTACTGTTTATGACACTGAAATTTCAGGGGGGGGATTCAAGCACTAGCAAATCAACCATACAAGTTTTATTACAAAATGTAAAGCAGATTATTATTAAATCTATACATACCTCTCCTTTTCCGATCAAAAAACAAACACACACTTTTAAACCTGCAAAAATGTCAAGTTTCCAATTGAGGGGAGAATAAAACACAAATGAAAAGATAACACTACAGAATGTGTACTTCATTGTTCTGTGATTAAAACGTTTGCACTCATATTTTAGCTTATTTTTTTCTAAGATTTGTTTCTTAATGAGAGCAAGTATTCTCCAGCTCACTGTAAAGCTACGTCTGAAGAGCCAGACTATTCTTTATGTCTCCTGTTGGAAAAATAGACCTTTCATGAACAGGCAAGTTCATTTCCCACTGTTTATCCTGGTTACATGCCAAGAATTGCAGCACATTCTCAGGTATGCTTTGCTAATATCTACAGTGAAGCTTGCCTACTAAAGACTGTACACTAACTTGTTTCAGCTGTTCATTCACTTTATAAGGAAATAATATGAAATTTAGTAAGGAATGGTAATGTAATAAAAGGAAGCTCACCTCCACAATTTCAGTGCTTGAGTATCTCGTCAAAGTCTGTTCTGCTGGATGTACTACTGAGATCTGTACAAATGTATTCAGCTTCCGATCACGGGCAGTAGCCACTAGATCCTTGCATGCTGGAAATGGCACAAGAGAAAAAAAAAACCTCTAAAAATAAATCTGAGAGAAAACTCTGACATGGGACAAAGCAGACTAAACTACAACTCTGGATTAAACCTCTGAAAGACTTGAGCTGATTTAGTAGAGGAAGTCCCTTGGAAGTAGTTTACAGAAAAAGGAAGTCACGTGCTGCTGAGCTGAATTGAGATTTAATTTCCACTAACCACATTTGCAGCTTCTGCGGGTCTTCCCTGCCAGAGGCTCATCAGCTCTTTTATACGAACACATGCGCACACACAGGCATGCTCTGTGACACTGGATAACTTCAAAGTTAAAATGTCAGCTTTCAGCTAATTTGCCATGAAGTCTCTCTCAGGCAGCCTTACTTGGTCATCTTTTGTCTAACAAACTTTATGGTATTTCACTGTTTCAGGAAAATTCTAAACCAATTAAAATTTGTCACTGATTACACTGGTTTAGATGTTCTGACACGACATTATCAATTTCTTGATTAGTATTAATCACAGGGTAAAAATCTATATTTTTAAAAGCAACAATAAAAATCAACTGTTTGTCAGTGACTGACAGATATAAATGGGAAGAATAATTGCACTCTGGCTATAACATCATTATTAAAACTCATTTTACTGGATAAATATGGAGGAATTCAGTTTTTAATTAATAATGAGTTTTCAATCTGAGCTGAAAACTATGCAGTTAGTGCTTCACATAGCCAGGCAAGTGAGTGAGTTTACTTTCCAGTCTCTCATGTCTTCTAATAGAAAGAGCAGAAAGGGCTGCAAAAGTATTGGCTTTTCACTTCCTTCAGTGGTGAGGAGCAGGAGCACAGCTAAGCTGCTCTGCAGCAACCAGCATTGCCAATGGGAACATGAATTGGCTCCAGAACTGGATGGAACCCATCCAGCTCTCTTCAGTTAAGAAAGGTTCCTACAATGTGGGTTGTGATGGGATTTATAGATTTTTCAGTCCCCCAGTGGTACCCTAGAAACCCTGCCAAGCCAGGCAGAAGTTAATTCCAACCACAGCTTCAGGGTGTTCTCAGGGAGTTACTGTCAGCTTGGAACTCATTTAAATGCAGCTGACCTTCAGGCTCAGCACCTTAAAGATGAGCTGGGTTACTCACAGAGCAGGCAAACAAGCTAGCTACCTGGCTTTGATGAGAAGGCAAGACGGGGAGTTCTGGAGAAACAAAAACATACCTAATTTGGTTTGTATTTTTCTGCTGTGTGTTTGGAGTTTATTGTGTTTGGAATGCCTTGTAGACAACATAAAAGGAAAGCAGCCAGAAACTTTCATCATTTTTGTATTATGGTTAAATGGGAACCTGGAAATAATAAAACATAAGCCCCAGAGAGTATTTTGAGGTTTCTGTTTAAATTTGGATTGCCAGTGAAATCTATTGCTAAACACTCTCACACTGGTCCTACCACATCTTAGTACTGAAAGTAAGTATACAGACAACTTCTCTACGCGACGAAGACCTCATGAAATGGCTGATATAACAGCAACAGAGCCAAAGAGCAACTCAGCAGCAATTTCTGGAGCCACTGCATTAAAAGATCACCAACTCCCTGACATGTCTATAACTACCAGCACCACTCTATGTGACTTGGAGGCCTACTTCAATATGTTTGAAGGTTATTGCATCCCAGTTGGCCAGATAGACATGGCCTACATGAATTGCACCCTTCTTGAAGGAGGAAGTAAAGCAGTTTACAAGGCTCTGAACAACAAATCTGCCAAGGACTATGAGTAGCTGAAGCTGGCAATGCAAATTCCAGTCACAATCATTCCTCGCAAGGTCCTGATCTCAAGCCACCACCCAATCCCTAACGGGCAAGTCCGTCCTGTGACACTGATCTGTGAATAGCTCAGAAAATCTACTGGTCTAGGAAAATACCTGGACATTCTTCTAGGGAATGTGCAAGACTGGATCATCGGCATAAGCTGGCACTGTGCAGAAGCATTCCAGGCAATGAACAATCTGCTTTGACTTGAACTTACAAGTCACTTCAACCCAGATACCAATCCTGAAAGGAGGGTCCAGCCCCCTGGAAATGTGATGAGCCATCAGAGATGATGGGGAAAAAAACACTAGGCTATCAGAGGAGACAGATGAAAATAGACATACTCAGAGAGATTTCAGAATCCTCCCAGGGAACCTTCCGCCAGCCAATTACAAAAGTAACTCTCAGATTACAGAGACCAAAGGGATCCATCTGACTGTTTGTTTTAATTGTGGGATTGTATGGGAGAGTGGACAGAGGCTTTTGGTACCTGACCAGTTGGGTAGGGGAAAAAAAGATGACATCAAGTCTACGTTGGCACAGTGAAGATTTGGTAGTCTCAGAAGTAACTCATGTCTGAGTTAGTAGACTCTGGCTGTGCCCAAACACCATCCTGGTATAGATCCTGTGCAGATCACCTGTGTCCATGTAGTCTTATCTCTACAAGCATCCTGATCAGAGCAGTGAAGGTTGGGGCTGAGATTGCTAACAAGGTACCTTGGATCATCATTAGGAGGGTTTCAAACACTGATGAGGCTGAACCAGGTTATAGCAAAGTTGGGAAATAGTCATTGAAGATTTGGGGTAACATTTTCAACAGTGCCTAAGTCGCATTGAAAGTCTGTGGATTTTGGGCTCTTAAGTGCCTAAGTCACTTGTGGAAATGGGATGCAGACTCCAAAGTCACTTAGGCACTGTTGAAAAGTTTACTCTTGACAAGACTCCCTCAAAATTTACAACACCCATTCTTGATCCCAGAAAAGTCAAAGATGCAAAGTAGGCAGGTTTATTCTAATGTCATTTTGTGAAATCCCCCAAGAATGCTGAAACTAGCCAGAGTGTTATATCTTTACCAGACCTCACCTCAGACCTCGTCAGGATCTTATGATCTGATGTAGGAACAACATGAAAAGGAGGTCTATCCACAGCTAACTATAATGGGGCCATCACCTAGAAGTCCCAAATTTTGCAATTTCCACACTTCGAAATGCAAAGGCATTTGCTGTGTTAGGTAGATTCAGACTGCAGACAAGCTAGTACACCACCAGCTCTCAGCACCAGTAGATACCCAACCAGAGATCCTGCTACTAGCTCTTCCTCTGTCTTGTTCAGACTACCTAGGAAGAGACAATACATAGGAACGTGCACAAGCCAAATTTTATTGGCTTGGGGTTGACAAGACAATCAGTTTCTGCACCTCCTGTTCAGAGTGCCAACATGTGGCAGCAAAGGGAAATTTCAGGTTCCCCCTAGTGCCCTCTGAGCACATAGGGATAAACATTTTTGGACTATTAGAGGACATCAATTCACCCCAATGATGGTCAGTTACACCATTCACTATCCTGAGACCATACCACTGAGGTGAGCGCCTGCCCAGATCATTGCCAAAGAACTCTATAGAGGACTTCTCTTGAGATCTGCTATCCCATGAAGATCTCACTGACAGCACTAGCCTATGCCTCGTCTAATACTAGAAGCTTGGGATCTCATTCAAATGTGTCACTTTGAACCTTAGCGTATCCCCCAACCACCCACACAAATGGTCTGGTTGTGAAACTTTGTGGAGTCAATACAAGAGACTGGGAGAAGCTCACTTCATCCTGTTTACAATATGGAAAATTCCACTGCTTTCTTGCCCTTAGAATTGTTGTATTGGCGCTATCCCTGGGAAATCCAATATCTTGTTGGCTGCTCTCTCTAAGCTTCTTCACATTCTTTTGATATATAGAAATACAGTATGGTTCAGGAAACTTACACCAGTCTACTGCATAGAACACGAATGTATGCATAAATGTAGCCATTTAATTTAATTGAAATATTCTATAGAAAAAAGTTTGTATAAAACAACCCTGACATGTCCTGCAAGAGTGTATTCTTAATCAGATGTGTAACATACAACATGGGCGGGGGTAGATGAGACAAACATAATTTCCCCTTATCCTTGATTAGGGTGACCAGATATCCTGATTTTATAGGGACAGTCCCAATTTTTTGGGTCTTTTTCTTATAGAGGTTCCTATTACCCTCCACCCCCTGTCCTGATTTTTCACACTTGCTGTCTGGTCACCCTGTCCTTGATGCCCAAAGCCAGCCACACATTCACACACACAGGCAGAGGTTTAGATTACTTTTCAACACTACCCTATACTTGATTTTAATTCTGGAAATGACAGAAAACTTAGTGGACTGAGAAGCAGCAACCTGGAATTGCATGCCAAAGTATATGAATCTATTCATTGTGACTATTGACTCATCAATCAAAAGCCTGAGTCATTCATCCCCACTATGACCCCATTTCTGCTAAGTCCACCAGTGCACAATGAAAGCTTAATGAAGAAGGTGCATTAGGAATTAAAAAAAAACACCTAAGACATATACAGAGAAAATGGTCTCATACATGTTAAGCCAAGAAAACTGCATATACACTATGTGTAAAAGATACCAAGGGATGTTCAAAGTAACTGATGTGAAGGAGGTTGGGGGGTCATGAATGGCTGAAAAGAGGCATTGCTCTAGAATATGATTATATCTATACATTTTTACAAAATATTGTGGTCCATATATTAAACTGTTTTACAGTACAAAACAGTATAAAATGTCTTCAGAAACACATTTCACTGATTTTATTCTTCAACATTTAAACTTCATTTTCAAAGAAATAAAAATACAGAGGGCGTACTTAAAATGTTGTTGTTCTGTTTCCAAGACTAACAATTTCTATTCCACTAACAACACTGTAAAATTATCCTTCCACAATATGGAGTATAAACTAAACAAACAGAAGAAATGCTTCTCTTTGTCAATCATTTCTCTGCTATTCCGCTGGTGTGCTCCAAGTAGTAGCACTATTCCTGTTCCACATAGTCTCTTTCAAGACGCATGTATACTTCTAGATTAGCATTGAGCTCTGTCATCATTCAATATTATCCTGTTCTCTATACTGCACTAACATATTGTTCTGCTTTTTTTCTTTTTGGAGGTCTTTTTTGTGTGCGCATCAGGACTGTGCAAGGGGGAAATTGGTTACACAGCTCATCCAGGATTAAGGCTCTTGCCTGGAGTCTCAGCTCATGGAGTGAGATCATAATTTAAACTTTCACTTTTCACTTTTAATAAAGTATTTGGTTGTACAATCCATCAGCGTGTGAGTGCTTAGAAAACAAAGAGGCAAGACGTTTAAACCAAAGCTGTTATTAAAGTCTCATCATAACAACAGATAAACTGATAAACTCTCACATTTCCCTTTCATTTCCCCCATACAAAGCAAGGTTGTGGGCACACAAGGCATTCCTTACTGTCCTGGCCCCAGGGATCAGAGGTGCACTTTTGGGTTGCCTGTACCAGGCCTGTAAAAACAACATTGTCTTCAACCCATTCCTAGTGAAAGGTCTCCCCTTTTTCCTCCCACATGTTGTGCAATGCATAGCCTACACACACTGGCTACTATAGAACACCATCTTGCCTTCAGTTGGCCTTTGTCATCCGGCAACTGCTCAGCAGGCTAAATGCTCTCACATAAGAGGACGGCTTTCTGAGTCAGGACAGCAGAAGATAGGCTGGGTCTCCTAAAATATGAGTGGGCACAGACACCCCATTGATATCTATGTTGTCTGAAGGAAATAAATTCCCTTTTGTCTAAACAGACAAACGCCAAGCCTCCTGAGCACCTGGCATCATGCAATTGCTAGTGCATCTCACACTGGTGTCCATGAACCTCCTGCCATGGCTGGGACAAAAGCCTGAATAATGAGCAAGTAGTACCCTTTCTGGTATCCGCCTAGGGGAAGAGCAGACACATCTACCACCTGTGGGTAAACCACAGCAATAATTGCCTCACAAGCCTCCATCACTACAGCACCAAGTGTTCACTTGCCAATACTGAACTGGTTAGCCAAGGTCTGATAGCAGTCAGGGGTAGCCAGTTTCCAGACAGCAAATAGCAACCAGTTTCTGGATTGGTACGTCCTCCTTCATCTGCATGTCCTGGCACTGAAGGGTCAGGGAAAGCTCCTCATACCACTTCATGAAGGTAGCCTTCCTCATGAGACAGTTCTGGAGCCACTGCTGGTCATCCCAGTTCTGCATGATGATGTAGTCCCACTACTCTATGCTTGGCCTTATTCTAGATCTACTAGTCAGCTGTCTCCACTCTGCTATGTCTGCATGTGGTTGGTGTGATCTCCTCACCAAGGAGGGTGACAAACCACTGCCAAAATGCCTTCCACCATGTCTCATGCCCTCTCTCTGCTGTCAATTGTGGAAACAGGCATTGCATTAATGGTGCCAACAGCTGGAACAGGTCACATTCCTGAGATGGATCAATGCCTTGATACGAGCTGAAATTGAGATCATGGACAGAAGTGAGGAGTATGAAGAACCAGAAGTGTTTTTACTTATGGTGTTGGTGGGCTAAGTATACCTCTGCACAGGGGCCCAGGAAGGACAGACATGTTTCACAGTGTTTTCTGGGAGAAAAATTCACAGAGCAATGCAGCTTAGTGCAGCACTAAGAACCCTGGGATATGCCACCAGGACTCCTAGCCTGGGTTAATTCAGTACCAGTGTGGATGCAGCTACATGAGTATGACTTGACAGTATAGATGTTCACAGCAGCGCTTCGTCTGACCTGGGTCCTTCCTGTCAGTCACAACTGGATACTACAGTAACCTAGTTACTTAGTTCAGCAGAAATGCATAGTATATTGTGGAGGCCAAGAATTAATTAATATAGGTTTGAAGGGATCTTAATGTATGTTAGCTAATTAGCAGAAGTTAAGATGTGACCCTGCATGCTGTAAGATATGTGGTACAGAGAGAATTGTGTGAAGAGTCATTACGACCTTGTGAATTGCAGTCTTGTTTTCTGTTCTAGTATTGCAGACAAATAAGATAGCGAATAGGCTTATGTATAAACAAATGCAAATGTTTATCTTCAATGTCTCCAAGATTACTAACCATTGTCTGTTACAGAGGTATAAATGATTGTTATGAATTGCTTACTAATTGAGAGAGATCCGTCCGGGACAAGGGGCAACCCAGTTCCTGACACTCTCTCCCTCTTGTGTTCACTAGAGAAATTAATAAAGTATTTTGATTTTGCTGCACCCAAACAAAAAGCGAGAACTTAGTTTTTCTTCGACAATATAAAACAGCTAACATTTTACAGGGCGAGGTCTGTAGTTAGCAGTGGGAGCACAGCCCCCATCTGTAGTTCATGTAAAAGTACCGTATCAGAAAGTGGGGTTGTATCAGTTAGACTGGGGACATTAAGCAATCCCTGTGATTTCTGCAATGGAGAAACAATGTTTTAAACTATGATCACCTTAAATAGTAAGCTGGTTTGTCAGTCAGAAAAAAAGTCACCCTCATTCATAGAACTCTGGAACTAATATAAACCTTACAACCTTAAGAAACAGTTAAGTGTCACTGTAGAATCTAACATTAAAGCAGGCAAGCATATGCCAGAAAACAAAGGCTGCTTTGGAAAAATGCTATAAATTTGTGGTGAAGGAAAGAGGGGGAATGACCGTGAGAGAAATGTGATGCCTGCTGTAGCCATACAGCTTATTTAAATGGGAAAAGAACAAAATCAGTTCAAATTACCATTCTCAATACCACAAAATTTCTATCCCAGAACACTCACTGCTCACTTTGGTTGGCATTTGCAATACTTCAAAAAATTATATTTTGTAACTTTCTCATCTGTTATGAGAAATACTGGATGCCTGAAACTTGATCAGATCACAAACTATTCCATTTCCAAACACTAGATTTCTGCTATCTGAAAAAATACCATGAATAAAAGGGCAAGACCATAATCTAACATTGCAGCTGCCACCAACAGCCACGGAGGCCCCTGCCTAATAGTAGCTCAGCTGTATGCACCGCATGTGTAAGGATGCATCTGACGAAGTGGGTATTCACCCACGAAAGCTCATGCTCCAATACGTCTGTTAGTCTATAAGGTGCCACAGGACTCTTTGCTTCTTTTATGTGTAAGGAGGAGGCAGGTTTTCCCTACCTCATCAGAGGAATTAACAAAGACATATTTAGTACACCTCTACCCCGACAGAACGCGAGTTCGCATACAACACAGTAAAGCTCTGACACACTGCTCTGAGCAGCGTGTTAAGAGTGCCGGGCCAGGCTGGGGGATTTGATAAGGGGCAGAGAGTCTCGGGGGCAGTCAGGGGCTCCCCCCGCAGGGTCTGCGGGGCAGGGGCTGAGTGGAGGGCACTTTTGGGGGCCCCGCAGTCCCAGAGTGGCCCGAGGGATTAGCAGGGGGCTGGGAGCAGCCCGCTCTGCTTCCCAGCCGTGTCGCTTGGGGGGGGCATTCTTTCCCCAACCTCCCCGCACTCACCGGCAGCAGGAAGTGGAGCGGTGTGGCTGGGAGCTGGCAGAGTGGAGCGGACTGGGGCCAGGCTACTCCACTTCCTGCCGCTGCTGGTGACTGCCTGTCAGGGGGCTGGGAGGGGGGGTGGATAAGGGTTGGAGCAGTCAGGGGACAGCGGAGTTGGGTAGGGGGAGGGGTCCTGGGGGTGTTTAGGAACGGGGGTCTCTGGAGGGGACAGTCAGGGAACAAGGAATGGGGGGGGGGGCAAGAGGCAACGGAGAAGCAAGTTTGATATAACGCGGTCTCACCTATAATGCAGTGATATTTTTTGCCTCTCGAGGACAGCATTATATCGGGGTAGAGGTGTATTGTGACTTGCCAAGTGCTACACTACCTCATACTGTTGCCTGCTACTGGTGCTACATTGGGATCTTAGGTTGAGCAGTGTGCCACACAGTTCAATCTTGGAAGCCATGCTTATTTATGGTGCTAAGCTGTGAAGAGAACATCTGGGGTCCAGTGACTGAGGCACCTTTTTCTGGCCATTGTGTTCCAGCTGCAATGATGCATGCACAATAACTTGCTCCAGCTGTTCAGACAGTGCAGTTTACACAGTGCTCACAAAATTGGGGTTGGGGTGTGGGCTCTGGTTGGGGGTGTGGGCTCCGGGATGGGGCCAGAAATGAGGAGTTCAGGGTGCTGGAGGGGGATCCTGGCTGGGGTGGGGGAGTGGGTGAGGGCTCCGGCTGGGGGTGTGGGCTCTGGGGTGGGGCTAGGGATGAGGAGTTTGGGGTGCAGGAGGGTGCTCTGGGCTGGGACACAGGGGTTCAGAGGGCGGAAGGGGGGGTCAGGGCTGGGGTAGAGGGTTGGGGTGCGGGAAGGGTTGCAGGCTCTAGCTGTGGGCTCTGAGGTGTGGCTGGGGATGAGGGGTTTGGGGTGCAGGAGGGTGCTCCAGGGTGGGACCATGGGTTTTGGAAGGCAGGAGGGGGATCAGGGCTGGGGCAGGGGGTTGAGGCATGGAGAGAGGTTCAGAGGTGCAAGCTCTGGGCGGCATTTACCTCAAGTGGCTCCCGGAAGTAGCAGCATATCCCTTCTCCAGCTCCTACGTGGAGGCACGGCCAGGCGGCTCTGCACGTTGCCCCGTCCGCAGGCACCACCCCTGCAGCTCCCCTTAGAGCGTTGGAGAGGGCCACTGGAGCGGGGCCCTTGGAGAGCCTAGAAGCCAGAGGAGGTCCATACTGCTGCTTCCGGGAGATGCGTGGAGCGGCCCCCGACCCTGCTTCCTGGCTGGAGTGCTGGAGCAGGGCCATGCCACTGCTTCCGGGAGCTGCATGGAGTGGCCCTTAACACTGGAGAGCCCCGACCCTGCTTCCTGGCTGGAGCACCGGAACGGGGCAAGCCCCAGACCCTACTCCCCAGCAAGAGTTCAAGGGCCAGCTGGATCTGGCGAGCTAGAGTTTGTCCACCCTTGATCTAGTACTTGCTGGTGCTGTATGTTCTGCTGCTTTTTTTTGTTTTGTTTTGTTTTTTTTCGGACGGAGGTGTCATTTATATGACCAGACTCTTCTAGCATGGATCTCTGCCTCTATTTGCATATTGCATCTGGCTCTGTCATTGGCCTGCTGTGCAGTCTCTGCAGTACTAAGTACAATGCACAATTCCTTCTGTGCACAGTGTGTACGCAAGTCTACTTCCTACCTGCAGGTGTGCCACTTATCCTCTTATGCTCTCTAAAATGCTGATGTAAGTTAGGTCATAATTTTGTTCAAAATAAGGCCATCACTTCAAACTGTAAAATGGAGCACTAGGATAAATGCTCTAAATTCAGTCCACTTAGAAAACTACTGGTGTGTGTTTATGCTAATTGTTTTAGTAGAGCCATATGTTCTGTAAACAATAAAATAAATAAAACAATTTCATTCTTATAAAGAAAGTATCTTCACACTCCTGTTGGGCACCTGAAGAGAATGTGTGCATCAGCATAAGGAAATCTAAAATGCTAGATCATGACTTAAATAGTGTTAGTAAAGCACAACTTAAGTGGTAGGTTTAGATTTTTTTAATCATCCTTACTTCCTGTCCCTACATTGTAAAGTGGCTGGCATCACTAATAATGACACTCCTGTTCTGCCCTGGAGGGGACTTCATTTCACTGGGAAGAACAACTGGGAGAGGAGAAAGATTATGTAAAGTGATTATAGGCTTATGAAAGCACTGTATACATTAACATAAAAATGTATTTACACATAGATATTCCAAAGTTGTAATTGATTTGGCACATGTTGATATTTTAGTGCAGAAGTAATCTTTTTTTTTTCTCAAGTGCCGAATTTCTTGGTTAAGGTAAACTCAATGTCCAGATTTCAGAGAAAATAATTTAAAAAAACAGCAATAATGATAATAGTAAGTTAAAAAAAAAGATTTCAAGATCCATTCAAAAGCATCTGGCAGTCTAGATTTGGCCTGCAGTCCACCTATTGACCATCCCAGCTTTAGTGATATCATAATAGAGCAATTGTTTTCAACATGCGGTCTACACACCTCTGGGGAGCCACAAACTATGTCTAAGATTTCCAAAGTGGTCCACAACCCCATTTGATATTTTTTAGGGGTCCGCAAAAGAAAAAAGGTTGAAAACCACTCTAGTAGAACTTAAACTCTTAGAAAGTGGCAGTTAAGGTATCATTGCCCCTTCACTTTTTTTTTTAATATATATCTATATCTATCTCATCACAGGACTACTATAGTGAAAGCCCAAGCTCACAAGAATTCTGTTCACAGATTTCCCATTACACTGAAAACAGAGTGACTGCAGGATCTAGTGCTAAATGAGAAGCAGAGAAAAAGCAGATTGGACACTCATAGTAAACTTTCACCTTTTACTTCATTGTTTTTTATACCATAGGCTTCTGTAGTAATTTATTTTAGGTTTTCCAAATATAAAGTATTCTACTGGCACACTCATTTAGGCTGAAAGCAAGAAATGAAAGGAGGTTGACCACCATTGCCAAAAGAGGAAATAAACTGTATATTAAAATAAGAGCTCCAACTGATTTCCAGGTTGGAAACTTTTTAGCAGTGTGTGCTGTCCACAATATCCAACTTTGGTACAATGGCATCATTCTTCTGCATAAACACTTATATACTGGTAGCAATCAACTAAGCAGGTGGTATTTCATTTCTCTCTGAATGCACAATAACATTATAACCAGGGCTACCCAGAGGGGGAGCAAGTGGGGCAATTTGCCCCAGGCCCCCACTAGAATCTCTGAGGCTCCCTCCTGCCTCCACCTTCGCCTTCCCCCATCCACCGGCACCTCAGCGCGCCGTGTCCAGGAGCGGCCCTGGACAGAGCTAAAGCTCCTGCCGCTCAGAGCCGCGTGGTAAGGGGGCAGGGCTGCGAGCTGGAGCCAAGCAGCAGGAGCTCAGGTCCTGCCAGAGCCATGCAGCTGCAGCGCTGTCCAGGGCCGCTCCTGGACGCAGCGTGCTGTGGCTCTGGGAGATGGGGGAGGCGGGGGTAAGCGGCATGGTAAGGGGGCCGGGGTGGGTTGGATAAGGGGCAGGGAGTCCTGGGGACTGT
This sequence comes from Mauremys reevesii, assembly GCF_016161935.1. Classification (NCBI taxonomy): domain Eukaryota; kingdom Metazoa; phylum Chordata; order Testudines; family Geoemydidae; genus Mauremys; species Mauremys reevesii. Next base: position 53,161,435 of record NC_052627.1, read on the forward strand.
GTGGGGCCAGGGCGGGGGCAGAGGTTTGGGGCGGGGCGGGCAGAGGATGGGGAGTTGGATCATGGGCATTCCAGGAGTCTGTCAGGACTTGGCAGGGGAGGGTGGATAGGGTCGGGGCAGTCAGGGGACAGGGAGCATGGGGGTTGGTGGGGTGGGGTCCTGGGGTGGTGGTTGGGGGTCTCAGGGGCGGTCAGGGGACAAGGAGCAGGATTGGTCAGGGTTTCTGAGAGGGGCAGTCAGGGGGCAGGAAGTGGGTGGGGGTCGGATAGGGGGCAGGGCCAGGCTGTTTGGGGACGCACAGCCTTCCCTACTCTAAAGCTCATTCAGCAGTTTGAGGCTGAAAGACAGTTATTTAAACACAAAGAGCCAAGCTGTTATCTTTTCCCTTAGGGCTACCATCCCTTTCACTTCTCAAATGCCAAATAATAGTCTACATTTCATTTCAGTGCCATAGGAAGATTCATGTCAGGGGAGGGTAGCTTCATTTAAAATTAGCCACTTTAGATTATACAGGAGACCCCCTCTCTCCTGTATAATTCCCTGAGGCTCCAGAGGGGTTAATTCAGTGGTTCTCAAACTGTTGTACTGGTGACCCCTTTCGCATAGCAAACCTCTGAGTGCGACCCCCCCTTATAAATTAAAAACACTTTTCAATATATTTAATGCTATTATAAATGCTGGAGGCAAAGCGGGGTTTGAGGTGGAGGCTGACAGATTGCAACCCCCAGTAATAACCTCATGATCCCCTGAGGGGTCCCAACCCCCACTTTGAGAACCCTTGGGTTAATTTAATTTTAGCACCCTGTGTCCATTCACATGCATGTGCTATTTTGAGCATTTCAGTTTTCACAACATAGGCTCATCCCAGATTCTAGAACAAGCTGAAATGCTCAGTTCGTGGAGTATGTACATAAGCTATACTAAAGACAAACCCACAGTAACCGTCTCCAGTTTCTGAAGAAACAAATACATTCATGGCGGGTAAGTCCATTAATGGCTATTAGCCAGGATGGGTAAGGAATGGTGTCCTAGCCTCTGTTTGTCAGAGGGTGGAGATGGATGGCAGGAGAGAGATCACTTGATCATTACCTGTTAGGTTCACTCCCTCTGGGGCACTTGGCATTGGCCACTGTTGGTAGACAGGATACTGGGCTGGATGGACCTTTGGTCTGACCCAGTATGGCCATTCTTAGGTTCTTATGTTCTAACCTAAATGAACCCAAAGTTATGGAGACAGATATGAGTCAAGGAAGCCAGCAGAGTATCAGAAACCTGACTGGATGGGCTCAGGCGTTTGGTCACAAGCTGAGGTGGTTCAAAAGTTTTGGATTTTTTTTAAGCAGAATTTTTTTTGTTTCTTTAAACAATCAAACACAGCAAGCAGCAAATATTTGGCCATATACTTCTGAAACCCCAAACCATGTTCAGGTTTTGGCAGACTAATTTCAGCTTTTAAATTAAAAAAAAATTGTTTTTGGAAGGAAAGCAGACATTGTCAGTGATTTTTTTCTGCTTTTTAAAAACCCCTAGTTTTCTATCCAAAAAAAGTTTTGATGGAAAATATTCGTCCAACCCTTTTAATGAGCTTTAGTGCCTTTTAGCACTAGCTGATGCTGAGAACCAGTGATACCTTGTAAAGGTGACTTGAAAAGAAGTTTTCTCAAAACTGGGTATGTGCTGAGATGAGGAAGGTTTTTAAATGTTTATTTTTCCCAGGGCCACCAGGGGAGGGAGGAAAGGGGGGGGGGAAGTGGGGCAATTTGCCCCAGGCCCCGCAGAGGCCCCCACAAGAATATTGTATTCTATAGTATTGCAACTTTTTTCATGGAAGGGGCCCCCAAAATTGCTTTGCCCCAGGCCCCCTGAATCCCAGGCCCTGATTATAACACAATACGCTCTTTCAATAAGCACTGTTGAAAGAAGTTCTGAGGAAGCCACTAGTCTGAATTCCTTGGATGGAAAGAAAATTATTTCCTGAGAGCAATTCTCTAATAAGGAAAGAAATAGTATAAACTCTTCCCTCATCCCCATGTCTATGTCATCTCATCATCATCATCATATATTTTAGGTTTGCAAAAGGAAGTAGATTATTTCCCAAAATAAAGCCTGTATCCCGAGAAAGGGAAAACAGTTCGTAGGTAGCAGTTTTAGACCGAGCTGGATGAGCAAGCGTCTCAGAGGGGTGATTAAGAAAAAACAGAAAGCGTACAAGGACTGGAAAATGGGAGGGATCAGCAAAGAAACCTACCTTATTGAGGTCAGAGGGTGTAGGGAAGCAGTGAGAAAGGCAAAGAGCCGGGTGGAGATGGACCTAGCGAAGGGGATTAAAACCAATAGCAAAAGGTTTTTTAGCCATATAAATAGGAAGAAAACCAAGGAAGAAAGAAGTGGGACCGCTTAAAACTTTAAACGGAGTGGAGATTAGGGATAATCTTGGCATGGCACAATATCTAAACGAATATTTTGCCTCGGTCTTTAATGAGGCTAATGAAGGGCTAAGGAATAGTGGTAGAGGGACTGACGGGAATGAAGATATGGGGGTAGACATTACGGTATCTGAGGTAGAAGCCAAACTTGAACAGCTTAACGGAAGTAAATCAGGGGGCCCGGATAATCTTCATCCTAGAATATTAAGGGAATTGGCGAGTGAAATTGCAAGCCCGTTAGCGATGATTTTTAATAAATCTCTAAACTCGGGGGTTGTACCGTTTGACTGGAGATTAGCTAATATAGTTCCTATATTCAAGAAGGGGGAAAAAAGTGACCCAGGTAACTACAGGCCTGTTAGTTTAACATCTGTAGTATGCAAAGTCATGGAAAAATTTTTAAAGGAGAGAGTGGTTACGGACCTTGAGGCCGATGGCAACTGGGACAAATTACAGCATGGTTTTACGAAAGGTAGATCGTGCCAAACCAACCTGATCTCCTTCTTTGAGAAAGTAACAGATTTTTTAGACAAGGGAAATGCGGTGGATCTAATATATCTTGATTTCAGTAAGGCGTTTGATACGGTACCGCATGAGGAATTACTGGTTAAATTGGAAAAGATGGGGATTGAAATGAAAATCCAGAGGTGGATAAGGAGCTGGTTAAAGGGGAGACTGCAGAGGGTCGTATTGAAGGGTGATCTGTCGGGTTGGAAGGGGGTTACCAGTGGAGTTCCTCAAGGTTCGGTTTTTGGTCCGATTTTATTTAATCTATTTATCGCTGACCTCGGAACCAAAAGTAGGAGTGGGCTGATAAAGTTTGCGGATGACACCAAGTTGGGAGGTATTGCCAATTCGGAAAAGGATCGGGATATCCTCCAGGGAGATTTGGATTACCTTGTAAACTGGAGTATTAGTAACAGGATGAAATTCAATAATGAGAAGTGTAAGGTTATGCATTTAGGGATGACTAACAAGAATTTTAGTTATAAGCTGGGGACGCACCAGTTGGAAGTAACGGAGGAGGAGAAGGACCTAGGAGTCCTGGTTGATCGTAGGATGACTATGAGTAGGCAATGTGATGTGGCCGTTAAAAAAGCTAATGCGGTCTTGGGATGCATTAGGCGAGGTATTTCTAGTAGAGATAAGGAGGTGCTAGTCCCATTATATAAGGCGTTGGTGAGACCTCATTTGGAGTATTGTGTGCAGTTTTGGTCTCCCATGTTTAAGAAGGATGAATTCAAACTGGAACGGGTACAAAGAAGGGCCACTAGAATGATCAGAGGAATGGAAAGCCTGTCGAATGAAAGGAGACTTGAGGAGCTCGGTTTGTTTTCCTTAACCAAAAGAAGGATAAGAGGAGATATGATTGCACTCTTTAAATATATCAGAGGGATAAATACCAGGGAAGGAGAGGAATTATTTCAGCTCAGTGCTAATGTGGACACGAGGACAAACGGATATAAATTGTCAGTCAGGAAATTTAGGCTTGAAATTAGACAAAGGTTTCTAACCATCAGAGGAGTGCAATTCTGGAACAGCCTACCGAGGGAAACAGTGGGGGCGAAGGACCTCCATGACTTTAAGATTAAGCTGGATAAGTTTATGGAGGGGATGGTATGATAGGATAACGGGTTTAGTCAATAGGTCAATAACTTGCCACACTGGTAATTAGTACAAAGGGTCAATGTTGGGATATTGTTAGCCTTTTCCAGAGGGTCTGGCTGGAGAGTCTTGCCCACATGCTCGGGGTTCAGCTGATCGCCATATTTGGGGTCGGGAAGGAATTTTCCTCCAGGGTAGATTGGCAGTGGCCCTGGAGGTTTTTTGCCTTCCTCCGAAGCATGGGGCAGGGGTCGCTTGCTGGTGGATTATCTGCTACTTGAGGTCTTTAAATCATGATTTGGAGCATTCAACAGCAGAGTCAAGGGAGAGAATTAGTTCAGGAGTGGGTGGATCGGCTTATGTGGCCTGCATCTTGCAGGAGGTCAGACTAGATGATCATAATGGTCCCTTCTGATCTTGAATTCTATGATTCTATGAAATAAGAGGTGCTGTTCTACTTTATGGCAGTTAGAGATTAAGCCATTTTGGATATTAAATAGAAACAGAAATTTAATAGCACAGGAGCTGCAAGAGGTAACAGTGTCATCTCTTCATTAGGAGAAAGAGGAGATCAGACTGTGAGGGGGAAGGGAAAGACTATACATAACACCAACAAACTACAGAGATCCCAGAAAGGTAAAATAAAGAGTTTTAGGAAAGGTGCAATCAAAGAGTGATAAGGTGAGAGCTCTAGAGGATCCACTCACTTTACTGGAAGAGTCTTGCGCAACACCAGTAATTCAGTCTGCAGGACTCATATTCCAAACACCCTTCAGAAGTGAGCTATATCCCCTATCCTCTTCAACTGAGGGAGTACCTCTCAACCGGCAGAACTCTCTGGCTACAAAGACAGCCTTTTCTGTCGAAGACCAGCCAGAGGATTAAGCAAGAATCAACACCTATTGGATGACAAATGGCATATTGGTGGTGCCCTGCTGGTAGCTCTAGCAAAACAGTGTAAAGGTAATTTTGAAATAACCCTATTTAAAATAGTTTATATTCTGGAACTTTCAGGACCTTCTTGGTCAACAGTCTGTTAATCTCCTCAAAACTAATGAAGCTGTCAGAAAGGGTATTGTTCTAAATTGTCATCTCATGTATTGTTGTAGCTGACATTGTAAAACTGATCAAAAAGGGAGAGACTAATCACCTTCCACAGACCAAAAGACACTGAGCCTTAATGTGACACAAACAACAGTTTGATCCTGGTAACCTTCGTGGAATGTCATTTCCAGCTGAAGTCCTTTAAAAGGTCAAAGAAAACACTGTTCATGCTGGAATACTGACCATGCTTAAAATTGCTTCATTGCTATAGTGTTTGTTATCTTATGTAGCTAAATAATAGCCCTTTTTCTTTTCAAAAGAATCACTGAAATAATATTTAATTGACCTGAACTCACTAGAACAATGAAATTAATAGTTAAGGATAAAAAAAAGTCTTTCATTTGTCTCCTTGAACAGGGAGTTATTTCCAGGTTTTGAGACAGTTTACCTATGATGCATCTGCTCCTAATGAAGTTAATAGCAAAGGATGCATTGATCTGAATGGGAGTGAATTCAGATCTCCACATAGCCAACATTGCTAATATGTTACTATAGAGATCTCATACTCTAGTGCTTGACGGTTTTGAAAACAATTCTGTTGCAACCTCTGGAAACTAAAATAGTTAGTTTCATGTGTGTGAAGATCCAAGAGCCACCACTATACTAGAAATTTCAAAATAGTGCCTGTATCCTCTTCTGATAATGCCAAGCAGGTTTATTTTTTAAAGCAAGCCCTGCCTAAGCATCTCAGATGAGACCACTGCATATTTTCCCCCCACCATTAGGTCACACTTGGAGTTATCAGGAAGAGCAAATGGTTTCCAACCAGTTGATAGATAAGCCTGACTACAGAAGCATAGCCTGACATTTTAGGAACAATGTTAGCTGGGATTTTGTGGCTGCTACTCATCTGAAAATTCCAAATCTTCCAGGCCCTGAAGGTGAACCTCACTTTTCAGGTCAGAGCTCACATTGCAGGATTCACATTTCAAATCCAAAATAAGTACATATTTAACTAAAGTGGTGAAAAGAAAAACATCTAAATAATGGAAGGCTAAAATCATCCCCCTTTTGATTTGACTTTTATACCCATATACAAAGATTTCAAGTCAGTCTTTTGAGAGGTATCTTAATGCACTATTGCAACGCTTTCAGTAGGCATATTTAGAGATATATTTTAACAGTTAAATTCGACAGGCAAATTTTCAGTTAACAAGGTCTGGAGCTGTTAACGCCAAATAAATAATTACAATCTATCATGCTAGCTTACTTAAAAATGGTTTCATTAATATATTACTGACCTATCAAAACCTAATGATTCTGTGGGTCAATACCATACTGTGCACTCACAGCAAGAACTATGACCCAAAATATTACTTTGATCTGAAAATAACTGTTACTTTAAAATTTTCTCCCCAAACAAGCTGCACCCACTTAAGTTGAGGCTAATGGCAGTTATCATGTTAACTGAAGTTTTGTGTGTCTATTTGTCTGGGAGTATGAAAGTGGCAATTTGAATTTCATACTGTTGGGTAGTTATGCAGTTTGAAATTTGCTTCCCGTAAATGTTGAAATTAAAATGATTTTTGTAAGGATTCACAATAATAAATCTTATTTGCTAGAATATATGTAGAAAATAAACACAAAAAAGGAACAAGCACATGTGACACCATGGCACTCCAATATTCACCACTGTCATGTAATTAGGATATGTTTTGTACCAAGTATGCCTTGTGAGATATCATTCTAAAAGTCTTGATCTGATAGGTAGTAATATCTCATTAAATTGCACATGCTATCATCATATGTGAAGTTATGAAGTTTGGCTATGTGTTTATTACTGAAACACATTGTGAGGTTGAAATCACCCACAAGCAGCCATGTCAGTCAGAAATTCTCAAAAGGGATTCTCAGAATTTATTTCCTATTTGTTCAGCTCTCCTCCAGCCTATGGAAGCCTAACTTGTTCATACTACTTCAACTCGCAAATTAATTCAACCCATTCTGACATCCTTTATATAGGCACACTAAAAATATCTGAATGCATTCACTCAGAGTGAGAATGGAATTTCCTAATACTCCTACACTCATGGATGTCTTAGTCTCAGAAAGCTGTGTAAACTCTTGCTCTTAGACGCTCTGATTTCTCAAAGCACATGAAAAACTGTAATAACTTAGTAGTACTGAATCCCCTGTCTAGCCAGCTATCCCTAATACAGTTGAACCATCATTTTAACGACTGCATTCAGCTATATGATAACACCTTTTTTAAAATAGTTACATTTGTAACATAATTATGGGGCTTGAGAGACCCCAGCATTACTGGAACATGGCAGCAGGTGCCCTATTAATAACATATGAGACAAAGCATCTGAAAGCCTATTAGGTAATACATCCTGCAAATAGAGTCCAGGAGACTCAGAGGCCAAACAGCACATTGTGAGGAGAGGGCCTCACTGGCCTGAAAGACCATCATTAACTAATGAGGGGAAAGATGTAACAGGGATAGGGCGCTGGAAAAAGTAGAAGGTCAAAGGCAGCAGGAAATGAGGGAAGTGCTGAAAGAAGTTGGAGCATCTTCATCTACCTGTTTCCCTCAACTGCCCACCTGAAGAGGAGGCATTGTAAATATCCCTGTGGGAGGGAGACAAAGATCTTCTTTTGGCTTCCTGTATGGCTTACAGGAAAGCAGCTTCAAAATACTATACATTTCTTCTGTCTGGTGAGAACAGCAAGGACTGCAGGGGCATGAGCCAGCAGCAGAGGAGAAAACTGGAAGAGATTTCAGTCAACTGTGCCACAGAAACCAGAATACTTCAACTCTAAAGCAGCCTTAGTGTAAATATAACTGCTTTTTAAATATAACTGCTTTTTAAACAAAACCAGCTTCATATTGTAGTACTACTAACTCTATTGTATTGTGATGCAGAACGTGCAGCTTTCAGGGTGAGAACTGTTGCTTTAAAGGCCGGCAGCAGTGGGACCTAGCAGTGGGTTTCCAGTTCTTATAGGTGTAGGATGGGAGTAGCCAGAAAAACTGCACCCCCTGCAGATATTTATCAGGAGAATGATGAAGGCAGGAGTAGGCTTGCCTTGTCCCTGACTCAGAAAAGGTGGGATGGGGAATAGCCAACCAGTCACTTCCTGAAGAGTCTGGCTCGGAGCCAAAAAAGAATACTGGGGGAAGGAGAGGGTTGGCAGGGATAGATGTGCCAGCCCTCCCATCCAAAAGATCGCTGAAGGCTAGGAGTTCTTGAAGCTTCCTGTGAATAGTGTGGGAGTAGCTCATGCTGGTTTGGCTGGCTTCTACTTCTTTCACATCTATGGAGGTCAGGGGTACTGATAAGGATCTTTATATTCTTCTATTGGAGAAAAGCCCTGGGGCGATCTTAAGAGAGCACGCTTAAAACTGCTTACCAGAGTGTGTGTGTAAGATAAAAGTGGGAAGAGTACAGAGTTAGCAAATGGGGAACACAAGACAGGGAGGGGGGAAGAAGGATTCAACATTTAGGGACGGTAGGAAAAGAAAGAGGAAAGGAAAAAAGCCTGGTGAAGTGGAAAACGAAAACAACAAATATAAGAGGAACTGAGTAAATATATAAAAATGTTAATTAACAGAAAAGGTACATGCAAAATAATTTAATAAATAACCAAATTTTAGAAGATTATTTTGAAAATGTGCTGTGGGGGCAGAAATTTGCATAGCCCTAGCCCTGTGGATCTGTCATGTCCCTCACCTGACTGTTTTTTGTTTGTTTGTTTGTTTAAGCTGAACAAAATTATCCATCCTGGTTCTTTCCAATTATTTTCTGAGGTTGCACCTATGGGGGTGGGGTGTCTGGAGTTACTTCTGGTTTATATTCATGGAAGTGCAATCAGAATTAATGTTTTTCTATGGAAAGCATTCACTGACTTTATCCTGTAAACAAAAGAACAACCCAGGGGTTTCAAGAGAGTACTTGGTTATCATCTTCACAACTTAAAGTGGCTGTTTCATACCTGAACTGAGCCCACTGGCTGTGTTCTTATATATTATTTTTTATACCAAGAATTTACTTTGAATTTTTATATTTACCTGAAATAATCATATTAAACCAACATATATTCATATGTTAGAATTATAAAAATTGAAGAGAGAGACACATAGGCACTTTTGAAAATTTTACCCTAAGTGACTTAAGAGCCTAAGCCTCATTTTCAAAAGTATCTTAGGCACTTAAGAGACTGTGGGTAAAATTTCCAAAACTGCTGTACACAGCAAGCAGAAACCCATGGCAGCAAGTCTCAGAGCTTGGGTCTACAGACTTGGGCTCACACTACAGCACTAAAAAAAGCTAGGTAGACATTGTGGCTCAGGCTAGAGCTTGGGCTCAGAAGCCTGGGGAGGGAGCCAGGTGGCCTGAGCCACAATATCTTCACAGTTATTTTTAGCACTGTAGCACCAGCTAAAGTCTGTAGATCCAGGCTTTGAGACTCAAAGCTGCGGGTTTCTGTTTATGGTATAGAGGTACCCTAAGAGTCAAAGGTATTTAGGCACCTAAAGATGCAGACAAGCAACTAGTGGGATTTTAAAAATAAGCATCTAAGCATGAAATCAATAGGAGTTAGGCACCCAACCTGCTATTAGGCACTTTTGAATATCCTGCTAGACACCTATCTGCATCTTTAGGTGCCTAAATACCTTTGTAAAGCTGTCCCTAAGTAACTTAGGTGCTTAAATCCCATTGACTTTTTAAAAGATTTAGGCTCCTGAGTGCCTAAATCATTTTTGAAAATGGGACTTAAGTAAAATTTTCAAAACCACTCAACATTTATATTTAAGGGTTATGGGGAATATGTAAAGCAGCAAAAAAAATGCAGAAAAGAATGTCAAAGAGAAGCTGGTTTTACTGAAAAAGTGTAACAATCTTTTTTATACAAGACAAAAAAGAAAAGCTCTTTCCTAGCCTCCTCCCACTTTCCCCTTTACATTTGCACAGTTCTGTCAGTATTCATTCTTATTATCTGCTGCATCACTCCAGAACAATGGTGATAAACACCCTTCTCTTAAAATGGTTAAATCGCAGCAGAGCCCTTTCAACTGTTATAGTTTTGCAAGTTCAGATAGCCACAAATTCGTCTCTGAACAGATTAGCTTTAGCTATTCAAAATGTATCCTTATGTATGAATTTATTCCAAAACATGTAAACAAATCTATGTAGTAAAGACTTTATGCTCCTGGGTTTAGGATAAAAGTTTTCCTCATTCATAGCCCTGTTTTATATACATTTGTATTTACAAAGCTGTCACATACTGTATGCCTGGACTGCACAAATTAGTTCAGGGGAAATGATTCATAAAAGAAGCAACAGCTTTTGGCAAACCAATGGAAAACAGGTTGAGTTTATAGCACAAATGGAAGATGAGTGCTTCAAAACAGTCTGCTCTTGATTCTGCTACTCCTGGTGCCCAAAAAGGCAGCTGCCTCTCACATCCTCTGCCGTTGGTACCAGTCTGTCAGTCATTTCTCTCTTTCCCGCACACAGGTTCACCACATGCTATAACCCACTGCAGAGCACATGAGCATCATTGTGCTCAATAGGAAGCCTGGGCTGACAAACACCAATTACACAGAAAGGTTGGTGTGGAGTTTTTATCCCTATAATCTACACGGAATTTGAGTTTACACAAATCATAACAATGTAATGAACAGAACCCCAAGGTAGTTCCAATTTTCCAAATATCTTTAAGTAATAACAGACACCATACAAGGTGAAAACATTTTCTGTGAGCAGCTCTATCAACAATTAGACATGCTTACTGAGATGATAGCTAATTAGCTAAAAAAGAACAAGCAGGAATAATGCTACATTGGATAGAAGATGGGATGTTGACAAAGGAACAATTCCTTACTTACATTTCAAATCTGTTCCTGAAGGTGATGTTTCAGCACCTCCAGTACTCCAGACTAGGACTCTTAGGTCAGTTTTTCTTATCACAAGTGACAGGCAGAAGCCTTAATCAGACAAAATAAAAAAGAACGAACAGGGCATCTAGGCTGATGTAGTTAGGAGAGTGGAGGAGACACAGGAGAACTGGGGATGGGGCAATTTTTAAAGAGTGAGATGTGTATGCCAGAGAAGAGAGTTATGCAGAGCCTTAAAGATGAAAGCAAAATATGTAAAAGCCAATTCATTGATACAACTCCAATTGCTCACACAACTCCAGTGATGGATGATGACTAATTTGTAGCATTGGAGTGATGCAAAGCAGGCAAAATATCTGGTGTGGTCCAGCTGATTTTAATCATGCCACAGATGCAGAGCAGCCATAACAATTTTCTACTCTGGGACAGTATGTGGCATATGAAATTCAGGAAGACTGGTTTCCTTTTGCAGAAATTTGGGAGGAAGGAGCTATAGAGCTTAACTGGGTTTACAATGGGAAACAAGCTTTAACTTTAGTTATGGAGAGGCGAACATCACTCAAGAAATATCTTTTATCCACCCACCCCATATGCCTCAACTCATTCTATTACAAAAAAGCTGCTGGAGAAGAGAGAAGCCTACAGCATGAACTGAAGGTCAACAAGAGTGGAGTATGCTCCATAGCTAATGACTTTTTTTTTTTAAATGGAAAATGTCCTATCACTAGTCTCTTACTTTTAATCCAGGAGAATGTTAGCTCAGGCACCTCTGCTCATCACAAATGCAACACCACATGGGAGGAAGAGGTGATTTCTCAAGTAGCTATGTCTAAAAACATTTAGGACTTTTTAAATCACAATCAGCCTCTTTACAAAAGTTGTAGGTTGGGTTTAGGGTTTCCTACACTTTCAGGAGGCTTCTCTGCACTCAGACAGGTTTATCAGAGCAGTTGGTCACTAAGTGTCTCAAAAGAGCACACAGTTCCAAGATCTACCAGTCTAAGGCTCAGAGTAGGGTTGCCAGCCTTCTAATTGCTGGTAACCAGAGAATCAACGCCTTGCCCCCTCCCTACCTCTTTTCCCAAGGCCCTGCCCATGTGCCACCTCTTCCTCCTGACCCCATCACTCACTCCCCTCTCCCTGTCGCTCACTGGATGGTCTCAAGGAGCCTGCCTGTAAGTAGGAGGCGGCCCCAGCTGAGCAGGGCCGGCATGGGTTAATGACCCAGCATCTCCCCCGACACCCTGGCACCTGAACATCGGTTCAGGTGCCATTTAGGGTTGCCAGGTCCCCTTTTCAACCAGACTTTCCAGTCAAAAACTGGGCACCCGGCAACCCTAAATGGGATCCTGACACAGAAGCCAAAACCCAGACAGGAGACAACCCTAGTTCAGTCTTGAGACCAATAAAGCCAAATACATCCAGCAGCAGTGGGTTGGCATAGCTCTCTGATAAATAAGTGTTTATTACCTGGACCCACTTCACCTTTTGTTTTCATTGATCTGCTTTTGGACTAATTAATATTTATTTTGTCATCTGTTTCTAAGACTCACAGTGTAACAAGGCATTGCAGAAACTGGTGACTGGGGGCATTGTGGCAGGACCAGGACTCTGACATCAAATTTTGGCATGGTTAAAATGATGTTTCTGCTTACCAGTCATGTGACAAGAGCTGCAGCCTAAAGAACTACGGATGGTGCACTGGAGTTGAAGAAAACATTTAATCAGAGTACTTGAGCAGTGTAACATTTGGGTTTCAAATGCAAAGTTAAATCAGCTTCATGACCTTATACAATTAAGCACTATCACAATATTATTCAGGGAGAAATGTTATGACAGAAAGAACTAAACCTTTTACTTGTACAGGCAGAGAGATCCACTTTCAAACCCCTCTTGGAAAAAAATACAAGTGCCCTATAGATTTCAATTTCATCATTAACCCACTGAGTACCACACTCCCTCTGAATCCTGTGAAAAATTCTATTCAATTAGATTTTTACACCAGTGACTATACCTATACCATTATTATTATGCTGGAAATAAGCTAAAGCTACACAAGTAGGCAACAAAGAAACAAATATGAAACAGTCCTTCAAATCTCACTCCTCAGAAACATTTCAGGACATACTGCAAAATTTCAAGGATGTTTTATAAATTGAATACTGCCCCTAAAGTAATTCTCTTATGTGCCAGCACAAAATCTATACAAAGCTGACACAATCTTTACCAACTATCTATCTGGATTCTTATACCCCATCAATCATTGTGATATCTGAGCACCATCACCATGGTACCTAATTGTCTGCTATGGCAGGAACATATAAAATCCATTTCCACTGGCCATGGCAGGATGGATAAATAACATTCCCAAATTAGAGTTTGTTAATTCCTTCTAAGTTTTTATACCATGCTCATTGCCATTGTATCTGAGCACTTTATTAACTGTCTTGTCTGCTTTTCTTATCCACTTCCTCCTCTGCTTTGTTCCTTCCTTCCTTGTTCTGTTTTCTCTTTTGCTCTAAAAGTAAATGCCAACAGCACTAGATAGTCAAGCACAAGATTGCAGTGGGGATCCACAAAATCACCAGCTCCTTGGATCACATACCTTAGTAATTGAATAAAATTTTAACACTGGGAAGAATCAGTAAGAATTAGTAAGAGTCCACATTTTTTAAAAAGCAATTGAAAAGGAAACTCTAGAAGAGGCCAATCCCTAATAGTCCTGATCCATACTTATTTCCTCCTTCCTGCTCTTCCTTTGCTCTGTTCTTGTCCCCCACTCAGTTATCTGCATTGAATTTCATGTACTTCTTCTTGCATTGCTCATAGGACTTCAGAAAACAGGATTTTAATACATTTCACTCCACTGCCAGCAAGCAGAACAGAGCAGCATGACTAGGAAAGCCAAACAGCAAGGTGAGTTTAAAAAGTAAAGACTCAAGAAACCTAAGCTTCAAAAAATGGACATATAGAAATGGTCTTCCAAGAATCTCAAGACCAGAGACACTTGTTTAATGGAAGCTCTGATAAACTGCAGATCCATTAGAGAATCATGCAATCTTAATGCAATATTTGATTTATTTGCATTAGGCTATTATAAATCACAGTCAATCACTCCCAGACGTTCTGAATTGTGAAGGGTTTTAGCCTCATGACTCCAATTAATAACAGTTTCAGCAGGGCTAAGAAACCTAGAGGAAATCTTTGAAAATTTACAAGTCATTGTTTAACCCCAATCAATATAACTATTTGTTTAATATACAGCATGCAAGATCTTTGCTGCTGTACAGGAGTGCACTGCCTGTACAGCAGTGATGTTCAGTGTCATTATTTTAAATGGCAGTGAGCCACTGAAACTCCTAAGGGCACAAGCCAAGTACCTGAAAAAGCACTGGATGTGTATTAGGCAATACTCAAATAGTACAAAAGGAATATTTTATATTTTAATTGCTAGTGACAATCATTTGGAAAAGTTATTTACTGTATGACTCACCATTAATGACAGAGGACCGGCAAAGTTACACCTAAATGATAGTAACTGCACAATATCATTTATTTACATTTTAGAATTTTAAAAACTAACCTACGCATACACACATATCAATAATACTTATACATTTTCTTTAGAGTCTAGATCCTAGGTGACTGATATCTTACATATAAAATAAATTAGATTAGAAAGACAGGCCATTAGTTTAGGCCCAAACTAACAAATTTTACAGTTATGATCTGTTGGAGTTTCTCTTCTAGATTCAAGTGCCAAATTCAGAGGCAAGTTTAAGCAAGTCTATGAAAGTTTACAGGGACTTAAGTGGATGTAACATAATTTCTTCCAGTTTCCTCATTATATTTATTACATCAACTTACACTCCCTTGGGTCTGGTCTACACTGGGGGGCGGTGTCGATGTAAGATACGCAACTTCAGCTACGGGAATACCGTAGCTGAAGTTGAAGTATCTTATTCCGACTTACCTCCCATCCTCACAGCATGGGATCGACATCTGCGGCTCCCCTGTCGACTCCACTACCGCCGCTCGCTCCAGTGGAGCTCCGGAGTTGATGGGGAGCGCGTTCAGGGATCGATATATCGCATCTAGATGAGACATGATATATCGATCCCCAATAAACCGATACGGCGGGTAGTCTGGACGGGAGTTACACTTCTTTAGAGTCACAGGGCCAAACTGGGAAGTAATGTATAGATTGGACCCCTTATAGTAATAGACTCATTACACTAACTTAGACTTCCTTAGACCTACTTACAGAATTCTACCAATGTCTAAGGTAGCATAACACAGAGTTAATGAACTTACTTCTGGCTCCTTAATGTGTTTACTTCACCAGTTTATCCTGCTTTAGACATTGATAGTGGGTGTAAGTAACTCAAAGGGAGTCAGTCTAACTGAGCATGAGGGAATCTAATTTGGAGTAGGGGGGGTTAACTTAAATAACAAAAAAATTAGTTGTCACTAAAGACCCAATCCTGCAAGGGTCTCTGTGTTGTCAACTATAATTAGCTAGGTAAGGCCATCCTAAACAACATAGGGCTTTGCACTTTTGTGTGCCATTGCTGGTTGAGCAGCAGCAGTTAACTAATAAAATGTATTCCTAGAGCTGCAGTGATATAATTCATAATGCTGCTGAATGAACCAGGAAATTTCAGTCACCATTAGAAACCACATACCAGAGCTCTGCTCAATGTGGGACCCAAAGGAGGAGTGTAAGCGACTGTGGGTCTTGAACACTGATTCCTAGGGCTCTTTAGATCCAGCATGTTTCAACCTGCCACCCAGGAACCTGCTAACTGTTGTCAGAATAGGAGCTGAACTGAGACAGATGACCCCAGTCCCGAGAGCTGATTGGCAGAACACTGGGGGTCCCGATTGGTCTACAGCCCTTATTTAAACTGAGCACAGGAACAGGAAGCTGTCCATGCAATGGAATCCACCTTGCTCTGGACTGTGTACCTTGTGCTTCCTGCTTCCACTCCCCTGGCTTGGCTTCCTGGTATCCCAACCAGACCTGACTCATCGATCTGTGGTTCTGCTCTCAAGTTGTCTCCTGCTTCTGATCTCCTGATAACCTGACCCAGCCTGCCTCCTCAAACTTGACTCTCAGTTTGCCCTCTTGCCAGTCTCTGATTCTGACCTCTTGGTATCTGACCTAGCCTGACTCGTGACTCCTGCTTTGACCACTAGGTCCGACCACCCACGTCCTGGTGGTGACAAGAGATAGAAAAAATAGGCTTTACACTACTTGTATATCTCCACTCACTGATCCTCAAGCCAGCTGGGAGCAGGTTCACCTTCTGTAGCAATGCCTGCTGTAATCTGCACCCACCTCCAACAGCTACCCAAGGGCTGATCTGGGACCTGGGTATCACTGGAGCACAGCAATACTCTGGCCATGCCTCATTTTCCATTGTCATGTCCCATATAATATGTGCTGTGAGGCTGGATAGCCTAGGGAAATCTACAGCAGTTCTTTATCATCAACATAATCATATTATCAGTTATGGTTGCACCAAAGGGCCAAATAGGAACAGGGTTTCATTTGGCTAGGCACTGTATAAACATCAAGAAAAAAAACAGTCCCTGCACTCAAGAGGTTACAATCTAAAAGGCATAATTGGCAAAGGATTGGTCTACATACAGTTTTTGTACCACTTCAGCTATATCAGTTTAGAAACCAGCGTAGTTGAAGCAATACAACCCACCAGTATAATTGCATCCACACTAGGAAATCCTATCAGTTTAACTATGCCAGTTTCAAAATGTATATGGATCTAGCAATACAAAAACTGTACGTAAACAAGCCCAAAGGGTAGGGCAAAGGGACAAAACGTACCAGCAGAGTGAGCAGAATAATGGTCAGTAAGCATCACAGTAACACCATGCTTTTTTCATAGTTTTTTGTTATTTAAATCCTTTGGGTGGGGTTTACTGAGGAAGCGGTTAACTAAACACAAAGACAAAGGCAGAGAGCTGGGCAAGAGGGATAGGACAGCGGAGAAGAGTGGGGAGGAAGGAAGGTGATGATCGTGGAGGACAGATGGGGTGAGGCTCTATGCCACTAGAGGATTTTTTATGCAAGGGGAAATTATTAGCCATCTGAAGTGGGACAAGGTAGATATAGCAGAACTGAGGATCTGGCAGTAGAAAAAACAGTTTTCCATTTTCTGCATAGGATACTATATATCCCAGAAAGGAAAATGTAATGTATAATTAAAATATATGATAATATTATTTCATACATGTATATTTACTGTGATGGATCACATTGACGAGTATTTATCACTATTCAGGTTTCCTCACTATATATATACACACTATGTCAAATGCATTTTGTCTGATTATATCAATAAAAAACTATAACAATAAGGTAGCTGATTCGTTTTAATTATTTCAGAAAATACTATATATTGTCTTCGGATTGCACAATGTCAAAGTTTTATTATTACATCTATGTGTCCTTCCTGTACAGTATGGAGAAAAATGAAGGCCTAAAGCTAGGAATTGTTTAGATTCCAGAGATGTCGTATGTTCCAGTTACACTTAGTACACTGCATAACTATTTCTCTTCATCTTTTGAAAAATAAAAATAAAAGCATCTTACACTTTCTAAATGACACTTTTGTTAATGCTACAAATATTATGCAATTTTATGAAACCATGGGAAGATAATTTTTTGTTTCTTTCTGTTTGCAATGATTTTCTATATGGGAAAATTGAGAAAGATAACAGACAATATGGGAAAAAAAGAGAAATTGAAGAGACTGAAAATCTATCAGACTTCATACTGCAAAATAATTTAATTTAAATGCTTTCTGCTACCAAACATCAAGTTAACAATGAGGAAACATGTTCAGCCAATTAGTCTGCTTGACCGACTGAACTCTCCTAACTACATTATATAGAGTGTGTGATATGTACTAACAGAACACCTTCTGAAACAGACTGCTCCCCTGTAAATGCACTAGACTAGAGTAAGGAGAAAGACAGATTGATATTAACCTTTCCCTACAAAGGATTAGTTGTGCTTTTAACAAAATATATTCATTATTCAAAGGTACAATATTATAGCCGAATAAAATATAGAGCTGCCCATAGTTTAAACATAGGGATTTTCAATTCCTTAGCCCAGAATATGTAAGGTTTTATAAAGCATTATGGGCCATACCATAGAGCTGATATAAAATGAAGTAGCTCTACTTAAGTCAATGGCACTATAGAAATTTACACCAGCTGAGAATCTAGCTCCAATATTTCCAACACAGGCACACAATATCTACTACAGACAGGTGTCAATTTTTTTAAAACTAGTATGCAATATTAGAGACACAGAATATGCCCATACAATCCATTCTGAACAGAAATCAAAACTATGTCTTACCAAGGACAAACTCCAGCTTTGACTCATTCGCAATCCTCTGGATACCTTTTAATATTTAAAAAAAAAAGTTAGAAAATATGTAAATTCTAGTTTCATATACTGTAATCTTAACTTGCTTTACTTATATATCAATATCTTCTTGCCACTGTTGGAGGCATCTGCTTTTTTTTTTTATGTTTTTAATGGAAATTATACTGTAAAAAAGAGACCTTTTCACAAAGTACCAATATAGAAACAAAAACCCATGTTTTGTCTTATTCACATTTTTTGAGAGATCCCACCACTTTTACCTTGTGTGTGTAGGTAGAAGAATAAAAAATAATTCAAAAAAATAGAAAACCTTTACTGATGTACACTTTCTGATATAACATATGATTTATTTTTAAATAAGTTTACAAATACAACATTGCCCAGTTGCCTAAATAAAAAATATGGTATGTAATTGTTCATTTTAAATGCATAAGCCATCAAACCGTAAACTGCAACAAAAATATCCACATTTACTCAAAGCATATAGATTATATATATATATATATATAATATTATATAAATAATAAAAGTAGAACACTTTACCATATATTCTTTTATCAAGAAACTGCATACAGCAAAAATGTCCATAAGTTTATATATGAAAGAAGGGAAAATAATTCCCTTTCTCTTATACTGAGTACAAGTATACTATAATCCCTTGCATTTTAGAAGTGTGCTTTAATGTTGCACATAATTTGTATTTTAAATGGCAACATGTTCCTAATTCATCAGGGTCTGAGAGGGACCATTAAGTTGCAAAGCTGACCAATGGGGATAATGAGGGAAACGGCTCAAGTAACCGTGTGTTGCTCCACCTCCACAGAAGGTAACTGGAAAATGGCTGCAATATTGATGAATGACATACTGTAACTGCCTCCTGTTGCCACTGAGCATTACTAAAGAAAGGCTCAAACAGAAGGGGCTATGATAAAAAAGAGGAACTTGCATGGAAGTCAACAGGGAAGGAGTTTTTGGCTATGAAATGAAAAAGGGTATATGTAAAAGAATGAAAAACTGTATGCCCTCTGCAAAAGTTTAAAGTTGCAGAATGAACTATCCTGGAGAGTTTATAATAGCAATATTTAAAAATGCCTTTATGAACTACATATAATCATATTTTTCAAAAAACATAATTAACTGCTCTGACAACTAGATTTCACAAAATTGAAGTGGACCATCCCCACTTTCAGCAGATTGGTCTATAACATGACTTTAATAGGAAGGTTGGATGTACATTCCACATGGGTAAGTAACTGGGCAACTAAAATCCTCTAAAAGGATTCAGTTCATAACTAACTGCATATCTTCAGAATTTAGTACACTGAGCAGGAGTTAACATACTGTTAGGTCTTTTCAAGGAACCATTCCATAGTACTAGTGATGAATTTAGACATCTCTCTTTCTTAAGTTTACCAAATTTATATTGTACTATGTTGTGGTTTATGTGTTCATGTATTTTTCTTTCAATTTAACAGTTTTTAAATCTTATTAAAAAAAATCAGCATGTAGTTATCATACCCTTTGTTCCCCTCAAGGAGATTATTTGCATAAATCTAAAACAGTAATAATGTTTAAATAAAATATTAATCAGTTTATTCCCTCTGGTACAGCCAATTGTTACTCAACAATTTAAATTGTACTATAGTTCCAAGATGTCCATTGATTTGTGCAATTACAGAATTCAGGGAATTTTTAAAGTAGTATTTACGGTGTAACATGAAAAAGAGTATACACGCTTACCTGTAAACTGAGGCTCCCTAAGATTGTCTGCCTGTGTTGCAGGAAGAAAGTGCTGTGCCTCATCTGATGTTCTCTCCTCTTTAATTTCCATGATCAACCTCCGGAGCTGCTGAATTTTATTCCGCAAACTTTCTGAGTTTGCTTCTCCAAGTGCCACAGCCCACAATTTACAGTCTGGTTTAGATGCAGCTTCACGGTAAAGATCTGGGTTTCTGCTCTGAAACTCTGCATTCAGAAAATATTAAGCCACTTTTTAGGAATGCAGATATTAAGGGATGGGTTGGAGATAATGGCAGGATTGATACTATGTATAATACACACGATTATAAATCTATTATTTCTGTCACAGAACCACACACACCTCATACACCTCTTGAATGAAACCCCTGTTGCTTCCCATTCAGTGAACCACTAAGTCCATGCTACACAGCAGTTCCCAAAGCAGTTAATGTACTGGAAAACTAGGTGGCAGAATCATCAAAGTGAAATGGGAAATCTTTTTTCAGTGTGGATTCTACTGCTCAGCAGGTAGCTTTCAGGACAGCCAACTTAAACAATTTAGCAGAGGCAGCAGACATCATTCTGACAAAGGGACTGGTGGGATTCACTAGGGTGAATATGTCCATTAGAACTGTACTTTACACTCAGTCTCTCATCCATTCTTGCCAGAATACTGCTTATCAAGATGTGGAGATAATTTAGGATGGCACAGCTCCTCCATGAGGAGACAACAGATTGTATGTGGGAACTTCCAACCTCATGACTATGCACAAGTCTGTTGCTATCCTGCCTGACAAAACGGTAAATTGTTTAGTGATCACACTTTAAGAAGAGGGAAGAAAAACCTTTTAGGCTCCCAAGGAAATGCAGGTAATAGCAAGTGCCACTCATTTCATTAGAATTAGTAAAGAACAAAGTATCTAGGTGTTTAAAAATCTGACTATTTTAGAGTCACATGTAGAAAAGAGATGAAAGGGGTTAAGTCATTTAATTTAGGCAAGTACTGGTAACACTGGTAAAACAATGGACAAATTGTTACAAGTGGACAATACAGTTAGGGAAAACACAATTAGCATTATAACAACAGGTCTATAGAGGTACAGAAATGATCATTAAGGCAGCTTAGATATCCAAGCTACCCTGCTTGAGAAAAGGTTGCCAAAAAAACAAATGCAACAAGCTTTATAACTAAAATGCAAACCTATTAAAATATATTTATTTTGAACATAAACAGGAACAATGATTTTGCATACAAGCGTTCTGCCACCAGCCAGAAAGAAAACATCTACTTTCAGAGGAAATGCATCTTTTGGGATTGGAACCACCCTACTTATATTTACCCCTTAACCCTGACAGTCAGAATTGCTGAATGCTAAGCAATACTTAAGGCATACTGTATCATTGAATACACATGACCTAAAATGGACACCATGAAACGGATGTGTGTGTTTGAAGGACGGGGAAGGGGGGTGTTATTCAATGTAGTCTGGCTGGATCTGAACCAATTTTGAGGCCTCGAACTTCCAAGCTGCATTGCAGAAAGATTACGATTAACTTGTACCAAGGATTTTGCAATTCTAAAATCATTGACCATAAACAACTGTATCTGTCAGATAAGCCTGGGTGCAATCATCATGACAGCCTACAAAGGTTCCATGTCAATGCAAATATGAAGACATTTTAGTTTGCAGATCAAACACTTGATAGACTATATATTCTATCTACTGTGTCAATATATACATGCAAAAAATTCATATACCAAAAAACCAAAAAACAAATTATACATGTACTGTAAACTATTTTCAAAACAGAAAAAGTAATGTGTTCTCTTTTTCAATACCAAAAAGTGAATAATTCACACTAGAGGCAAAAAAAAAATTGAGTAGAATTGTATTAATATAATAATAATTTCTAGTTTTTCTTTGCTCTCATATTTCAAATTGCCAAGCAATTTTTCCCCCAAAGGTAAGTAGTATTTTACTACTCAGCCTTAGATCTTTAATGCCAAGTTTCAGTCCAGAGATAATATTTAGTTGAACTGAAACCTCCTGAAAATAAGGATTTATTGTGAAAAATCCTCACATTTCATTAACTCCATAGTGTGGTGCAAGTGGCAGGATTATTATATTCATGTTGAAATATATTCCACACAGAAAGCATTCCATGTGTGGACAACAAAATACTTTATATTTTACAACTAAGGAATAACTGTAGAAAACAGGAGTGGCTAAGCAACACTATATTAGGCACAATGTTGTTTACCTTAGCATCTTATAACATGGCACATACTTCGGATGAACTCCTGGACTCTACTGAAGTCAATGAGACTTTTACCATTGATTTCAATGGACCCTGGACTCTCACTTTTTGTGTGATAACAGTTTTAAAGTCATGCCATTGTTTTCTTATCAAGGTCTATATAAAATATGAAGGGTTATGGTCCCTTAGGACTCCTGTAATTCAAACAAAGAATTCAAAGAACCTGACAACAGAATTGCTGTCAAATAAAGAAGTGACACAGAGGAGAAGGGGAGATACTCCCATAGACACAGGGACAGCCTTCCTGCATCCCCACTGTCTACAATATACCAGACTCTTTTGGTGCTGGCTATGTCCCCGCTCAAGTGAAAACAAGTTTATTGAAAAATTATTAGCCCCTATCCCCTCCACTCCAGTTTAACAACAGTAGCTAGCACTTTCTTCTTGGTTCCTAAAAATTAAAAAGTGATACTGCAAAGTAGTTTAAAGCCCAGAATTGCATTTTCATTTTTAAATATGTATCTGGGATTAATCTTGACAATGTCCCTTTAGGTAGATATTTCTGCAAATTCCTACATTGTGTGTGTTATCTGGATGATGTTTCACTTTATCAGTAAATTATATTCATGACGTGAAATAGATAATCAAAATAAAGAATTGAAAGCTCCAGGATATCCCTGGAAATATACTGTCAATGAAAAGGCTGAAGTTCAACAATGCTAATTTTAATCTTCTAAGAAAAGGGTGTTGTTTTTTTTTTAATTCCTCACTTCGTATTAATTGTCAATCTAATTTTTAAACAAAGCTTTATTATACTAACCATGCAGAAGTGACAAGAAGAATGGCAAACTGTGCCAAGTAAATCATGCTTTATTTCCATTAATGAGAGTTATAAATATAAATCCTTATGGATCAATATAAAAAAATCCTTGGAGTCTTTATTGGACAGCTATGTACAGAACATGTGCTCAGTACCTATACTGTCAAGTGACAGCTACTCTTTTCTAGAGCATATTTTAAAACGATATGTTTTTTTATGCCAAATATCTTTTTAAAAAAAGAGTTCAAAATGTCTAAAGGTTTTTCTCTCTTTTCACACTCACTGGCAAAGAGTAATTCTGAATTTCTACCTCAGCAGTGGAAAATGGTTGGGAATATCAATGAGCCACTGTCACTCTAAAATATAAAGCACCATCTCAGCTAACCACCATATGCTGTAACAAAAGTAGAATGGAAGCTTTGATACGTAAATTATATCTGCAGGATATTTCTAATACAGACATCAGAGGCTCTTAATTCACAAAGCTGGCTGAATTCTATATGCTGATGCATTTCAGGTTCAAATTAGCAGTGATGAAATCATCCCATGGTTACTGATGATGGTGTGTTAATCTTCCTTTGAAAGTTAAAATTTTCAATCAAAGATAAAGAATTTAATTAAAAAATGTATCTTCTTTTTTTTGGCGGGGAAGGCAATGCTGAGAATAAACATATATAAGTTGCCATTATAATCTCCATTTAGATCCCTCATGAAGAGCGCCTGAAGATATCTGAAATGAATATAACATGGTACATAACTTAGTTTTCTCACATTGCTGAAGCATAACAATTTGCTTCTTTTAACACCATCAGGTTCTCTCTCACACTGCACCATATCCTTTTCACTTTTCACATACTTCATTAAATTAATACCACACCTATTCTGGTAGCAAGGGAGACCATACAATTATTTATACAACACCATGATATACCAATAACCAAAATGCTGAATATAAATATCGCAAGATTCACAGAATTTACTAAATATAGCCTTTGTAAAAGAGTAGCTTGCTCTTCTAGCTGGGAATAATACCCACTCCCACCAGAAACATCAGCCTACTCAGGAGGCAGTGTGGTTTAGAGAACAGAGACTAGAGTGTGATCTCAGGAGATCTAGGTTCAATTTCCAGCTCTGCCTTTGGTCTGCTTGATGACTTTGAGCAGTCACTTCACTGCTTTGGGCCTCAGTTTCCCTTTCTGTAAAAAGTCTATGGGCAGGGATATCAGACACAATATTTAATAATAAGAGTGACATATATTCCATTTCCCACTGTATGTGGCCTTATTAGAGTTTGCATGTGACGGTAGTTTGCAGAGTGTCCTCTCTTCAGTGTGTAGTCATCTTGTCCCAATGTTTTACTGGATACCTAGCCAAATGTCAGATGAATTGCTCATTGTTGTTGAACTCTGAATTATACCTACAAGAAAAACTTCTTATTTATAATAATTTATTTGTAATAGAAGAAATTCACTTTTTCATATCCAAGTATGCTTCAGTATATTTCAAGGTATTTTCTACCTCCAGTCACATTTGTTTTTATGTATACTCCTTTCAGATAAGCATGCAAATATGTCCTATTGGAAATTATTCTTGCTAATTGTGTCTAGCAGAGCTATTTTTGCTGCATGTCTACCAATAAAACCTCCATTCTTATTTCCTTCTTCCTATTGAAAAACAGGAAAATGTTTAGTATTCCTTTGCTAAATTTAATTCCATACTTCAAAAAAGATGTTGAAAAATTGGGAAGAAGTTGGTAGAGCTACAAGCAAGATTCGAGGTCTGGAAAACATGCCCCATAGCATGAAACTTCACAAACTCAATCTGTTTAGTTTATCGAAGGTGGTCACAGGCTACGAGTATCTATTTGGGGAACAGATTTCTGATGGAAGGTAGTTCTAACCTAGCAGAAAAAGAAGGAATCCTTCGATCTCATTATTGGCAGATGAAGCTAGATAAATTCAGACCACAAATATGGTGCAAATGTTTAACAGAGTGTAATTAACCGCTGGAAGAACTTACTTAGGGATGTAGTGCAAATCTCCATCACCTGAAGTATCTAAATCAAGGATGGCTCTCTCTGTAAAAAGCTCTGGTTCAACTAGAAGCAAAGGAACTGATGCAGAGCTTACTGAGTGAGAAGTTTCACCCTGTGTTAAATAGGAGGCTAGACTAAATGATCACAATGGTACCTTCTGGCCTTAAAAACTCTCTATGGAAATTTTCCTTCAGGGAGTGGAGAGCAGGTTCTATCTAACAAGCAGCTGCAACCTCTTCCTAGCCGATTGTCCTTACAAGTGGTAAATATTTTCACTGAGTATCTTTCTTGTAAGTATTCATAACATTTGTTATGGCCATTGGTAATCAGCATTTTCACAGGGAGAGTGGAGCACTTAGAATCGTAGAAGATTAGGGTTGGAAGACACCTCAGGAGGTCATCTAGTCCAACCCTCTGCTCAAAGCAGGACCAACACCAACTAAATCATCCTAACCAGGGTTTTCTCAAGCCAGGCCTTAAAAACCTCTTAAAAACGATGGAGATTCCCTAGGTAACCCATTCCAGTGCTTCACCACCCTCCTAGTGAAATAGTGTTTCCTACTATCCATCCTAGACCTCCTCCACTGAAACTTGAGAACATTGCTCCTTGTTCTGTCATCTACCACCACTGAGAACAGCCTAGCTCCATCCTCTTTGGAACCCCCTTTCAGATAGTTTCAAATCTTCCCTTCACTCTTCTCTTCTGCAGATTAAACAAGCCCAGTTCCCTCAGCCTCTCCTTGTAATCATGTGCTCCAGGCCCCTGATAATTTTTTGTTGCCCTCCGCTGGACTCTCTCCAATTTGTCCACATCCTTTCTGTAGTGGGGGGCCCAAAACTGGACACACTGCAATACTCCAGATGTGGCCTCACCAGTGCCAAACAGAGGGAGATAATCACTTCCCTCGATCTGCTGGCAATGCTCCTACTAATGCAGCCCAATATGCCATTAGCCTTCTTGGAACAAGGGCACACTGCTGACTCATATCCAGCTTCTCATCCACTGTAATCCCCAGGTCCTTTTCTGCAGAACTGTCGCTTAGCCCGTCAGTCCCCAGCCTGTAGTGGTACATGGGATTCTTCCTTCTTAAGTGCAGGACTCTGCACTTGTCCTTGTTGAACCTCAGATTTCTTTGGTCTAATCCTCCAATTTATCTAGGTCACTCTGGACCCTATCCCTACCCTCCAGCATATTTACCTCTCCCCCCAGCACAGTGTCATCTGCAAACTTGCTCAGGGTGCAATTCATCCCGTCATCCAAATCATTAATAAAGATGTTGAACAAAACCGGCCCTAAGACCAATCCCTGGGGTACTCTGCTTGATACCGGCTTCCAACTAGACATCAAGCCGTAGATCACTACCCATTGAGCCCGACAATCTAGCCAGCTTTCTATCCACCTTATGTCCATTCATCTAATCCATACTTCAACTTGCTGGCAAGAATACTGTAGGAGACCGTAACAAAAGCTTTGCTAAAATCAGATAGTTTCAAATCTTCCCTTCACTCTTCTCTTCTGCAGATATATCATGTCCACTGCTTTCGCCATATCCACAGAGTCAGTTATCTCATCATAGAAGGCAATCAGGTTGGTCAGGCATGACTTGCCTTGGTGAATCCATGTTGACTGTTCCTGATCACCTTCTTCTTCTCAAAGTACTTCAAAATGGTTTCCTTGAGGACCTGCTCCTTGATTTTTCCAGGGACTGAGGTGAAGCTGGCCAGTCTGTAGTTCCCCGGGTTCTCCTTCTTCCCTTTTTTAAAGATGAGCACTATATTAAATCATGTCTCTTTATCTGGGTCTGCCATAATGAGCCAGGCCATAAAATGTGCCACAAAATCAGAAAGAAAAAACAACAACAAAAATGTTTTTAAAATATCTATCCTTGTACTATCCTACTATTATAAATAGCTTTTGGCAGCTACCTGCGGAAAAGACCAAATTATTCCATGCAAAAGGGAGACATTAAGACTGGCAGACAGGGAGGAACCGTGGGTAAGTTAGCAGTGAGATGTCACAATCTGGTCCAGTACCACTCTGTGGATGGACAACAATCTATTGTGGTTGGATCTAACTGCTGATTCCCAACTGCTTCTAAGCCTGTGGGTTGGGGAAGTGACTAGTTACTCTCTTGGTCCCTCAAATGCACTCCTAGGTGCAGATCGCAGGCCGAATACCCTCCTCAGGCAATGTGACCTCGTAGTCCAGCCACTTAGATCTTGGAACCAGTGACTCAGCCCTCCTATGTCCTCATTTGCTTCAACACATTCGCCACACACGAGTCCACCTAGCTATGGGAGCACTCGTTTTCCCAGTCACACCATGCGAGGACCACTGGCAGAAAATCAACGATACAGATGCTTAACAAAGGAATTTCTTAGCTGAAAACACTTTACTTTTGAAACAAAACAAAAAACATAAGAGAGTTATTGGCCTATGGAAAGCAACAAGCTCCTGAACACAAGCCCTCCTGTTGGGTACTTATTATTCCTGAGAGTTCTGGGCTTGCTCCTAATGATTTGACCCATAAGCTCATCCTGACTGCTTGGCCTGATCTTCTTGCTTCTGATATTGGTTAGCCTCCGATTGCTTAGTGAACCACTCCTTTTAAAACTGACTCGCTGTACCCTTTCTCCCCATATGCTGCAAGCCGGGGATAAGGACTTAGCTCCAGCCCCCATGCCAGTTTCTGCGTAGAATGTCATTTAATGGCCCATTGTTTTAGTAGGGAAGAGACATTCAATGTCGGTGGCCCTAGAGTGCTCTGACACAGTTTCTTAGATATAGTCTGTCCACTAGGTGTCAAGTCTTCGCTACAAAATGGATGTTCTAATCCACAATGAAGGTTACAATCACAAATGGGGTTCACAAAATGAAATGTGTTTCACATTTTGACGGTTGCATCCCCAAACATTCACGGACAAATCCCCTCACTGATAGAAGAGTTGGACTCATGCCACCACCATACCAGTTCAAAGAACTTTGTGGCCACAAGGTCAGGCTAGCAGCTTGCAAAAAGCAACTCTGTGAAGGCAACAGCCTGAAGAGGAAAATTCCCTTCTCGTCTTTTAGAACTGATCTTAACAAGGTATGTATATCTCAGGTGAATGAAGTCCCTGTAGCTCTGTGTGAATAGCACTCCTTGCTGCTAGCGGGGAACTACTGGTACTGTTACAGCACCTCTGCTGGGACAAGATTATTAGCATTCTCTAGGGAGCTAGAGGCAAGAGTGCGAGGGGAGGGATAAGAAAGTACAGAGCACTGTGTTGGCAGGTTCAATTTCCATGGAAACTAGTGTTCTTAACTTTTTTTATTTTAAGTAATTATTCAGGGACAGTGGAGGTTTCTTTCTCCTTTCCGCAAAGATTCAGGAGTTGGCAGGAGCTGGACACACCCAATGCCAATGTACGGGGAAGGATTGGGCACACCTCCATGACGCAGGACATAAGGATATGGGGAAAATCAAGTTTCTCTGATGAGGGGAATAGGAAATTATGACCAGGAGAGAAGGGGGCCCAGCATCATTATCAAATTCCTGGTATCAATGAGTTTTGTGCTAGAAGTATGAAGAGCTACTAACACAGAACTACCATGACTAGTTATAGCCAATAAATGTACAATTGGAAAAAAGTCAATTAATTCAGAGAGTTATGTTAATCCTCTAGGTCCTACTGTTAAATTAAGTGAAATAAGTAGCCTAAGGGCTAGTCTACACTTACCAGCCGGGTCGACGCGGTGAGTTCGACTTCTCGGAGTTCGAACTATCGTGTCTAATCTGGACGCGATAGTTCGAACTCCGGAAGCGCCGCGGTCGACTCCGGTACTCCACCACTGCAAAAGGCGGTGGCAGAGTCGACCTTGGAGCCGCGGACTTCGATTCCGCGGCGTCTGGACGGGTGAGTAGTTCGAACTAGGGTACTTCGAATTCAGCTACGCTATTCACGTAGCTGAACTTGCGTACCCTAGTTCGACCCCCGCCCTTAGTGTAGACCTGCCTTAAGAGTCCTTTTTGACTAATTCCTTCACACAGGGTGCATGATACACAGTTTAATTCCAATCCTGAAGAGGCAGAATTAAACAGATCTTCCGAAAAATAACCATACAAGGACAGAAACCTTAATGAATCCGTTTCAAATTACTGACTTCTTAACTGCAACTGAACATTGAGAGTCATCTGAAAGAGCCATAGCAAAGAGTCTGAATAATCTGTTTAGTGTTTTTCTTGGAGTGGGTGGAAGGGAATTTGGTACTTGTAAAAACCAGGGAACAATAGTAACAAGACTGCTAATATTAATTGTAGCTACTGCCAGGAACTGAGCAGTCAAATGCTATTCAAGTTTCCTCCCATAGATTTTCTAATATACCGCCATCCAAACTTTCTACACTCCTGCAAAATCAGTTGTGTGCTTTTCCTGAGAAGTGACTATCAGTCAGTGGGATGCATGTTATAGACAGATGTCCACCAAAGATCACAATACTCATTACACTTGTGACACAAGATAGATTTAACATTTTGAATCAAGATACCCAGAAAAAAGGTGTGTGAATGAATTCCATTCTACCACCTGAGTTTCAGTACACATCTTAAAATGGTTAGTGCCGTGGATAAAACTGTTTTGTACTCACAAAAAATAAGAAATCATCATAATGCATCGATCCAGTTAGGTACAGTCAACTTTCTTGCTGAACTCAGGGTCCATTAGAGCTAAATTAACATGGCAAATTGATATAAGGGGCTTTGAAACTTGGTTGTGATATCAGGCAAGCTCCATAAATAAATTTAAAACACAATCATAGCTGACTGACAGCAACCCTGTAAGGCATTTCTACAGAGGGAAGGTTTATATTTTAGCATTTACAATAAAAAATGCTATCCATATCAGATCCAAATGAAAACCTTTACATTCAAATTCTTATTTAGATTTGCATGAAATAACTCATGTATATTTAGTTATTGTCCTTAACATCCATTCACTAAATTAATTAGTAGTATAGCGCAGAAAACAAAAGTGTAAAGCAAAAAACATATTACATGAAAAATGGCTGTGATTAAGCACAGATGACTGGGGGAGAGGGGAAATTGGAATGGCCATGCACCAACTCTAGACCCATATTGTACATTATATTTAATGAACCATAACATCAAACCCATATTTACTGTCAGAGGAGCTATACTACATATGACTTTTCATCTAATTTTAGAAAAAGCAACTGCAGCCTTTTGAGATACTCTTTTCAGTGATCAGAATAAAGGCAGGGAAGGTTTAGCTGTATATTTCTTTATCAGACAACAGGATACATTCAGTCTACATGTTTAGCAATGTTTCAAGGATTTTCTAAATATTGATATAGTCACAAAAATGAATGTTAAATATGTTGTGTTGTGTTTTACTTACTGAGAACTACTGAAACATCTGTTTTATTCCTGAATTCCACAACACAGTGCCACTCCAGAATAATGTCACAGACTTCAGAACTCTGTAAGGGACAAAGATGACAAAATGTTAGGATTTGCAACATTTGGGAAGTCCTTCTGTTAATATGTTCACAGCCAACAAATCTGGCACATTGATGCAGCCTACAGCTATGAAAGAAGCAAAGCCTAACAGTTGCTAGGCAAATGTATACGACCATCCTTTAGTTACTGTTCTTTGCCATCTTGCTTCAGTTCAATGAACTAGAATGAGCAAAAAACATTTTTAAAAGATCATACTAGAAAAGGGGGGAAAAAAGGAAAATATAGTCATCAGATTTCTCTTCCATGTGAATATAGCCGGTATTTATGTGTCAACTAATTTGTTAACTAACAGCTGATCCATTTCCTTCCAACTTCTACCCCTAACTAATGCTATTTAATCACAACTTGTTAATCAGCTGAATAGATTGAAACTTGGAATTCTATTAAAATAAGTGAACTGTTCAAATGAGCAGAATTTAGCAGCAACACAAAATACATGATCTTGCAATAGAAATCTCCATTTAATCTCCTTTTATAAAGGATTTCTTCGAGATCACTGGAAACCTTAGATACTGACACTATATTCTAGAACATGTAACTCACGTAATAGTAAGTGATTTGGACCATTGCAGGGCACAAAACTGAAGTTACTGGGGTCATGCTCTTTTTTACCAGCTGCCTCCTTGTAAGGATACAGGCCTCCTCTTTCAGCTTAATAATGAGATTCCCATTCAGAAAAGTAAGGCTACTATCTCCCTCACGTTTTATCTCCTCTTTTCTTGAAGTTCTTATCCATTCTTTATCCACAACATCTGATCATATATCATCAGAGTACTGATCTCTTACACATTTCCTTGTTATGAGGATCCTGGTGTTTCACAGAGCCACTCCTCTATTTCACTGAGCTTCAGAAGTGCGCAAGTTAAATTTTCCATACATTCCAGTTACCTCTTTATCCAAGGAGATCCCACGGACTGGAACATGCCTCATTTTCTGCTAGTTTTCCCCAAAACTACAACTTTTAATTCCACATATTCACTATTTTAAGAGATAACCTTGTAAAATGCTTATATATCCATAACAGCTGCTTCGAAACATGTGAGCTCTCTTTGCTGCTTCATTTTCTGCATTTATATTACGAGATTTGGCCTGTCAGGCTGATACTCAAACTGTCACTTCTTTTGCAGACAGCTTCATATTTAGCCTTAAATGTTTGGCCTGATCCTGCATTCCTACACAAGATGACCCCTTTCTCACATAATAGTGCCACTGACTTTCATAGAAGTACATGTCTGAGTGAGGATTCTTTGTGGGAGAAAGTTTAGCAGAATAAGGCCGAGTTTACACTATATGCTTTTGAATGTAAGGCTTTAAACAGCTCCTGCCAAAGTCCGGTAAATTCTTAATCTGAAGAGGAACAAGATAGAAACTGTCATTAAGTCTTAAGAGGTACTTTTAGTGGAAGACAACTATTTTGAAATCTTGGACTTATAATATACCAAATGTGGTAGCCAATTTGACACCGTCCATGACAACACTAGAAAAAGAATGAAACCCACTAGATTTACTGTAGGTGATAGAATATTAGAATAAAGTGAACTTGTCACCTGGATTGAAAACCAGCTAATGGACTGCAAAAAATAAGATTAATAGCAATACATTGAGTGAGGGGAGTGGTACAGTAGGCGCTTCAGAAATTGTGTTAGCTATGTTTTAACTTTTTTTTTTAATTAATGAGCTGGAAGCCAGAGATAAACCAAATATTAATCAAATTCAGAGTTCTTGGAAGCCTCCTGTAAATCAAAGAAAAATGTAAAAGGATCTGTGACTCAACCCAACTCTTACTGAAAGCAATGGGAAACAATGAGAGCCAGCCTGGAAAAATGCACACCTACGAGGAAAGCAATAGAATAAACAAAGAGATTTAATTAGAGACACTCTAAAGGTATGGCTACACTGCCACAAAAAAAAAATCCCTCAAAACACACCACACAACGGCAGCAAGTCTCAGAGCCTGGGTCTGGCTCGCATTATGGCGCTAAAAATACCAATAGACATTCCTGCTTGGGCTGGAGTCTGGGCTTTGAGCCCCGCCCCTTTCGCTACCTTTTAGAGCCCGAGCAGAACATCTCTCCTGCTGTTTTAAATCCTGTCACGTGAGCCCAGCAAGCCTGAGTCAGTGGACCCCTGTTCTAAGACTCTACCATGAGTTTGTTTAGGGGGTTTTTTTGTTTTTGTTTTTTTGCAGTGTTGATGTATCCTTAGAAAGCTGTAATATGGATGTCTGATCCAACAATTTGGATTCTGATGTGGACTGTGAACAATAGTCAACTTTTCCAGGCATGCTCATTCCAGGAATGTGGAGGCAGATGCATTCTCAAGAGATGCCATCACTTGGGAAGAGATAAAACTGCAAGAGGAGTTTCGTTTCACAAAATAGTGGAAGCATGAGAGAATTTAGAGGAAGACATATTTGTGAATAAGGGAAATCACTACCTGTCAAAAAATGTGACCCTATTTCAGTGTCAAGAAGCACGTAATTTGGCTTTTGAAGATTCGTATACACACTGCAAAATGCTCTGAGACTCTGTTCCTTCTTGAAATATGAAGAGACAAGTTTAGCATTTTGCAGTTCTAACCATGGTAGGGGCAAAAGCTAGAGAGAAAAAGAAAAAAAGGAAAATTCAAAAAGATATATACACAACTGCACAGAAAAGTAAAGTAAACATTCTCAGAAAAGTAGAGAAGCTCTTGAAAAAGTAAAATTGTACAAGTTCAAACTTTTAAAGTAAAATATATATATATATAAAACAGTAATAAGTCGCTGGACAGAAAGTTAAAGGAAAACTAAATAAGGAAGAAGAAATCAAAAATAGAGGCAGCACTTGTAGTTGGTTGTGCAGAGAGCTGCCCTTGATAAATTTCATACCCATCAGTAGTCATGACCAAAACTATAAAGGATGAGGGCCTAGATCCTTGGCTTTGGGTTCCAAATATGTTGCACCTTGTGCAAACATTTACACTTGTGCAAAGTGGGTGTAAAATGCTATCACTGGTGTGAATAAATGAAGAATTCTGATTTGGTTGCTTTATACCCACAGTACACACATGTAAATGGCTACACAAATTGCATGGTACTGGAAAAATCAAGACCTTTGTTTACAGGCTGTACTAATCCTTTTAGCACTAATGATTTGATTAGTGGTGAAGGTAGAAAGGCAGCTTGAGGTGAGATTTAAGCACAAGATGGCAACTGAAACCAACGCTAATGTTAAAGGGAGAAAGGGCTTTCTGTCCACTGAAAAGGATTTTGCAGCAGGTAAGAAAAAACAGTTCTACAGCACAGAGTTTCAAGTTTATAAATCACATAAACCAGCCAGCTTTGGTTATGCTTTCTGCTTTCAGAAGTGTAATTTAACACTGAAATCTTTGTTTCAATTCCATTTCTAAATCAGTTGTTATTACTGAACATTTCTATTGCAGTAGCACTTCCAGGCCTCAATCACATTGGGTCACCATTGTGTGGAGCACTGGACACATTTATAGTAAATAAATAAAAGGCCCCGGAAAGCAGGTTTAGATTCATAGATTTTAAGGCAGAAGGGATCACCATGACCTCCTGCGCACCTCACCCACCCACTCTTATAATAGACCCATAACCTCTGGCTTGAGTTACTGAAGTCCTCAAATCATGATTTAAAGACTTCAAGTTACAGAGAATCTACTATTTACACTATGCTATGGTGATGACATATGATTAAACAATGGAAGAAAAACAACAGATCAGGACTCGTATTTGTGAGAAACATAACTAAGTGTTTGTTGATACTGCCCATTTTTTGTGACTGTTTTGCAGGAGGTTTCTTTCTCCTCACTTACATGTTAGGCTCCACAAGCTTAACATGGTTACTGCTTAACCCATGAACTGCCCACATAGGTGCCTGATTAATCCAGCATTAAGGCAGTGAGGAATCAGTCCCATATGTGCCTAGTGTGTCCCTCATTATGGGTCTCTAATCCAAAATGGGCTTTTCAGGCTATTAATAACAGACATTATATACACTGTAATCATGATTAGACTAAGAAAGGAACAAACTTTCTGACCCAATGTTCTTAATTGTGACGGTTACAAATACAAAATAAACATAACAGCATTGTACAGGCAATTTCTGTTCTAACATGTTCTCTCAACAAATATGTTCTTTAAAAATTACATCACATGAATAATATAGGATCCAGATTACATTTGTCATGGACGACAGTGTAAGAGTTATGCATCGTTAATCTATTTATATGGTAGGCTTACAAGCCCCAATTCCTCCAGGTACCTAAAAATACATATGATGTGTTCGATTTTACATTTCAATATGAGTAAGCTCAAATGCATTTAAAAACACATATTGCCCAACAACGTCCTACCAGCTGAAAAATCTGTGGAGGTTCAAGCATGTAAGTTATTCCATCTAAGACTGGTTACTTTTTATCCAACTTGGGTCCAGAAACATTTGGCTAGCATTCAGTTAACTGTGATTTTTTTTACATATCTTCCCCTCTACAAAATCCCCATGAGAAACATGGCAAACTTGTAGCTCTGACAAGTCACAGGACTTGATCTTATTCCCCGAACCCTAGATCTGCACAAAGTGGGACCCTTCCATGTGGAAGCAGAAGTATCTCGTGTCCCCTA
This sequence comes from Mauremys reevesii, assembly GCF_016161935.1. Classification (NCBI taxonomy): domain Eukaryota; kingdom Metazoa; phylum Chordata; order Testudines; family Geoemydidae; genus Mauremys; species Mauremys reevesii. The sequence continues at coordinate 53,196,838 of NC_052627.1, forward strand.
CCTTCTGGGGATCCATGAATTTGGAAGATCCTCAACTGAGGAATGGTGCACTGTGCACATCATTCCTCCCTACTCCTACCCCAACATCCAATGAAAAGGTAATACAGCAGCTGGAGGCTGTATAATTTCCAGAGCAACTCTGTGCTGTGGAAACATAAAGCTGTATATCTTTTCAGTATCAGCTTATGGGGATGATGGGAGATAAATAACCCATCTTCGGAGGCAGCAGCCAGTGAGAGATACCGTATACTCATGCCCCCTCTGAGACAAGTCAATTCAGAAACACAGGACCTTAGCTTCCAGTGGATCTCGGGTGATCACATACTATGCAGGGTGGGGGGAGGAAAAACACAGATTGTTACCATATTATGGAGGACAAATATTCCTCCTCTCCTCCCATTGCCATATCATTCATTTTGAGGAACTCCTACCTCCACAAGGCTCCATGAATCATCTTTCTGCCCTATATATATGGACCAGCAACAATCTAGCCCGTAGTAAAACACACACATTGACCAAATTCTCCTTTTTGCTGCGGTCCATTTGTGCTGCTCCAGAAGCAATAAACGGTCAGCAGATCTCCCCAGCTGAGAATTCCCTTGGAAGAGTGTAAAGATGGTGGAAGATAACCAAGAATCAGGCCTATTATATAGAAAAGGTATAATTTATCAGCCTAACTGGCAATCAGTAATAATAATAATAATAATAATAATAATAATCATACCAGTATAATCAATATGACCTTTTTTTGTTTCTAACTCAACTTTATGTGTTTAAAAATGTCAGTTGTACTGCTGGGCCCTACTTACTAAGATTTATGGTCTTGATATTTGGATTTGTATGGGAAAAGAAGTATATGTCAATGAGTACTGAAGAGATATTAAATAATTATACAACAAAATCTTCCCATCAGTGAGGTTTGTTTTAAAAAGCAGTCCAGGCTGATGGTTCAGTTGGCATATGCGATGAACTATAAACCCAGGAAACCAAGGCTCAGGATAATCCAAGCATTTTTTAGGAAAGTGAGGGCTATAGCATTGTAAAAGTGCTGTTCTCAGTCTCCTTGGAGATATGAATGCAATTTGCATCACTCTAACACCCTAGAAGCCAGCATGAAACAACATTGCAACCCCAAAGGAGTATGCCTGGCCTTAGAAGCTTCAAGATTAAGCATAATGGATGATCAGAGAATATGCAGTTACTGTTTGTATATAAGTATATGCAGAGGAGGAGAAAGGGAGGCAGGGAAAGATTATAGAGAGAAGGGAAGGCTGATTTCACACCAGGGTAGCTCCATAGACTTCACCAGAGTTGCATCTGATTTATGCCAGTGTAAATAAGATCAGAATCAGGCCTACAGAAGGTGTTAGCATCCAAAGTGATGGTATTTGTACTCCAATATAACTACTCTGGAAACCGATCAGTGGGTATCAACACAGATCCCATACAACCAGTTGGTCTTATTCTACTTCATCGTGTTGGAAGGAAGCAATCCTTTCTAAGTAGAGTAAATACTGATGGCAGCTGAAAAGTCAGGCTTGCACAGTCAGGAGATTGTTTTAAAATGCCGTTTTGGAGACAGAAATAGATGATTTGTATATCTGAATGATGATGCTATTCTGGCACCTAATGGAATTCACAAAATTGCGTAAACAGGTTAGGTCACTAACTACCATGAAAGTCAATGAGAATTAGGCATCTAAATCACTTAGCTGCTCCTGAAAATCCTAACAGGTGTCTATCTGCATCTTTAGGCACCTTGCAAATCTTGCCCAGAGATCACACTCCTTTCCAAACCATTCCCCCAGAAGTGAAACTTTCCAAAAAGAGGGATAGGACACCTTGAAGTGATGGAATTGAGGCTGCTCATCATACTGTGTCTATAAATAGAAAAGTTCAGTCCATGGGATTGTCAGGCTAGCCCATTTCACAAGCACAAAATTTGCTTTAAAAAAAATCCTGTAAAAACTGGACTGAATCCATCCATTCAAAAACTAATATGCCTAAAATAATAAAGAGAAAAACAGATTGTTCTATTTTTAAAACGTCATGCAATCATTTGTTTGTACTATAAGAAAGCATGTAAATTGTATAATTAAAAATCTCTACGTAGTGTTCTGTGAACACCATTCAATGTATCAAAGACACATTTCACTCTTTAACAAACTGGTGGTCTTTAGTACCTTATATCCTTGTGCTAACCCATCCACACTTTGAGTTGGTATCCTGAGTATTTTACACCTTTTTTACCTAAACTATATGGTAAGGGAGAGTACCCTATCAGAGGATCTGATGAAGTGGTTTAATTAATCTAGAGAGGGAGTGAACTGCTAGTTTGCTACAATCTCCTTTACAGACTGTCAGCTCACTGAAGGATACTCAGTCATTTTATCCAGACAATGCCCTAACCACTATGATTAATCCATCACACAGTGCCACCAGCTACCAATATCATGCTGGCAACATAATACTGGTCATCTACATCCATTTTAAAAGACATTGTTGAATTGCAATGTCACTGAAGAAATCTTACAAAACAGACAAGTACCCTTTTATAGACTATTACCTTTAACAAATGTGAATATTTTGCATTAGTAATTTTCTTTTAATTGACAAAAAGCAGTAGTAATAAAAAAAATCGACAAACATCAAGTCCGTTAATTCATACCTCATATTTTCTCATTTTATTATACATAAGCATAATTAAAGGGAAATCTAAACTCATTCCATATTTTACACACACTTTGAAACGCCATCTCAAATTATCGTACCTACCTAAAGATAATTATATACAGTTTGATTGCAAATTAGTTCACTTTTATTAGTTATATTTTGGTGCAAGTCTCTAGTATCCTATCATAAAATATACTTTGAATAACATACTATTAAAATCATGGCTTATCTTGAATCTCTTCCTCCACTTCTTGGATGTCATTTAAAAAAACAACACATGGGTTTTATTTATTCCTCGCATAGTGCCTGCCATATCAGAGTTTCCTTCAGAGACTGATTTAAAAACCAAGAATTAAATATTAAACTTATATTTTTAAATAAAGTGTTAAGACCTTAATTATAGCTCTTTTGAGATTGAGCCACACTGGGTAAGCATAGGACATTCATTACCTGAAAAATGTTGCTATGAGGCATTGTGCCTTTTGAATAGGACTGTCAAGCAATTCAAAAAATTAATCACGATTAATCGCACTGTTAAAGAATAATACAAAACCATTTATTTAAATATTTTTGATATTTTCTACATTTTCAAATTGATTTCAATTACAACACAGAATACAAAGTGTATAGTGCTCACTTTATTTTTTTTATTACAAATATTTGCATAGTAAAAAACTGAAAAATACGATTTCTTTTCACCTAATGCAAATAATGTAGTGCAATCTCTATCATGAAGGTTGAACTTACAAATGTAGAATTATGCACTCAAAAAACAGAACAATGTAAAACTTTAGAGCCTACAAGTCCACTCAGCCCTACCTCTTGTCTTGTTCAGCCAATCGCTCAGACAAACAAGTTTGTTTACATTTGCAGGAAATAAATGCTGCCCACTTCTTGTTTACAATGTCACCTGAAAGTGAGAACAAGAATTTGCATGGCATTGTTGTAGCAGCATCACAAGGTATTTGTGTGTCAGAAGTGCTAAAGATTCATATGTCCCTTCATGCTTCAACCATCATTTCAGAGGACATGCATCCATGCCAATGATGGGTTCTGCTCGATAATGATCCAAAGCAATGTGGACCAACGCATATTCATTTTTATCGTCTGAGTCAGATGCCACCAATAGAAGGTTGATTTCTCTTTTTGGTGGTTTGGTTCTGTAGTTTCCACATCACAGCATTGCTCTTTTAAGACTTCTGAAAGCATGCTCCACACCTCATGCCTCTCAGATTTTGGAAGGCACTTCAGATTCTTAAACCTTGGGTCAAGTGCTGTAGCTATTGTTAGAAATCTCACATTGGTACCTTCTTACCATTTATAAAATCTGCAGTGAAAGTGTTCTTAAAACAAACATGTGCTGGGTCATCATCAGAGATTGCTATAACATGAAATATATGGCGGAATGTAGGTAAAACAGAATAGGAGGCATACAATTCTCCCCCAAGGAGTTCAGTCACAAATTTAATTAACACTTTTTTTTTAAATGAGCATCATCAGCATAGAATCATGTCCTCTGGAATGGTGGCTGAAGCATGAAGGGGCATACGAATGTTTAGCATATCTGGGATGTAAATACTTTGCAATGCTGGCTACAAAAGTGTCATGAAAAAGCCTGTTCTCACTTTCAGCTGACATTGTAAATAAGAAGCAGGCAGCATTATGTCCCACAAATGTAAACAAATGTGTTTGTCTTAGCAATTGGCTGAACAAGAAGTAAGACTGAATGGACTTTTAGGCTCTAAAGTTCTACATTGTTTTGTGTTTTTTGAGTGCAATTATGTAACAAAAAACCTACATTTGTAAGCTGCACTTTCACGATGAAGAGACTGCACTACAGTATTTGTATGAGGTGAAATAGTATTTTGCAATTCTTTTATCATTTTTACAGTGCAAGTATTTGTAATAAAAAATAATATAAAGTGAGCACTGTATACTTTGTTTTCTGCATTGTAATTGAAATCAATATATTTGAAAATGTAGAAAAACAAAAAAAATTTAATACATTTCATTTGGTATTCTATTGTTTAACAGTGCAATTAAAAGTGCAATTAATCACGATTAATTTTTTTGAGTTAATTGCATGAGTTAACTGTGATTAATCAACAGCCCTACTTTTCAACCAACACATAGTATCTTTGGAGGCCTGGGGAGCAGGCTGCGAGGAATGCTTTTCACTACATCTGCAGTACTGCCAATTCTTGATATTTTGTTGCAAGTTGTATGATATCCTTAAAGTCCCGGATGCTGGAGTCACATTATTTCATGAGACTCAGCTTTTCTTTTCTTTTTTTCTTTTTCTCCCCCCCCCCCTTTTAACCCATGTTCCCAGCTTTCCTGTGTGCAGAGAAAAGACTCAGAATCGGAAAAGACCCCACAAATATTGTGTTTTTTTAAAACCTCATGGTTTTAAGCCACTCTCTTTATTTGGGAGGGGAGCGGAAGGGAAGGGACACAAGACTTTTGAATGCTTGAGGTTTGCATAACTGCATCTGTTTAACAGATGATGATGTAGCCATGTTGGTCCCAGGTGGGTGAGGTAATGTCTTTTATTGGACCAACTTCTGTGAATCAGAGAGAGAAGCTTTCGAGCTCCAGGTAAGCCAACAGAAGTTGATCCAATAAACACACCCACCTTGTCTCTTTGTTTAACAGATGCAGCCAAAACTCTCACAGTGCAGCTAATCCAACGCAGCCTGAATCTTCCAGTGATGACTAAACTTGCCCTTTTTTTTGAGAGGGAAAACCCCAAGGGACAAGAGTAGTGGAAACGCAACTGGCCAATCCCTGAGGATGAACTCTCCCCAGAGTGCAATATGCCTCACTGATGCAGGGCTGTGCATGTTTTTCAACAGGGTTTAATCTAGTCTACCATGGGATGGGGAGGGGGGTATTTTGTTTTCCTTTAGGAAAACATATTATGGTTTTAACAAGACATCTGGAACAGATTAAAGTTTAACTGTTTCATTGATACAGTTGTCTGCAAGCAGAACATGGAGGAGTGTTTTCACATGCCTACATTCAATTGCACACTATGAACAATAATGGGACACCATCATGACATTTTAGACGCATAGAATGTAACATTTACTGCCAGCAAATGTCTTCTGATTAGACACGTGTTCTTTTTTTAAATACTATTCACTCCAGCTCTGAATAAACAAAACATGAGGCATTTATTGTGAATCCACTCACCTAAATTAAGCCCAACACAACACAGCTCACACTCTTACCACAGGTGAATGGGCTAAACTGGCATGATCTGTTACTTTCCACCTCAGAATACCAACTATAGCAAGTCTGTAAACTGAATATTTAGCATAAGGAGCTTAATTGGGCCTAGATGGCTGAACAAAGTAGGATCTATCATTCAGCTCCCTGGAATTTCTCTGTCTAATGTGATAATGTTTGAGCCCCACATCCAACCAATCACGACATTTAAGGGAACGTTCTAGGCATTAGCGGCCAGAATCATATTGATTTTGGCAAAATTCAGACAAAAATGAAAGGGGGAGACTGGGGGGAGGGGTACAGATCCCCTGGTATGTGTTAGGGAGTGAGAGGATTGCAGGGAGTCCCTGAAATAGAGGAGGATGGGAAGGTGGCACACAAGGAGTTTGTGGAGGGAATGGAGAATGCTAGGAGCCCCTAATATGTGCCATGCACTAGGGCTCTAGAAGTAACAAAATGTATGACCCTCTAGTAGGCACAGCCTGAGTTAGGGTAGTACTGAGTCATTGTTTCCAGAACTGCTTGGTGCACAAGGGAAGAGTACCTGCCACTACACTCCTTAAGAGTGCAAAATGCACTCTCCTCCACAGCTGGCCATTGCTGCCTGGTGTGGAGGGGAGAAGGGCCACAGCTTTGATTATGACACTCACTCCTTTCAGAGTGGAAGCCCCATGCCATTTATGGCCATTTTCCACACGGGGAAGCAAGGGGGCTCCTTGCACCTGATCTACCTCTTCTCTCCCCACTTTAGGCTTGAAAACCTGTTCATAATTTCCCCTAGATTTTGAATTCCACCACAAGTTACTTTTAGGAAGGAAAGTAGTTCCATGGAAAAAAAATAAGTGATCATTCAAGTAGATAGCAAAACGAAGAACAGTGGTCTGGAAAAAGAGAGCAAGAGAGTGGGGGGGAAGTAAAAGTCCAATGGCTGCATGGTGAATTTTTTCAGGTAAATAGTCTTCAGTGCAAAGCACTGTGATTTAACTAAAGATTAACCTATTCATCTCACCCATTTCCACTCATTCAGCAAAAGTTGTCTGTTATTGCTTCACTACATGTTCGACATTTTGAATAGTAGTCACAGAGGGATTACATGTAACAATTTTTTTTAAAAAATCCAAAATGAGTAACTTCAGCATCCCCAGAAATGCAGCCTTTTATGAGAAATACACCTTAAAGAAGTCAGTTGGAGTTTTGGACTAAGGCGTCAGGATTTGGTCCAAGATTCTTCTCTTTCTGCCAGCCATTGACAGCAATCCAATACAGCAAACCAAAAATAAACCATCTAGAATTTTATGAGGATATAACATCATAAGTGGCTCCAACTGTCAGTAGTTTTTCAGATGAGTGACTTAGTGATTCCATATAATGTGCCACCAATGCACGATAAACATAAATCTTCTTTTTGAATAAGCCAGGTGGTAACCACCTTCATTTCTTTACATTAGCAGACAGATGCCAAAAAAGTCTCCTAGCTACATATTTATCATAATTTTTTTAAAGTCAGTTATTTTCCTTTATAATGCTTCACAATCACATACTTATCCCAATCACAAGACTGAATTATAATACTCACACTGACCATATCCTAAATGTAGATAGATATAAGGTATTATTGCAGGCTCCATGTTATTAAAATCTTGTAACGTAATCTGGTGGTTTAGATGACGTTATAACCTGCATGAGTATTATGATCTCATACACTCACCAGTAACTTACTATTGTACGCGACACAGAGCTAGCAGCTGTTCTGTATGTATATAGCATTTTTATATTTTAGTACAGCACTTTGTAGTGTTTATAATATTTTTTCAAAATATCATGAGATCATTTTATTAGCTATGTAGTCATTAATAGTGAGTTAATATCCTCCAATCAGTTATTTCAACCATGCCAATTGTGTCCTATTATAACAGCTGGCTACTGAATATAAGTTAACTGGCTGTCAAACACCCCTGGCCTCTGCTTGCTACAATGCCACCGTAGTACTGTCTATTTCTTGATTATTATATTGAGTTTCCTCAAAATGGATCATAACAACATTATATATTCCTGTGTTTGAGACTCTAATTAACAGTACAAATAGTAACATGCAAGATTTCTTTCTTTAAATAACATCATCCTTACCGAAGCTCTAATTTACATAAAATGTACACTGATAAAGGGCTTTGGAAGGATAAAATACCTCATTTTACATAATTAAACAGAGCAGAAGATACAGCTATACAAATTCACTACAGTGTCAAAGATTTACTTTGTAAACTGTTTTAAGGTGCCTTAAAAGGGACACCCTCGGCTTGAAATAAGACTTTTGAAAAATGAGTTAAAAGTAGCTTAAGATACTACACATGCTTCTGACAGTATCTGTGTTTTTATAATCACATTTTCCTATTCTTTATTATTCCCCCATACTACTATGTAAAATCCACAGAAACAGGGGAACTGATTACACAGGGGAAACAATGAAATAACTACGCATGAAGTGCTGTCACATGCTCACAGTAAACAAATTGAAAAATACATAAAAGCATTGTTTTGCCACTCACCTCTTTCAGTTATAGTAATCTATGTAAAAAATTCAAAATGACAGCATCACTTTAAGTATGAAAGGCTCAAGGGTATATAGAGTAAACAGAATCAGTTATATAATCATCTACAATGTAGGCTTGAAACTGAAAGAATTCTGTTTTCTGGGAAGATGTGGATTATTCATTTGCTTAAATGGTATACATAGCCGCTACTGACAAAGTACAAATTATCATTCAAGTGCATTTTGAATATGAACATTTTGATTGTTCAAATACCAACAATGCAGCAAAAACAAAATACTGAAAATAAAATATATTAAAGATATTAAAAGTAGAATATTTCAAGTAAAGGGCAGAATTAAATGTATTCCTCTTACTGGTCACACAAGTAATAGAAATATGCACAAAGTACCTTCATGGAAGTATGGCTTCTATTCTAATTCTGATTTTATGGACCATACACCCTTTTGTGCAACACACAGTGAGGATTGGCAGGAGCCTTTGCCCTCTTAGTACTATAATACTACTGTGTTTATATAGCTATAGCCAAAGATGTGTCAGTTTCAAAGCTACACCTGTTTTTTCAGAGGTTTATAAATCAATCATAAAAATTCAGGGAAGACAAAGACAGAAACAGAAAGCCTCAGACAAGAAGGAATTTAAATAAAAACAAGTGCAAAAAGAAAATGATTTGGCCATTTTAAATTAGAAACTAAAACAGAATTCATATGTACTGTAACTGTAAATGGACCCAATCCCGGTCACTACAGTCATGGGAGTAGCCCTGTAAACTTCAGCTGGGTTATTAATGTGATGCTGGCAGACCAGGTCATGCTAGAGTGTGTTCAGATCAATTCACTTGTGTATTAGTATAGATCAAAATGAGTGTACATCTTAGAGTGTATTCAGGTGTTTAAACTTCATAAAAACTAGTGGAATGTTCCTGGAATTGTTTTCACTTATCTGTTCCTGTTATAACGTAATAGCAAACATTTACATTGTGTATACCCCAATAACAAATAACCCATCAAAGAAATCTTTTGAAATGCCAATGAAGGACTTTAACAAAAAATGCTAATTTCAAAGCAAGTGGTGATTGTGTGTGATGATGGAGGTCAAAGATTCTACGTGCATTTCTCACTCACTGTCCTCAAAGGAAAAACCCACGTGGGTAGAGACACTGCCAGCTTGATTTGTCAGAAGATGATATAAGAATGGATTAAAATGAAGATCGTTAATCTCTGAACTATTTGGACTCTTACAGGGAAGGGTACCAGATGCAAAGCAGAGATCCCCAGAGAATCTGCGTACCCTGAAAGACTTTTGGGAAACTGGCATTCTATAGCATCATTGCCACCATTTGGAGTTACAAACTACGATTCACCTGTACATGTGTTTTACTTGCTTTAGCCACTCAATAACTCTCATTTCCTTTTCTTAGCTAATAACCCTTTAGTTAGTTTACTATAGAATTGGCTGCCAGTTTTGCCTTTGGTGTAAGATCTGGAGTACCAGTTGATCTGGGGTAAGTGACTAGTCTCTTGGGACTGGGAGAACCCTGATGTGGTGTGATTTTTTATTTAAAGTGACCTTTTATCACAAAGTTCAGTTTGCCAGGGTGGCAAGATAGACTGGAGAGTCTAAGGGGACTGTCTGTGACTCCACGGTAAGACTGGTACAGTGATCCAGGAGTTCACATTTGTTACTGGCTTGGTGAAATCTAATTATAGAACATACCACCAGTTTGGGGTTTCTGCCCTTGTTTTCTGATATTCTGACCTGAGGTATGCACTCACAGTAGTGAGACACACCAGACAGTGCAACAATTATCATGAGTAAGGCCACCGGGATTTTTCCTTTGCACTTGTAATTTAATAAAAATCAGTGGGCAATTCGTACATAAATATCATTGAATCCGTTTTGGTGATATTTTGGGAGGAAATGGGGGAACAGTTTAAGATTCTCAAGATGCACATCTTTAAAAAGACAGCTGCTATTCATATGCAGTAGCTTTCATCCCCCCCTTGAGAATTGTGAAGATTTTACTTTACTTATCAATACATTTCAAATATTGCCTCTAATTAGCCCAATAAACTCCAACAACTTTTCATCAGGAGGTAAAGTGAGACAAGTTGTGGTAAGAGGCTCTTCAATGTAAAAACCTTCCTTGTTTTATTTCCTTTCTTGTTTCCCAACCTAAATCAATGTTTCCAACCTGGCAAACAATGAACACAATGAGGACCACCAGAGCCAGAATCAGGGGGATCAGGGTTCTGCTGGGGGGGCACTGCAATTATACCTTTCGCCCACCAGGGGCTGCTGTGGCACCAGAAGAGAGGGCAGCTTGACTCACCGCGGAGCAGCCAGCCACAGAAAGGGAGGGGGCACTTTGGCTTTGCCCCTCCCGCTGCCCAAAGGTTCCAGTGCCCTTGGTATGGACACACCAATGCAGGATGGGGGTACTTGCCAGTCCCCTGCATTGCCACCCTTGCCTGCCTGTAATGGGGAGTGCATTCTGCACCTTTTGAAAGGAGATATAATGAACATTGTATATTGCACCCAATGTTGCCAGATAGCAAACGGTGCAATATTTGATGTTTTATTAAAGCCCTATCTCTTGAACTCCAACAGTTATGTGAGAATCTCAGTTTTCATTTTTAAAATATCCTATGTTTCTAAGTTTCATGGTTATTGAGAGAAGCTTGAAAACATAACACAAGTTACCCATGAAGGCTCAAAAACCAGAAGGCAAAGAAAGAGTAATATTTATTATTTTTAAAATGTATAATTTTAAGCAGATCCCTGGATTTTTGAGGTCCTGATGCATGATTTTTCTAAACTTGGGATTGGCAATATTCAAGTCACACTCCCTTCCCCAGCTGCTCCCTCCCTTTGTCCATCCTGTACAAGTAGAATACCTGAGGTTTCACTACTTCATTTAGTTACTTTCCCTTATCACCAATATGGTTATTGCACTTCAAGAAAAAATTAGCAATGTGCACACACACACAAACACCCTCCACCACAGAAGAGTTGTTTTGACCACCAACATAATGCATTCAACTTGAAGGACATAAATCCACACCGTGTAGAGGCCAAGCATAGGAGTTTATTACACCCAGCGCTGGCGGCGTGTCACCTGGCTTATTAGGCTCAGAGACACTGTCAATCAATTGATTACAATAGAATATATAGATTTTCCATGGGCGGGGGAAAGTGACTGGGTAGGCAGTTCCAAACCCCGGGATAGGTTTTGCAGCAAAACAAGATAGCCCATTAGCCAATGGTTAAAAGGTTACATAATGTCTCCGCCCATGGTCTCAAGTTAGCAAATTAACATTTAATTAATACTTTGATAAAAAGTTATTAGTATAAAATACATATGTTGAATTCTGATTTGGGGTCCATAGGAATGAAGCAACTCCTTTGATTGTCCAACAGGTACATTCCTAGAGGTTAAAGCAAAGAAACAGTGAAAGTATATAACAATAAAGATTGTCCCCTTTATGTCTTAGGGCAGGCATTGGTCCCTGGGAAGGGAGGTGGAAGGATGCCATATCTTATACTGACATGTGCCAACTTTTCATGAACTCAAGGTTGGATCTGTGGGAAGAACGTTCCCTACAGAAGAGAATGACACAATAGGAACAGGGATCCTTTGTTCAGTTTGAAACTCTGAATAAGACACAATTATTTAGTTCTTAGCTCCAACATCTGGCAATTTGCTGACCAGGCCTATTTTAGCAAAACAAGATTATCTGTTTACCCCAGCTTTTTCTTAGCTAATCACTACTCACTAGGCCTCTGGTCTCTTGACCAAACTCTGGACTTTGAATCTAAGAAAGAGCTGGCACAATCCACATACCAGGTTGTTATATAAAATGCACATGGATTTTAACCCTTCACAACTATAGGATGGAATGCAGCAACTATTTACCAATGTACAGCAACTCTCTTAAAAAAAAAAGCTGAAAGAATTAAGCTGGATATTATATTTTAGGTCTGATTTTAATTTGAAATGTACAACCAAAGCAAGTCTAGTTAATAACAGAGAGTTTATTATTGGGACATAATTTTTCAGCGACTTCTATTTTAGCAAATTAATGGTAATATGCTGTTTTCAACTAATCATTGAACAAGCGTGTTCATGATTCTCCCAACCCCTTTTTATTACACTTTTGTATTGCTTTTTCTAAACTGCATGCTCTGCCAAAAGAAGCATGTAACTTCGTATTAAATAGCACAAAACTGTTTGTAAGAGAAAGTACATTCATTCATTTTGCACACTGTGTGTGTAAAAAGCCACAAAAAGGCCACACTGAACAGACAGCTAGACGATTGGTACATTTATTTCCAACAGATGTACTTACAGTTTGTGGTGTCACAAATGACTATTTCCAAGCAGTAAAATAGTTCCTATGGAAGGTTACCAAGCAGCACTTTTTATAGCGCCATGGACAAAATTAAGTGTCAGATTGCACAGCATGTGCTACTACATACTTTATACAGTATCTCAGTTTTAGTTTAGAAAGTATTATTGAGAAAATAAATTAGGACTCCCATAAAACTAAAATCCTAGATTTCAGGATGTGTTTCTTAATGAAAAATAAAATGTTGAAGGGAAGGATCTTCTAAAAAATTCATTAGAACAACCATTACTACAACTCAGTATTGTCCTTGGTCTTCGGCCAGAAGAATAATTAATCTTATTTGCAGTCTGGTTTTCTGAAGTAAAAACTTCAAAAGGTTTTGGACAGGTTCCCCAAAGGATTATATATTAAAACAAAACCACAAAAAACCATGTCACATGTTGCTGCCTGCATGTTTGTAAAGCTGAGGCAGGATAATTTCTCTTTTGTAACTGCTAAGTTGATGATTTTACTCTAAATTTTACTACAACATGATGTAGAGTAGTCTATTCTGCTCTTGAGTAAAACAAGTACTTTTCTTTAAAAGAAAAAGAATTTTTCTTTTTAAGATTCAGTCTTGCATGAAGGTAAGTTTTTATGGGGATTCTTAAACAACAATAACAGGAGGAAAATAAGAAAAAAAATAGGAAACAGATAAAGAGTCAGGGAGATTAAGCCTAAAAACACACACAAAAATCAAGATACATATGCTTTGACTGAAAGAGGTGCTGGTCTTTAAATGTAAATTTGTCTTTTAAAGACAATTAGGTATAACATTTGTTGTATTTTAACATGATTTATCTGGAACAAAGAAAAGTCAGGAATTCCCAATGTATTAACATATTTTGAATTACCCCCTTAAAGAAAGAATTGCAGATTCCACTGGCTCAAGAAAGATGATTACGGCAATTTGTTTCTTTCTTTAATTTTTTCATATGTGGCAAAATGTTTTACCACTAAATATATCAGGCAAAGATTAAAATATCTATCAATCTGAATTGTCTTCGGGCAACACAATATTACTCTTCACCAAAACTTGCTAATTAACCATAAAAGTTCAAGTTGTAATTTCCTATCTGGATTACTGTAATAAAAGAGAAACAACATTTACATCAGCATGAGAGTTAGAAAATTATATAGATAAAATAAACTTCTGTTTTAAAAAAACCTGACACAAGCCACCTTTCCCCGCAAGGAAACAAACAGAGGCAACACACTAAGAAATCTGTAAAGCACAGAAGTGCAAAGTAGGAAATATACCAGATGACAAAAGAAGTTTGCTGACATCACTGACTGACTAAAGTGTGACCTCATGGAGCTAAATAGACCGGACATTCACGTTTACATTTCAAAGTTAGATATATTTTGTGTACTAACCACAAAGCTGACTAGTAAAATAATCTTAATTTATAGCGAATGCTTAAACACGTGACAAACACACCAAATGATCTGACACACATCTCACTCTCAGTAGAAAGCCTAGTTCTGACACAGAACTGTAATGCTTAGGCCCCAAGCCTGAAAAGGATTACTTGTTTTACTTTGTAGACTACAGACAAGTAGTCCCAATGAAGCACACATAAATTGTCCTACTGATAAGTTTTTGCAGGTTTAGAGGCCAGTTTGCTAGGAAGATTGTACAATGGCTATTTGCTTCCACCTACTTCTAAAGAGTAGGACTGATCATCCAATTGGGGTTAAAAAAATTAGCATCCCCCCTTTGAGTCATTTTCTGGAGTAGTCAAGCATCATATTTGCTTCGTAATATGAATAAAACAAGTAGTAGCCAAATAGAAGTCAGCAGACAACTCTTGCAGTGTTTCCAGCACTGCATGGTTTCCTATAATATGACGAAGTTAGGACCAATGTTTATTTGGTCATTCCTATCAAGCGCTGGTAGCAACCAAACACACAGTGAAAAGGAAACCCAAGTGACTTCAAGGGGCTTCCAGACACACAGTAGCATCTACAAATAACAAAAACACCTTCCTCCCTGGTTGGTTCAATGTTGTCTTATTTTGGAAACTTTCAACCTGCCAGTCATAAGATAGTTTGGTTGATTTTTTTTTTTTATTGGACAGAGCTAATGGACCCAACTTTATATATTTCTCTACCTCTGAATGCTGAAGATGATCACCAGAACCAGATAATGTAAATAAAACATTCCTTGAGCATGAAGCAGATGAAGAAGGCTAACACAAAGTGCAGCCTGCTAGAATTCCAACAGGATTTTCAGCACCTACCAATTTTGTGATCCAACAGAATGTTTTTTCTTGATAACATAACTAAAAGGTGAGCAACAGTGCAACCATGATTGTATAATAGATCTGGTCCCACGCCAGAATATTTACTAGTTCTTCTTTCTTTGCCACTCAAACAGAATCAGTCAAAGATTGTCTAAAATGAACCTATCAAGACACTCATCTACAATACTGAGAATTATGGTTCCACCCTTGAATGTAACCGTTTCTCAAACACTTAGTTTTACACTTAAAACTGGGGAAAATTTTCAGAAGTGACCATTGTTTTTATGAGCCTCTGTTTTTGGGTCAACTTGAGACACCCAAGTAAGATCAAGCAAGTCCAATAAACAATCATCTTTGATTAGTACCATACTAGCTAAGGAAGGCTTGGTATTTGGATCTACAGTTCAGAGATTTTTCTAGAGACAGTAAATTCAGCTTCCATGTCAAAAAGGACAAGTCTCAATGCCCTATTCTGCACTACGATGCAAGTCATCTTTTTTCATAGGTTTGGCTTGAGAGAGAAGAATGTTAAAGGAAATGGAGTATTCTTGGGCAAGAAGAAAGGCACCTCAGAATACGGACAGTCTTCTCCCATTGGTGCACCTCTGTCAAACTATTGGCCAGGAAGTCATATTTTCCCATCATTCTACATGTCTTCCAGTGTGGGTTTGCTAAGACTAGGCTGTCTCTCAGTTTCCTGATCATTCAAGTTGCAGTTCTTTTTCAGGCAAAGTATCCTTTTAGTGTTCTATCTTTGCTTCCCTTGAAAATCTCTTCTCCATAGAGACGTAAGCCCATAACCAAATTTCTCAGCCGTTCTCCCACAGACATATAAAGCAGCCTTAGTGCATGGAAGAATCAGGCCTAAGATGCTAACAAACCTATATGCCAGAGAATGAATTACACTAGCTGGCTAAAGTTTCCTCTACATATCAAGGCAAGGAGAAGAAGATTGAAGTGGAATGGAGAAAAATGGGTGGAGCCACAGTCCAAAACTAAACTTCCTGTTGACTGTCTTCCTTTCTGAATTACATATGGGAAGAGATATACATTAGTCCACCCAGTGGAGTCAGAACCCAGAATTAATTAAAAAAAAAATCTCAAAAAAATAAACTGCTTTGACATGACTCTTTTAATTTGGATTCTCTCTAATAAAACATATACTAGCAAACTGATTCCATCTGAAATTAAATATAGTAGTTTCCATTGTGGTAGACTTAGGAAGGGCAAGAAGTTCAGCTTCCATTTTGCTTTCTATATTGTACTTTCATGTGTTTATCTGAAATATTTTAAGAGTTCACTGGCATCCCACAATGACTTTACTTCATGCTCATTGAGCAGGCATATGCTACTATAACCTTTATCTTGCCCTTTTGCATTTCATTTTTCTTTAGCTACAGAAAGCCAAAACTCTCTTTTTGTGACACTTGATTATTTCAAACATTTGATCACAGATAACAGTAATTAACTTTCACAAAAGTATTTCCAGAACAAAATTATAATATATCCTGTGGCTGTTATTAAAAGGAAGGACTATCATAAAACATTGGCTGAAATGTGATAAAAGTTTATGATCTTCTGGAAATGTCAATGCTTATTTTGTCACAACAGCCAGGAAACATTATTCAGAATTAAGTTCAGGCTTACACTGATCTTTACTGTCTGGCAATTACATGTCTAAGTCTCAAAAATGTGAAAATATTCCTCAAAATGTCTTATACGTTTAACATACCTGATACGGACCTCAATCAGCAATTCAATACATTTAAGCATACATTATACACCAAAAAAAGAGAATTTCAGCTAGTCACAGCCCTGAAAAATCTAATATTTTCTCAGAAATGACAATGACAATTGTTAGGGGCAATATTTCGAAAAAAAGGTGAAGGGATCTGTGCACAGTAAATATGGAGCTGCACATGCAATTACTTGTTTGCAAATGTGCAACATTAGCACCTAATGTTAAACATTTGACCTTCGTTTATTAAACCACATCCTTTTTTTTTTTTTTTTTTTAAACATTGGCAAATCCTTCAGATTTTGATCAACAATCCACCTGCAAATTGGAAAGACAGGGAGCAGAAACAGCAAACCCTGAAATCCATTTTTAAAAGACTGAGACTTGTTGAATCTCCTTTTGTTTTGTCTGCTAGTAAGAAGAGTGTTGGAATATACTCTCTCTCTCTCTCAGAAAAAAAAAGCCTTTTCAGCTATCAGACACCTCACCTTTTCTTTGACATTTAATCACCTACAAAAGCCATTTACTGCCTCGTATACTATTCTGCTATGAATATCATCCCTTAAACTTTTAACATAATATTAGACACACCACAGAATTGATCAAAACCACATGACATAAAGGGCACCCAACAATCTAGATTGTAATAAAAATGGCAGCACATTAAAGAAAGAGTACATTGTTAATCCTCAGTTACAATGGAAGCCCTGTAAAAGTACTTATGACATTCAATTTAGTACCTAATGAGTTTATCATGATTAATATTATTGCAATAAATATCAAATGAATAAACTGTGACTGGGCCAACCTTTTGAAGTGTTATAGTAGAGATCTATTGCTGAATGAAAATACTGTATACACTGCCTCCAAATGTGCAAGTGTGTGTATGTAATTTTTTAGTTTATTCCTATGTAATGAATAACAGTAATGACACACACAGAAGTGTGGGGGGCAGGGAACTGAGAGTATACAGTGGACTCTCAGCTGACACACTGCATAAATAAACCTGTGCTTAAGTATGTACCAGTTGAGCATTTGCTCCTCACAAAAGAGAACACAAGTATGGTAACTAATGTAACTGGTTGCTATGTACTAGCCTAAATAAATTTGGGACAATATTCAACTAGTATACTTGAAAGAATCTGGTAAAACAATCTGGGATCTAGGGCTACATTCCTATGTAAGCATTTTTGCTTCTTTTGGCAGAGTAATGCTAAGGGCTTGGCTATAGTTGCAAGTTACAGCACATTAAAGGAGCTCCGGGTGCACTAGCTCACTACCGTCCACACTGGCAAGGCATGTAGAGTGCTCTGACTCTGCAGCTAGAGCGCTCCTGGTACTCCACCTCGGTGAGTAGAATAACATTTGATGTGCCCGCGCTGGAGCGCCCCAGCATCAGTGTGAACGAGGTGTTGCATTACTGCATTCTGATCAGCCTCCGGAAAGGTCCTATAACCTCCTTAAGTCAAGTGGCCACTCTTGTCATTGTTTTGGATATACCCTTTGAAAGATCTGTTTGACAGCCGGCATGCTTATCTGCTCCGAGACAAAGCAACCATTACTATGGAATGCTGTGAGAGAGAGAGGCGAGGGGGAAGAGGGAGGTCTGCAGCTGTCTGCACTTACAAGACAGCATGCTGACACACTCTCAGCCCCTCCAAAACCCACTCTCCCCCCACATACACACAACACATTCCCTGTCACACTCCACCCCTACCCCACCCCCATTTGAAAAGCACGTTGCGGCCACTTGCATAGCTACCACAATGCACTGCTCTCTGTGGCCATTGCAAGAGCTGCTAATGTGGCCACGCCAGTGCACTGGCAGCTGTCAGTGTGGACAGACTACAGCGCTTTCCCTACTGCGCTCCTCGAAGGCTGGTTTAACTCAAAGTGCTCTACATCTGCAAGTGTAGCCATGCCCTAAGTTTCCTGTATCCATGGCCAGTTCGGACAATGCTGTCCAACCTGTTGGGACAACTTTTTGAGGAAATTGAGATAATTGTAACTGTGTGAATAAATTATATATTTCTAAGAGCTTTTATGCCTAGTTCTTGTTACTATCATATATCAATTCATAGTGTAATAGACAAGAAGGCCCAAATCCTGAGGGGCACAGAAGTCCCTTGTATCTGTACAGAGGGAGTTTAGCACCAGAGTGATCAATGCTGAGGAGAGAGTAGTTAACACAGTGAGAAGTGGCTGCTCAGCTGATCTGCCCCCAGAGAGGTAATCAAGGCATGCAAATGAGCTCCTGAGTCCTGCCCTGTGGACTTGTCTTCTAAGGATTCTCACTCTCCTCATCCAAACAGGGGCTCGCTGTAGATCACATCATAACCCTGGAACTGCTGTCACCTTCATAGAGTGACCTACATCAGGGCAAGGAATAGAGGAGAAAGAGGAGAAAGAAGATGCTAAAGCTAAGCACTTTTAGCATACCAGAAAGTTGGAGAAAGAGAGAAGGATTGATTTGCTCAAATATTAACTAATTTATACCATTTACATAATTTAAATAGAAATGAAAAAGAACATCAGGCATGAGCATGTGAAGCTACATGTGAACAGAAATTATCAAAGAATGTGGAACCAAAGAATGTGAAGAACAGAAGAGAGAGAAAATAAAATACATTTTAAATGGATACAATATTTAAACCTTAAGACATTAATAAAGGAATCCTTTGTACAACAGTGAATTATACAGAGCAAAAACAATTGATGAAAAGTTCTGTTTTAACCTGTCATTAGCTAAATTGGCAAGGCTATGTATTCCCTAGTCTACAACCTCTCCAGTATTATTGAAGCTATATTTAAGGTCACCAAACTGAAGAAGAAAACCTAAATTTGGAATTTTAAGTATCTTTTTTGAAGTTTGTAGCTATAACCAATCTAGTTTGAGGATTCCACTTGCTTGTCTTTTCTGAGGAAAGGTAAATTCAACTGTACTAATTTCACCTATAATCTCTCACAACCATGGTCATTGATGCATATGATCACCCATCAGAGAACAACTATTGAGAAAATTGTCATGATCATATCCAATGTAATATTAAAGAGAGGTGCAGCTAATCTTCCAATAATCTCTTGTACCAGTTCTAAAATGACCTACACTGAGCAATTTCTTAAGACAAATCTGAAGTCTAACCCAAGTGAATAGTATGGAATATTAAATAACAATATTATATTAAGAAATTTTTACTTTCTGTATGAAAAATTATTTTGATTTTCATGGCTATAGGCTCTTGTGCACTGTTTTTATTGAGTGTTGAGCTAATTTCCCTGTGAAACAATTAAAGAATAGGAAAAAAACCACTGAAGTGTCTCACAGAGCATCAATAAAACTAGAATTTTCCCCACACTTCTGAAAGCAGGGAAGTCACTTTCAGATAAAATAAAATGTGTGCTCATAAAAAGCTCAGTTTTTTAAATTATTCTGTACAGTGTAAATTCCCATATTACAAAATGAGCAACACTGACTGCAAAATGCAGAAGTGGGACTTTTATTTGTGATAATTAAATTTTACAAAAATTATTTTTCTACTAAGATATTTCACATTTTCTACAAAAAATGTTCAAAGTTTACATTAATGATGTAGAATGATTTTACTAGGCCTATAAGTGAGTTGCTACTACCTTTCTTAATATATACTATTCAAAATATATTTTGCCTGTACTTGCTAATTAGATTGTAATATCCACATTCAAATACATAAATCCCTAGTGAAAATACAGTGTTACTGTTACCATTTTAAAACTTCCTAAATTAGTTAAATAATAATAAATGTTATTTCTAATTAAGTTTAGCAGTATACTTTGACTTTACCTACTTTTTGTTTAGCTGTGCTATAACACCATTTATTACTGTATCATTCCTTAACCATGGTTTTGTAAATGTAGGTTTTATGGTTTTAATGCAATGAAGATATATAAATCACCAAAATACTGTCACATAGTTATTCCTTTCAGGCATTACAATCCATTATATGTTCAGGCAGATCTGATTCTCCAAGTTCTCCCTGCCCCAGAGTCCAATGAGCACCTAGTGGGTGGATGGTGTTAATAGATGGCTTGCAAGACTAGATCCTCAGGTCATAGGCTGAAAATTCAAACCTACACTTACACCTTTGATAGTTCTTATGCCATTTTACTTAATTATTCATAAATTTAAAATATATATTTGGAAACTATTTCTAAAAATGTTAAGCATCAATATCTTAAACAAAGCTAATGTGGCTATTAGTATTTATGCAGCCCTTTGACCGTGTACAGAACAAAATAAGTATTGTTATTAAAAGGAACATTGGCTGAAATGTAATAAAAGTTTATGATCTTCTGGAAGTATTGTTATTGTATTCACCTAATGCACACATCTCATTTTTCTATCCTCTTCTACAGGTTGTAAACAGGAAGGAAAGAGAACATAGAGACTACCTCCCATAAGAATACAATCTCAATGTATTCCAACACTACTGTATTCTAATGAACACCTAAGTCTTCAAGACTAAAGTAACTAGAGATGTGTGAAGACATACAAGAACTAATCATTGCACCTCCAGTACACATAATGCAATTTCCATTTTTAAATCGGATTTTTTTGATAAAATGCTTTTGAGGAAAAAACCTAGCTAAATATAGCTTTAATTCATATACATTATAGCTCAAAGATATCTCATCATGGAATAGGGATTATACATTCTAATTCAATAGTATAAGACAATATATTCATGTAATGTTTAAGAAAAGTTTTGCAAAGGAGTTCCAATAGTTCACGGATTAGGGAACCAATTTATTGGGTTCCAGGGGCTTCTGTATAGATTATTTAGGTTAAACTTTCTATCTACCCAATGGAATTTAGTGCTCAATCTAGAAGATACCATCAGAGATGCTTAGTTTTGCAGTTCTCAAACTATGGATTTGTGTCTCCAGAGATAATATGCTTGTTACCTGCAGAAATATTTTAAATAAATAAATAAATAAATAATATATAGAGGTGAGAAATAACAGACCTCAACCCTATTGTCCCGCTGCAAATTTGTGCACACAGAGTCAATCCTTTACCTCTCTCTAAAAGTACAAAGTTTCAAAAAGTTCAACAAATAGAAGATTGGTGGGGGGCGGAATAGATCTGGACAAGGAGAAAAAGTCTGGAGATAAATGTGAGAAGGGAGGGACAGGCAGTAGAAACAAGAGTGAAACTGTTTGAGCAGCATATTCCAGAAGTCTTGAGGTCTTTCTGCATGTAGCCTTCATTGATTTGAGATCTACCATACCATTCTCTCACTAGAATGGAAAACCTATAATGGCAGCAGGCCGTAAGAGAGACCCAGTTTGGGAATATTTTAATGAAGTTTCTCAACCTGTGGGTAAGACAGGCAGGCGTGCAAAATGCAAACAGTGCAACAAAGAAATGCAAGGCCTGGTTGCCCAAATGAAACAAGATCATGAGAAGTGTTCCTTCTCAGGAGGAAGCTGCGTGGAAGATGATGAAAGGAACATGTCTGAACATGCAGCATCTTCAGGTTGGTAAACTTTTTTTATTTCATACTTCTTTCTTAAGGACTGCCTGTCTTCCTTCTGGACTACTCTTGAATTCTCATGTTTGAGCAAAAAAAATAGTTGTTATTCTATGGTACTATCATTTTAGATGCAGTTGTGATAAAAAATTAATAGCTGAAATTGGCAGATCTTCCTTTTACAATTTCACCTTGAAAATAGTACTGAGCATCAGTGAATGCAATGAGGAATACTAAATGAGCAGTATGGTAATAATTAAATAACTGAATTGATTTTTTTTAGGAGAATCCATCCTCAACATACAGCATTCTAAAGACTATCCACCTTCAAGATCACCATCATTTTCTATAGTTTCAGAGTTATCTGTCAATGATAGTGTTTCAGTCACATCATGTATGTCACATAGCTACAGTATATCACCTGTAGCAAAAAGAAAAAAAAATCTCAATCATCCAGAAACAACCATAGATAAGTATGTGATAAGAACCAGCCAATTACAAAAAGAGGTAATTGATGAAAAAATTGCCTGGTTTGTTTATGCAACAAAATCTCCTTTCTGTATGATTGAGTACCCACACTTCATTAATATAGTTCAGTCATTAAGACCAGGATACAGTCCACTCAACAGAGCAGATGTTGCAGGCAATTTGCTGGATAAAGTGTATGAAAGAGAAATTGAGTAGGGTGCAAAAGGTCTACAGGGTAAAATTGTTAATCTGAGTCTTGATGGGTAGAGCAATGTCCACAGTGATCCTGTTGTATGTGCTTGTGCGACAACAGAAGACAGGAATGTCTTCCTGACAGAAATAATTGATACATCAGAAAATGCACACACAGCAGAATACTTACAAGTAGCAGCAGTAGAAGCTATAACAAACTGTGAAAAAAAATTCAAATGTCTAGTACGCAGCTTGGTCACAGACAATGCTTTAAATGTATCCAAGATGAGAAGTAAGTATTTAGAAGAGAGTCTCAAACCAACAACATATGGTTACAGCACTCATTTGATGCACCTCCTAGCCAAAGACTTCAGTGTTCCAGAAATAAAGGCTAATAATGTTGAAATTGCAAAATACTTCTGTAACAACCACTTTGCAGCAGCTGCTCTGAAAAAAGTGGGAGGAACCAAGCTAACTCTCCCACAAGACGTGCGATGGAACTCAGGAGTGGACTGTTTTGAGCACTATATCAAGAACTGGCCTAATCTGATGACAGTTTGTCAACAAAATTGTGGAAAAAAAAATAGATGGCACTGTCACAGCCAAAGTTCTCAACATTGGGCTTAAGTGAAATGTTGAACATACGCTGAGTACCCTGAAGCCTATTTCTGTAGCCTTGAACAAAATGCAGGGAAATAGCTGTTTTATTGCTGACACGGTTGGAATTTGGAAGGAACTGAATGAGATCTTAAAAATGATCTTATGCAATGACAGAGATAAATTACAAGCATTAAAAAAATGAATGGGACAAGCACTATCTCCAGTTCATTGTCTTGCAAATATTCTCAATACTCGGTACCAGGGTCAAACCTTAACTGCTGAAGAAGAGGAGTTGGCTATGACACGGACATCCAGCAATCATCCCTCCATAATGCCAACTATAATAAACTTCAGAGCTAAGGGTGAACCATTCAAGAAATATTTGTTTGCTGATGATGTTTTAAAGAAAGTCACGCCAGTGAATAGTCACTTAAGCACTTGGATTCAGAGACTGTTGAAGTGATAATCTCACTTTTAACAGCAGTAGCTTCTACTGCCGGTGTAAAAAGAATATTTTCTTCCTTTGGACTAATTCATTCCAAATTGAGAAATTGTTTGGGACCTGAAAAGGCAGGAAAGCTTGTTTTTCTTTTCCAGATTGTGAACAAACAGGAAAACGAAGGTGAACACGACTATGTTAGCTGCAGAAGCCAATATTTTAAGTTTCTCATGTTGACTTGGCTGACAGTCGATTTAAATCTTTTTTTAATATTTCATTTAACTATTTTAGTAAAACAATTTTAACAAAAACAAGCCTGATTTTAAAAAACTTGAATGTTTAACTAAATTCAAAAATTAAAATGCTTATTTTGTTAAAATATTATAAGTTTGCTGTTGAAGAAAAAAATCCAGAATACATAACATTGTTTCAGTTAAATAAAATAGTTTAAATGGCTGTCTGGTGATGTTCTCCTCCAAATACAGCATGGCAAGAAAATCCTCCAAATATTAATGATTAACCTGTTGAATTGGAGATAGCTCACCTCCCAATGACTTCATAAATATCTGATTCAATTACCTTTAGTAAATGAAATAACCAACCAGCCAATCATTCATTTTCTGATATAGCTGTAAAACTAATCTGAAAAGTTTTCAAAATAAATGTATAGTGTGTACCTTCTAAAAATGAAACCTACATCTATCTCTGAGTTGTGAGGAATATGTATTAAGGTTATAAGAACCAACAAGAATGCACTTTTATATAGAAATCGACTCTTCCTGACTAAGTGATTTAAATCAAATCCAACCTGCATATGTTACACAAAAATTTATGCTGGTGTTTCTCTAAGGTTATATTATGTCTGGCCCTGGCATGGCTGTACGCAGTAGAAGGTCCAAGAATTCTCCCCCAAGTTTGCAATTTCCACATAGCAGCCTGGCACAATTGCAACTTTGGCCTGGTCTACACTACAGGCAGCTTACATCGACCTAACTATTTAAGTGTCTACACTAGAATGGTGCTTCCACCGGTAAGTTGCCCACTACCTTGACCTAATAATTCTACCTCTGCAAGAGGCATAGAGCTTAGGGCGATGTAATTAGGGCGATGTAGTGCCTGTGTAGACACTGTGTTACTGACATCACCTGGTGGCTATCAGCCCCAATACTAGCCTGGAGCCCTGCCCGCCACCTTCCAGTGAGGTGGGGGTCAGGGAGATAGCCACAGCCCGGCTGCCGTCTGGGCTCTCTTTGCCCCCCCGATCCCTCATCAGAAGATCGCAGCGGGGCTCCTGGCTGTCAGCCTCAGTGTGTGTCTTGCAGCAGGAGCCCCTCCCACCCCCAGGGCTGACAGCCCAAAGCTGTGAACCCAGCCTTGGGCTCAATTTCACATCAGGGAACCTACCAGCAGGGAGATTGACTTTTTGTCAGTTTCATAGCTGCTATTATTTCACATTTAGTCTCCAGCTCTGGCTGTCAGCCCCAGAGCGGGAGGCTCCAGTTGTGAGCCCCTGCATAGGGTTGAGAGCTGTGGCTTTCTGCCCTGGGGGGTGGGGTGGGGGGGGCTCCAGCTGTGAGCCCCAGGCAGGCTGACAGCTGGAGTGGGAGAGGAAATGTGAAATAATAGCACAATGAAAAGGAATAAGGAACCAGTCGAGGGACAGCTCTCCCCATACACCAGCCATAGAGCTGACTAGCTATGCATAGTACTCACTATCTTTCCTAAGGGGTGGTTCAGTATATATGCTTCTTCTCAGTGCTGAGGAACAGAAGGAGGCAGCATACTGACTCCGTGATGCATGCAGAAAGCCTCCTGGAGCTGTCCCTGGACAGAAACTGTTCAACACTGCCCTCACTTATGCCTGAGTCTTAATGACACAATCTGCTCCATAGTCTTTATGTACATTTCAAAGCATCAAACTAACAAAAATTACTTATTCACACAAGATAATT
This sequence comes from Mauremys reevesii, assembly GCF_016161935.1. Classification (NCBI taxonomy): domain Eukaryota; kingdom Metazoa; phylum Chordata; order Testudines; family Geoemydidae; genus Mauremys; species Mauremys reevesii. The sequence continues at coordinate 53,222,824 of NC_052627.1, forward strand.
AGTTCATAGTTTCCTTTATTAGCTGGTATTCATTAACTATTCCAATCATATGGGATAGTTATAATAAATGTTTAAAGCAAGTTGTAAATCTTCTTACCTTGCCCTTTCTGAAGGTAAGAAAAAAAAGTTACTAGAAAAATTAGCTCACTAATATAATACACAGTAGATTTTGTGAAATGCCACAAAGTTAATCAAGATAACACACACTGAACATGCAAGATTAAGTCATCAGTTTAAAAATATGACAGCTGGACGCTAAAGTGTTTTACATCCAAACTGTTTTAGGAGACCTTCTTATCATTGCTGACTAATGCTGGTAACCCATAGTTTGGACATATTCTGACAGATTTTGTGACAGGCTGCATTACTGTTTGCAATTAAACAACTGGAACAGTGATGTACAACACTATAACATTACTACCAGACAACAGTACCACTCTAAGGACTTGATTCACAAGGGGGACTTAGGTGTTTAACTGACCTTTCAGGAGGCCAAGTCCAACGTTTAAGCAGCACTGGCACTCACAACCCCCCTACTCAGCTGCTGTCTAACCCTGTAGGCTCCCAAGTTTCAACCAATAAAGTTCTCAAAGCACCAACATTTCAGTGGCTGGGCCTGTCCCAAACCACCTAATTCCTGACTCCACCAATCTGCTTGGCACATAACTCATGCCTAAGCCCTTAACTAGGAACTCCCCCACTATCTCACCTGCAGAGCCCAATCCAAGAGGCATGCTCTGAGTTATGCCTAACCTGCACAAAACATGGTAATAGGGGTGCCCCATTCCAGGTCTACCATCTCCCAGGTGAGTGCCCTAATCACAAGATTATTGCATATTCTGGATCAAATCTCTCTCTAGCTCTCCCATTGAAATTGTTCCACTTTGCATTAAATACTTAAGTATTCCTTGGGCCAGACAGAGAGTGGTGATAACTCTATAGCCCAATGGTTATGGCACTCACCTACATGTACAAACTTAGGCCAAAAATCAGGAAAGCACTTAAGCACTGTGTCTTCTAGCTGTATTTCCTCTCAGTAAGATTATCTTCTATTTACTGTTTACCACTATTTGGTGCTAGTATTTTGACGCATTATTAATCAGGGAGTGTGTGACCCTCAATGCCAACTGCAAGGGAGTTACAAGAATATCCTGATCCTTCTATGTACATGCCAGTTCACCAAATAATATCATGTGAGAGCTTAAATGAAATCAAAGTCACACTGGGCATCAATATAGTTGTGACATGTATGTACAGATACTACGTAAGGAGTTACATATGTATATTGAGTGAAAATGTATTCCTAAAGTTTGTATCAAGGCAGAGTTGACAAACAGCTGTTCTGTCAAACAAAATATGTTTAATACACCTGTCTCTCCATCAGCCAGTAAATTAGGCATTGTAAGCCAACTCAAAGGAAGTCTTATTTACATATGAAGTCAATGGGGGGGAAGGGGAAGAGAGTAAACACACCTGAGAATAAGGTACGGAGAATTATCCTGACTCTGGGTACAAACAATGAACTTTGGGGGATATAAGGAGAAGGCAAGAAAGATTCCCCATTACCCAGCACCATTCCCCATTACTCAGGCAATGCGATGACATTCATGCAAACAGGATCTCAACCAGGCTTGGTTGAAGTGCTGCAAAGGACATTTGGGGTGAGATAAATATGTTTAGACAGAAGGTTAACCTGTTAAGTTTAGTCTCTAGAAATCATGTTATGATTTTATTTTCTAAGTAACACTTTTGTTCCCATTGTCCCCTCTCATTATCTCTTGAATCTTTGATAACAAACTTACTGTTTTTCACTCTAAATATATCTTGGTGCTGTGGTATTATACAAAGAGCTGATCCTGACTTGAAATAAACAACATGGTGTGTACTCTGTTCCCTGGTATTTCTGTGAGTGTTCAGTACATAAGGGGATGGGCAATACAGGAGAACAGTTCAAAGGGGCTCAGGAACCGGGGTCCACTTATTGTTAATCAGCAAGGCAAAATATGGGCTTGCATAGCCCAGAGCAGAGTGGCTGGGTGGCTAGCAGGCTGGTGATGTGAAGAAAGTGACCCCCAGTTGAGCACAAGCAAGTCTCCTTCTGGCTAGAGGCAGGGAGATAACAAGGTGACTCCTGGCCCTGGGTTACCCAAGAACTTGCAGCTTAAGTAATTTTTTGTATTTTTAACCATTTTGAAAATGTATAAATAAAAATTAAGAAAAAACTTGTTGACTTGTGATTTTTAGTTACATAGACAACATGCCTATGGCACTTAAATACTATATATATGAACCTCACATAATTAAGTTATCTTGATCTGTTAAGCCATAATGTTGCTTAGAGGCTATAAAGTATATTTGTTTTCTCTTTCTGTATCTCTGTCAAGCCCACACTTGAAACAAATCATATAGCTATCACTGAAAAAGCCTCAAATTCGGGTGATCTATTACCATGTTCCGAATGAGCACAGACTTGCAATTGGTGCTCCACTGAAGAGCAGTTACGTAGTGACACTCATTAAGGACTAAATACGTCACCTTCAATGTCCAGTGAGAGTTGATGGGCTAATTGTTGGGAAATACCTGGGGTCGGGGCAAGGTCAAAGAAAACCCTTTCCTACCAGGGCAGGGTGAGGCTACAGAGCTACCCCACAGACACTAAAGTCTGGAATAGACTTAAGTGATCTTTAGCGCATTTTTCCCTCTGAAGGAGGATTCACAGCTGCCCATTGCCCCATCCATGCCCTGCTTCCACTCATCCCTTGTGGCCAGTTGGAACCACTGCCACTTGAGGATAAATTCACAAGGGGGACTTAGGTGTAGCCATGCCTAACATTTAGGTGCCCAGCTGTCTACTGGAATTCACAACTGCGAGTTAGGTGCCTGTTCAAATTACCAGATGCAGCATGTGACACTCTGCCTCACAAATACACAATGTACACAGAAATTATATTATCAAGCATAATTGGTCTCCAAAAGTTATATTGATTTTTTTTCAGTTTTTCTCTCTTTGTGCATGTGTAGTAGTATTGATAAAGTCTCTCATAAGTAGTGCTGAATTATATTTAAACCTTAGAGATTACTAATAATTAAAATGGTCAATGAAGGGAAAGGTATATGTTCCAAGAAGATGGATAAAGTTCTGATAAAACTTCATCAATCAACCTCATTTATGTAGGTCCAGGAACCCACTGGTTTGGAAGAGAGAATTTAGTTTGTGAACTCTTCAGGGCATGGCCCATGTTTTCTTGTGAATTTGTAAAGTACACAGCACAAAGGGATCCCAATCCTAACAACGGGCTCTTTTCCAAATACAGAGCACCTTACCTCAGTCCACTACAATCTATGTAGGATATTGCAGTCTAAGAGATCCTGTGCATATTGAGACATCTGCATTAGTCACCAATGCACAGCTAAATTTTGTTAAGCTTTCAAGAAGCACTGGTTCTCACTGAGAACTAGATGCATTAGAAGTAGAAAATCAAGGGTGAGATTATCTTTAAGGCACAGCACAGAACTTGCAGCTCATGGGGCAGAGGGCTATGGTGATTTTATGCCTCTTGATGCTGAGCTCCTCTGGAGGCTGGAGAGTGTACTTTAGAGCGCCCTGAGGGCCTGTCTAAAATTATGGCAGCCTACTTAGGGCTACCCTATGGGCCACAGCACTGCCCACAATCTCACTGCCCACTGTGATGCTGCCCTCAGCACAATCTCAGCACATTGTGATGCTGACGTATCCCTGACTCAGCACGCACCCTACCTCAGCACTAAGTATGGGGGTTGGGGAGAGAGGAAGGTCCTCGGAAAGCACCCTGATGGGGTGTCTCACTTCCTGCACTGGGGATACCCTCCTCCACCTGGATTCAGGGATTTTAGGGCTCTTTCAAGCTGCTCCAGCCCTTTTACTGGGCATAATGGGAACAGAACAGAGATGAGGCTCTCACCCCAGAAACATGTTAAATTTTCACTACATTAATATTCAGAAACAACATAGTTGATCTGCTACAAATTTGAAAGGCAAAATTAGATTATTTCCTGACATTTATACATAAGCACAGAAAGGACACTGGAGGGGAGGTATGTTTGAGGAAGGCAGAAGTGGGTCAAAATTAACATTCAAAATGGAAGAGTCTTGCAACCTTAATTATGGAGTCACTACCCAGTGACTCCAAAACAGAGTGATGTTAATATGACAGCAGGTTTTGCTATGCTTGCCAAGTCACATCCAAGTGCATAACAATTGCTACACATATAAATCCAGTCTTTCACACACAAAAAATCCTTCAAAACGTTTTGTATAACTAATCTGTGATCACTGTTTAAAAAGAAAAATCTTTCTTCTACCACACATCACTCTTATCCTTTATAATTTTTTCTTTTTGTATGTAAAACTTTCATAAAGCAAGAATCCATAAAAAAATTTAATTTCATAGTCTGTATCCCTTCTGTTGATTAATAACAGAGTACTGCCTAAAATAAAGACATTTTAATCATTTTTCAGGGTTACTCTATCTTCTTGTGGCCTTTAAAAATGATAAAGTTTGCAATAAAGAAGTTTAAAAATTGCAGGTAAGACTGCGATAGAGATTGAGTAGGATATATTAAAGGTCTGTTTCAGGCAACAATTATATACAAAGCAAAATTATTTTCACAATCTTGTTACATTATAAAACTTATCTAAGTTTATTTGCACAAGAAAACATTTTAATATATTTACATCTACTGGGTGTTTTTGGCACCCATCACCATAATATCTGAGCAGAACAACAGTATACATGCGGTGTGCATATCATCAGCTGGTGTAAATCAGTACATCTCCATTTAAACCTAAGAATCTAGCACATAGAACTGACATGAAGTTAAAACTCTTGTACATTTCTTGAACTTTTAAAGTTCCAACAAGCCTCCTTACAGCCAATATAAAAGCAGAACGCCTGTTCTATTTGACCCTAGTGAAGATGCCACAAGAAAGGTGCATTATTCCATGCTTAGGTACAGTAGGTTACATTCTCATTGTTCAAAATATGAGGAAGAATAGAGATGGATTTCAATCTTCAGCATTTCTTCTAAACCACTGTTTTCTTCCCAATGGAGATACTATGTCTCAACTACAATTTCATGCATACTGTTATCAAAAGAATAATTTATTTTAAGTAACTGGCATACCCACTAGTTCCCCTTCAGCAACTATGGAGAAATAATTCTATATAAAAATGTTATTCTTGCTTTCTATTATTTACATTACTGTAACATCCCAAGGGATTATTTCCTTAGCAGACACATCCAGTTACTGTGCTTGTTGCATAGCCACAAACATCACATGCCTCTTCAAGTGCCAAAAGCCTTCTCTTTCCCCTACCCACTGCCAAAACGCCAACTTCCCCGACGTCTATGATGCAGTTATACGTCATTCATACAAAGAAACAGCAGCATACTGAATACTGAAAAAGTAGCTAAACTGTATTTAATATCAAGATAAATAAAATGGGCTGCTCTACTGACTGTATTATCTATTTCATATTTAAATATTTTAAAAATCTTCAATATTAAAGTGTAAAGCCATGGCACAACTTCCAGTATGTTGCATTACAATGCCATAAATCAAGACATCCAGCTGCAGAATTTAGATCCAGGTTCCTCAGGGCACCAGGGCATCTAGGATACAGGGTTAACTTACTGAGATGACTGGCCCAGATGATCCCTCAGAGCTATAGTTTCAGGCTACCGGTAGGCTCAGAAAGACAACACACTGATTTACATTCAGCTCACATTTTCATGGTTCTCTCTCATCCATTAGAGTTAGAAATGTATTTTTCTACAAATTAAAGCTTAGATTCAGAAACTGAATTTTGCAGCCAGGGATGAGTGAAGGGTGCATTCCTTAAATTGGACTTCCACAGAGCATACAGAGCCCTGAATGTAAGGCATACATACAAGGGGCAGACACAAAGCTGAAGTGAGAACTTTAATCCTCAATTTCCTTTCTTTCTTGCTATTAAAATTTCAACTTATCATTGTAAAGGCATAGGGTTTTTTGTATTTAGATATTATAGGGTTTTAAGGATTTACATTTCAAGTACTATAATTATTAAAAATATTAATAAAGTAGCCTGTTAAAACAGGACCTCAATCAAGTCTCTGTCACTCTTTCAGCAGTTTTATCAAACTCTGGAGGGCTAGTAGAGTTTAAAAAAATAAAGTTATATGCTCTCAACAAATGTCTTGTTGTGCACATGACTGGAATAGCAACAACCTCAGTGTTCCAATCACAGCTGCCAGCAGTTACTGCATGCAATGCAGTCAACGGCTTCCATGGCATTTGAGGGTCTGCAAAAACACTTCTTAATCCTGATTGCTGTGAGATGTCATTGTATATCCAAAAAACATCTGCCTCACAGCCAGATGATCAGATATAAGCTTTTATTTTGGTGTCAAGTGATGTGAGCTTGCAATCTGCTTTCAACTTTACCTGTTTTTCTTCAGGAAATAATTAGGGTATTAGCATTATAAATTGCAAAAACATTTGCATAAAACAACAATTAACTTTAACAAAATAGATATGCTAGAGCTAAACTCAGTAATTCTATAGATTCACTATGTTGTAGTGGATAAGACTGATCAAGATGTCCAAAAAATTCAGACACATAACACCATTAAAGATATAGACTGCAAAGGTCCCCCCAGTTCTAAGACTCTTCTAAACCAAATATACTGGATTAAACTATTAAATCATAGATGGTAAAGCAGTATAACACTGCTTTTGAGAATTATAGACTTGAATCAGTAGACATACCTATGGTTTTCCATGGAAGCCCCCAGGATCCACAGAGCATTCTTAAGATTTTTGTCCAGGTGAAATCTTATATAAAAAGCTCTCCTACAAGATAGAGCCTGCAATTACTCGATCATTCTGGGCAAACAGATTGCCCCAGGAATAAAATTCATTATTATAAAAGTCAAGATCCTTATTGAAAAATTTTATAAGGGGTTTTGAATGATGGAAAAGCATTCAAATCCTGATTCAGGAGGAAGGAATTAGTAACTTGACGACCAGTTTCAATTTGATGACTGCCTTTAGAAAATGTACCACCAGATCCAGTGATGTCTTAAAAGAAAATGACAGACTGTACCTAACTGCAAGAAACCTGATTACAATATTACACTTTAGTGAGCTGGGACTCAAACCTTAACCAAAATGGCTTGGAGAAAATTCGGGATGTCTTGCTCCCTACAAGAACTCTTATCAGGTTGTAAAGCTGGGTTCACAGATTCTAAAGTAGATGCCTTCTCTGAGCATAGAACTCCAGTCTCCACCTCACCAGAGTAATTAACTGACTAGAGGTACTCATTAGTCGCTATGTTTCCTTGCATACCCATGAGGCAGACCTAGAGTGCTTAAAGGCCTCAGCCATGATGGGTCCTTCATAGTGGGTCTTATCACGCCAGAGTGGAAACTCACAGGCTGCTGGTATCTACTACTACAGGCGTAATAATTGGAGATATACCAATCTCCTAGAACTGGAAGGGTCCTTGAAAGGTCATCTAGTCCAGCCCCTGCCTTCACTAGCAGGACCAATTTTTGCCCCAGATCCCTAAGTGGCCTCCTCGAGGATTGAACTCACAACCCTGGGTTTAGCAGGCCAATGCTCAAACCACTGAGCTATCCCTCCCCCCCCCATGTAGCTGTGGAAGCAGCTGAACCAAAGATGCTTTACCTTTTCCAACTAAGCGGTGATTGTGTAGAGGAAGTCTTCTTTATTTGCTATCCCTACTGTATATTGTCTTGGTAGCCACGCCTCAGCATCCTAACCAGCCAACATGCAATAAGATATGACAAAACCTCCAGAATAAATCTGGAATTTGAGAAGCATGTTGGTAAGTGTTCCACCTGCTGGAGTCAGAATGAACAGAGGACTCAGTGCCCAATCCAACTCCCACTGAAGTCAATAGAAAGACTTCCATTGGGCCTTCACAGAACAATACCCTTAGACAGTTAGGGATCATCTTATCTACTTCACGCTCCCTGCAAGGGATGACGTGAGTAATACAAGTGCTGGATATTCTGCACTGGCTCTATCTCCTGTGCGATATTACGACATTTGTAATTCTGTTTGTTTTGCTAATAAAAGGTATAATATTACTAATCAGAGAATTCACAGACTGTCTTATGTGCCCCTCAGGGTCCGCAGTCTAACGACAACTTCACTACTGTAGCTAATCTGGAGGCAGAACCCTATCATGGTAGATAGAAATCAAAATCCCACTCGCAGATTAGGCTATATCTGTCTCAACCATCTGGCAAAAAGGGACTATACCAGAACATTTGAATGGGTAAAGGAGAACAACAAAATAAATACAGTATTTTGAAGGTACTGCACACTGCAATGGTTCTAATCTATCAATTCACTATAGTTTCTTAACATGTCTACTCAACTGCCTGATAGTAAAGAATATACGTAAAATGGATGATGGCGTTGTATGGCATAGAGATATTCTGTGTAGTGCGTTACAGAAAAATATTGAACATTGTTTTAAGGAATTTTTTTTAATCCTCCGCTTGTAAACTACCATGAATCCAATGGTACAAAGGGCTCAACCTCAGGCCTTATGGTGCCTTTTGGACCAGAAGAGCAGTGTATACGGGCCATCAGGCAATGCAGATTTTGTCATTATTATTATTATTAGGACAGATTCACAAAAAGCGACATTTTTCATGCACAACTCTACTAAGTTTATTAGTTGAGAGCAGTAATTTGAGAAACAATGTCTTCTGTTAAACATATCTTAAGGCTCCAGTCAGTTATTTTAATAAGATTAAGCTTTTATTCAGTTTCCAGCCACATTAAATCTTCTTTACAAAAACAACTAAATCCGCTCTCTCCACAAACTGGAATGCATTTCCAGAACCTGTGAATGCTTCTTCTCCATGAGGGTACAGAAGGCTATGGTTGAAGCATAACCACACTATGTCACTGCACAGGTTTGAGGAGTATGATTTCGGGAATTTAGGCAAAGAATGCAAACTCCTCAAATGCCAGTCTGGCAAAGAGAAGGAGTAAGGCCACTGTGTGAATCTACTGGCTAGTCCCCTGTCTCCTAATTCAGATGAAGCCTATGGCAAATGCAAGAGCTACCACAGTCCTCAGGCAGGATCTGTGGCCAGAGAGTTCTGAGGAGAAGGCATCTTCCACCTAGCTCTGTGGGTATCTCCAGGGCACAAGATTAGCTCCTAAAATTCGAAGTGTGCAAACACATACTGAGTACTACAAGTTCCATGAGACAGACAAACACGGCTTTTCTCTCTGAATGTAGGTATTCTAGGTTTACAAATTGGACTTTATGAACTGTATTCATAACAACC